>NC_080796.1:5215337-5530391 GCF_028018385.1 Neofelis nebulosa | reverse complement strand
ATAATAGTACATAACTGATACCAATGTGTCTCTCAATAATAAATAAATGTTAAAAAATTAAGAATTAAAAAGAAGACATCATTATAGGTACAGCAGAGATAGAAAAGACAACAAATGGATCTTATGAACACATTTATGCCAATACATTTGAAAAATGTGTACCAAATATACAAAGTCTTTGAAAAACACAAATTTCCCAAATGGATTCTTTTTTCATAACGTTTATTTTTGACGGGGGGTGGGGGGGAGGGGCAGACAGAGAGAGAGGGAGACCCAGAATCTAAAGCAGGCTCCAGGTTCTGAGCTGTCAGCACAGAGCCTGACACGGGGCTCGAACTCACGGACTGTGAGTCCTGAACCTGACCTGAAGTCAGAGGCTTAACCCACTGCACCACCCAGGCGCCCCCAAAACTGATACTTAGAGAAATGTAACCTCTAGATAGTCTTATAGCCATTGAATAAATGTAATCATAGTTTAACAGGTTTTTTTTCTGTTTCTCTCTCTCTCTCTCTCTCTCTCTCTCACACACACACACACCCACACACCCACACACCAGTCCTTATTGCTATTATTGGCTAAATACCAAAATTTCATTGGAGGTGTCATTCTAATCTTATGGCAATATTTCCGTGAGTGGTGAAAAGGGCTACTTTCCAATCCATCCGATGAGAACACTGTGATCTTAATACCAAAATCAGACAAAACCTAAGTAGAAGAAAGAAGAACTATAGGCCAGTCTTCCTGTGGATCGCTAATAGACAAAAGAAACAGGAGGAGAAGACATTGACCCCAGTGTTCAAGTCAAAGAACCTAACGCAACCCAAACCAACCCAATTTAGTGTATGGTTGAAGATAACATACCCTGAAGTGCTAAAACCTGTTAATGGCTTTAAAAATGTTAGGTAAACAATGACTGGGGTGGGGGATGGCTGCTGGCGAAATTCTCATGAAGGAAGTAGGATAGGAAATAACCATTTCAATTAACAACTCAGGCAACAACAGATGTTGGTGAGGATGCAGAGAAAGAGGATCTCTTTTGCACTGCTGGTGGGAATGTAAACTGGTGCAGCCACTCTGCAAACCAGTATGGAGGTTCCTCCAAAAGTTAAAAATAGAACTACCCTTCGACCCAGCAATTGCACTACTAGGTATTTATCCAAGGGATACAGGTATGCTGTTTCGAAGGGGCACATGCACCCCAATGTTTGTAGCAGCGCTATCAACAATAGCCAAAGTATGGGAAGAGCCCAAATGTCCATCAATGGACGAATGGATAAAGAAAATGTGGTGTATATATATATATATGTATATATATATATATATACACACACAATGGAGCATTACTCGGCAATCAAAAAGAATGAAATCTTGCCATTTGCAACTATGTGGATGGAACTAGAGGGTATTATGCTAAATGAGTCAGTCAGAGAAAGACAAATATCATATGACTTCACTCATACGAGGACTTGACGACACAGAACAAGGAACACAAGGGAAGGAATGCAAAAATAATATAAAAACAGGCAGGGGGACAAAACATAAGAGACTCTTAGATATGGAGAACAAACAGAGGGTTACTGGAAGACTTGTGGGGGGATGGGCTAAATGGGTAAGGGGCATTAAGGAATCTACTCATGATCACTATTGCACTATATGCTAACTAACTTGGATGTAAATTTAAAAATTAAAAAATTCAAATCTGGGGAGAAAAAGAAAGAAAGAACCGTTTCAGGGGCACCTGGGTGGCTCAGTCGGTTGAGCGTCCATTGAGCATCTCACTCTTGATTTTAGCTCAGGTCCTGATCACAGGGTGTGGGATAGAGACCTGCGTCAGGCTCTGTGCTGAGCATGGAAGCTGCTTGAGATTCTCTCTCCCTCTGCCTCTCTCTCTCGCTCTCTAAAAACTGAAAAACATAAAAATAAAAAATAAAAGAAAGAACTGTTTTAGAAATGTCTTTAAAAAGCAGTCTTTGTTTCCTCTCCACAAGGAAGGAGAAATATGGTATTGCATGTGTGGGGAGCGTGGTATATGTGGGTAAAAGTGAAGAAATCTGCCTGGCTGGAACAGAGGATGTATTAGGGGCATATGGAAATAAGATAGGAGGAGAAGATGGGGTGCCTGGGTGGCTCATGCGGTTAAGCGTCCCACTCTTGATCTTGCCTCAGGTCTTGAACTCAGGGTTGTGAGTGCAAGTCCCATGTGGAGCCTCCTTAAAAAAAAAGATAGGAGGAGAAGATATGATTGTTTAATCACAATCAAACAAGATTGATTTGTTGAACAGAGTTGGTGGCTATGGACGGAGTGTTTGGAACTGTCAGCCCAACAGCTGACACACAGATCCATGTGATCGGTGATGGATGGATAGACAGACTCATAGACGCACAGATGAAGGGATGGATTTCATCTGTGACAACTTGTTGGGAAGGTACAATTATGAAGGTCACTTAGCCATAAATCTAACGGGTTTTGGGAGCACCTGGGTGGCTCGGTAGGTTAAGCTTCCGACTTTGGCTCAGGTCATGATCTCCCGGTTCGCGAGTTCCAGCTCCACGTCGGGCTCTGTACTGACAGCTCGGAGCCTGGAGCCTGCTTCAGATTCTGTGTCTCCCTCTCTCTCTACCCCTACCCCGCTCGTGCCCCGTCTCTCTCTCCCAAAAATAAACAAAGATTAAACAAAATTTAATCGGTTTTCTCAGAGGCTGAATTTAGTGACATTGAAAGACACACCCCAAGCCAGGCACACAGAGTCCCTACATGAAAACCGATTGTGAACCGGATAGTATTTTCTTCAGGACCATCATCAGCTTCTTCCTGTCTTTTCTCTTCTGCATCTATATTGATTTATTCCTCTGAACTGTTCTGCAGAGCCCATCCGGCATGGGTGATACAGCTGCCCAGAGACCACAGTCAAGTACGTGAGTGATGGGCAAATGTTTACAGTTCTATAATGTGACCTCCTAAAAAGTCATTCTGAAATTTCCTGATCATCACGAGTGAGGTCACATGCATGATGAAAACGCTGCCATTCCTGTCCCCCCCACCCCCGCCGAAGAAGATGTCCTAGCCTGCGACCTCACCCTCCTCCTATCCTTAGGAAAACTTCCCATTTTGTACAACTCCTCGGAGCATCTCTCTGCTTGCTAGCTGCGATGCTGCCGGATTTGTGGACTGCTTAATATAGTGAATTAGATCTCCAAACGTACTCCATTGGATTTTGTTTTGTTGTTATTTTTTTTAAATGGAGGTAGAGGGGCGCCTGGGTGGCTCAGTCGGTTGAGCGTCCGACTTCAGCTCAGGTCACGATCTGGGCTGATGGCTCAGCGCCTGGAGCCTGCTTCCAGTTCTGTGTCTCCCTCTCTCTCTGCCCCTCCCCCATTCATGCCCTGTCTCTCTCTGTCTCAAAAATAAATAAACGTTAAAAAAAATTTTAAATTGAGGTAGAGTCGGCATACAATGTTGTATTAGTTTCAGGTATACGACATGATGATTCAGCAATCCCGTACATCACACAGTGCTCCCCATGAATTTGATTTTGAACATCACCAATCAAGATGCCTACAGATCCGTGGTCTGTGGTCACATGATCTCATGGGAAGGAGGATCCCACTGTGCTGCCTTTCCCAGTGTTTATGTGCAGTGCAGCTGGTTTGAGATGAAGGATACCCCCCAGGACACACACTTCCTCCCAGCATGAGACAGATTCAGAGTCTGAGGCTGTGGGTGAAAGTCATTGCCAGTGAGGAGGGGTGGCCTTGACAAGTACATTACAACCTGGTTGTGTTTCATGAGCCATGGTGTAGCTTCTGGAGCCACGTCAGGAAAGTCCTGCCATGTGAGAACTCCCTCCGAGAGCTAAGCCTCTTGCTTTAGTTCAGCGGAGTGGGGGGATACAAAGTCCAGAACATTTGGCTCTACAATGGGGGCAGGTGCTCAGGTTGCCCTACTACCAGTCCTCGAGGCAGAGACTTGATCTGCTTGCATCCTCGCAGAAATACCCCCCACTCTTAGCATATGTCATTTTATGGAGTGTTCTGTCTCACAGATATTTCTAGGATGACCTTTCAATAGCACTCGAGACCTAAGAATGTCTTTATGCCTCAATATAATGTGAGGTCCTTTATGCCAATAGCATGCATGCCTAAGGGGTTGCCTCCATCCTTGGAATCAGGAAGTATTCTAGTCCAAAAACGCAGCTGTCATCTGAGAGAGCTGCACACAATTCTCTCAGGAACTCCAGCCTCATGGTGTCTGGGTGGCTCAGTCAGTTAAACATCTGACTGCAGCTCAGGTCATGATCTCATGGTTTGTGGGTTCGGGCCCCGCATCAGGCTCTGTGATGACAGTTTGGAGAGCTCCCTCTCTCTCTCTCAAAATAAATAAATAAACTTAAAAAAAAAAAAAAAGAAACTTGGGGCGCCTGGGTGGGGCAGTCGGTTAAGCGTCCGACTTCCGCCAGGTCACGATCTCGCGGTCCATGAGTTCGAGCCCCGCGTCAGGCTCTGGGCTGATGGGTCGGAGCCTGGAGCCTGCTTCCGATTCTGTGTCTCCCTCTCTCTCTGCCCCTCCCCCGTTCATGCTCTGTCTCTCTCTCTCCCAAAAATAAATAAAAAACGTTGAAAAAAAATTTTTTTTAATAAAAAAATAAAAAAAAAAAGAAACTCGAGTCTGGTGTGGGGGCTTAGTTGCTTACACTAGCATTTGAATCAGAGGGGAGATTTTCCACTGTCCTCTTGGAATACAAAACTCTTTTTTCCTTATATTTAATTTTGGGAGAGTGCAAGTGGGGGAGGGGCAGAGAGAGATCCTTAGACGATCTGAGGCAGGCTCCTCGCTGACAGCAGTGAGCTCGATGTGGCGCTTGAACTCAGGAACCACGAGATCATGACCTGAGCTGAAGTCGGACGCTCAACCAACTGAGCCACCCAGGGACCCCCATAACTCTTGAATAGTTACTGCATAGGTGGGCTCAGGCAAAGCAATGGGCTCCCAGTTATTATGGGCAATTCAACTGGGCAGAGGATGGGCTTGCCAGTGTTCATCTAAGAGCTGGTGGTCGGACGCTCAACTGACTGAGCCACCCAGGCGCCCCTGACTTATAACTCTTATAGACAACCCCAATTGCCACAGAGTTGATCTGATTATCATTACCTTCCTGATGACATGCAGGAATCTGCCAGTGTTCTTTCTGGGCAAAAAAAAAAAAAAAAAAAAAAAAAAAGGAGTGGAGGGCAGTGGGAGAGAAGGTGGTATTTTAGTCAGAAAACTGGGGATACACAGTCAAAAAGCAGTAGACAACTAAATGCAATTTGGATATACAGTTGGTACATATACTGGATCTACACACACATTCTTGCATGAACTTATGTATGTATGGATTTATTTACACCTGAAATGAGAAAACACAATCACACACCAAAATAAACCTAATGGAAGAGGCTGACAAAATGGAAGGCGAAAAAACTAAGGTGGTTCTTTAAGAAATCAAGATAGCAGCTAAGCGGCCAAACCACCAAGAAGCCTAATTAAGACAAAAAGAAAGCGCCGAGAATCTGTGCAAAGATGATGAAGAAATGATCACAGAGAGGGAAAGGAGGAGAAGAGGAATAATTAGCAGGCCTCTGCAAAGTAATGGAGAAACCTGGGTAAAAGGGATGGCTGTCTACACCACCTTGCATAAAATCACATCAATTGCTCCCTCTCTGCTTCCTTCATGTTTCCCTCCCACACCTTGTTCCCACGCCTCTGCTGCCAGGAGATAGATCACATGCTACACGTTCCTACCCAAAGAAATAAACAACCACGAAAGAACACACATCCATTTCTGGAGGTGATGGGTATGTTTAGTACCTTGGTTATAGTGATGGTGTTACAGGGGAGTGCATAGGAGAAAAGTCATCGAGATGTATACAATCAATGTGTGCAATTTGTTGTAAAGAGAGGGAGACAGAGAACATAAAGTTAAGGCAGCAAATGTTAACAGTTGATGAATCGCAGTTAACAACTGATGAATTCAGTTGATCAATATACCAAGATGCTTTGTGCTGCGCTTGAATTCCTCCGCCCACCACCCCCACAGGTTTCAAACTGTATCAAAATTAAGAGGCCTAGAAGCTGTGAAGAAAGGATTTGTGCATTCCTACTTAGCGATGCAGGATGTAATCTGTCAACTGAGAGAAGAGGCAGAGCTGAAATAAAAACAAAGTTATTTATCTGGGGTCTCAGAATTGCAGTTTGGGAAAGACACATGTGGGCAGCAACCAAAAGAGTGCCTCTACCCTCCCCACCCCCATCCAGGGAAGAAAAGTAAGAGGTTTTTGAAGACAAAAGGGAATGCTTGTATATGTCATTTACTAAGAATTCTGATGACCAAGATTGGTGTTGGTGGCAGGAGAATAAATTTGGTGACCGTACCTGGTTTCTAAGGCTATCACTAAGCGGGGTCTCTCACTATAGCAAGCTGCGGGTGTTTGGGCAGAGGCCCTGGAAGACATGCAGTTTGGCCCGGTTCCAACACTTGTGGTTCTCCTACCGGTGAGGATGTGCATAAGGCCCATCTCCTTACTGGCCTCTGGCTCCATTTGAAAACCTGTTGACATAAGTGACTCTTTCATTTCACCTTTCACAATGTAATATATTGAAGAAGATAGTATTAAGAGGCCAAAAGTGAAGCTTGGGCTCATGTCCGTGTTGTGTTGAAAGCAGGCAACCCAAACTCTAAAGCCCTTAATGCAGTGGCTGGCACACAGCGGGTCCTCAATATATGGTTCTAGTATATGGGGGGGGGTTTGGCTACCAAGCAACCATTTCACATTCTCTGGGCTCCCCAGGGACTCTCACTGGAGATAGTGGGGTGGTGGGATTGTGGCTGAGACTCCCCTTGCCCAGCAAGAAGCAGGCGTAGGTCTCAGGCCAGGCCAGTAGGATGCTCCCTCCTTGGAACGGGAACCTCCAACCCCTGGAGCTCCTTCCACCTGAGTGGTGGCACCCTAACCACTCTGTCCTTGCCAGGCGACTATTCCCAAGGGTCTCTCTTTCTGGAGCTACCTTGCTTTCAGCCCAGTCCTCCAGGCCCCCCTTGGACTCTGGGAATGCCCATTATCCTTCCAGCTTCTTTTCTTTTCCCTAGGCTAGTGAAAATCATCTTCCCTGGCTTATGGCACTGACAAATGGAGACAAGGGACTCTGAATCTCCTCAGCAAGAGGGCTGCTCTGAGCTGTCCCCAGTCCTAGTGACCGGAGGGCTGAAACCCGGGGGGCTCTTGAGGGCAGGATGCAAGTCCTTTAAGTGGACTTCAAGGCCTTAACAGGACCTTGGAAGACTGCCAGTCCTTCTTGTTCATGCCACTCCAGCCCCACTGGCCTCCTAGCTATTTGTCCCACCCAGCGGCACCCTCCTACCTCAGGGCCTTTGCACTTGCTGTTCCCTTTGCCTGGAATGCTCTTCCTCCAGAAATCCCCCAATCTACTCTTCTCTTCTTTGCTCAATGGCATCTCCTCACGGGGCCTCCCTCAAGCACCCTACTTCAAAAATACACCTGTCTCCTTCGCCTACTTCAGTTTTCTCCAGAAACTTCCAACATACCACATCATCTGCTTATTTATTTTTCTGTCTACCTCCCACGCCCTGTGAGGGCAGGCTTTTGCCCATCTTGCTCACTTCCGTATCCTCAGTACAGTAACCTGGCATGTGGTAGGTGTCAATAAACGTTTGTAAACCCGAGTTGCCGTCTGGGTGGACGCGGTCAGGAACTTGGTGGAACGAGCGTTGGTCGCAAAGGGTCTTGGCTGACTCACTCCTGGCAGACAAGTGCCCTATTGGGGTCCTGGAAGGATCCCTCTCTGCCACTCTCGCAGTGACCTGCGTGTGGGGGAGGGAGCCACGTAAGGCCTGGCCAGTCTGGGTGGAGAGCCACTGTATCTTGGAAGACCCAATGATGATGATGATGATGATGATGATGGCAGCTTTTATGGTTGCTGGTGTTTTTTCCTAGGTCTCTGTTAAGTGCTTTATATTCACTATCTCGTTTATGTCTGGTATCGTTCCGAAGAGGCGGTCCTATTACATCCATTTTATACGTACACATATATTTTAATGTTTGTTTATTTTAGAGACAGACAAAGCACGAGTGGAGTCGGGGCAGAGGCAGAGGGAGACAGAATCGGAAACAGGCTCCAGGCTCTCAGCAGTCAGCACAGAGCCCGACGCGGGGCTCGAACCCGCGAACCATGAGATCATGACCTGAGCCGAAGTCGGACACTCAACCGACTGAGCCACCCAGGCGCCCCTATTACATCCAATTTAAAGATGGGAACCATGGGGCTTGGAGCGTGTCCGTAACAGGCTCCACCGCCTCAGGCCACTTCCCTGCAGCCCGGCCAGGAGCTGCTCCAGGAATGAAGGATACATTTCCGCCCTGCCCAAAGGAGGGGGAGTGGTAGCTGGGCCGCCGGGCGTGGGAGGCGGGGCTTCCCGCGGAGGCGGGGCTGCGGGTGGTAGGGGCCCAGAGCGTGCGTCGCCCCGAGGACCTTCCCGCCAGGGGCCAGGCTGCGCGGCGGCGGCGGCGGCGGCTCCTCCTCCTCCTCCTCTTCCTCCTCCTCACTGGCGGCGCGGCGCGGCGCGGGCGGCGGCGGCTCCTCCTCCTCCTCCTCTTCCTCCTCCTCACTGGCGGCGCGGCGCGGGCGGCGGCTCCTCCTCCTCTTCCTCCTCCTCACTGGCGGCGCGGCGCGGGCGGCGGCGGCGGCGGCGGCGGCGGCGGCTCCTCCTCCTCCTCCTCTTCCTCCTCCTCACTGGCGGCGCGGCGCGGCGCGGGCGGCGGCGGCTCCTCCTCCTCCTCCTCTTCCTCCTCCTCACTGGCGGCGCGGCGCGGGCGGCGGCTCCTCCTCCTCTTCCTCCTCCTCACTGGCGGCGCGGCGCGGGCGGCGGCGGCGGCGGCGGCGGCGGCGGCGGCGGCGGCGGCTCCTCCTCCTCCTCTCTCCTCTTTCTCCCTCCCCCTCCTCCTCCCCCCCTCCTCCTGCCCCCTCCTCCTCCCCGCTCCTCCCCCCTCCTCCTCCTCCCCCCCTCCTCCTCCCCCCTCCTCCTCCTCCCCCCTCCTCCTCCTCCCCCCCCCTCCTCCTCCCCCCCCTCCTCCTCCCCCCCCCTCCTCCTCCCCCCCCTCCTCCTCCCCCCCCTCCTCCTCCCCCCCCTCCGCGCGGGCGGCGGCGCGGCGCGGCCTGACGTAACCGGGCGCTCGGCCCCGCCCCAACGCGGCTGAAGCCTCGCAGCCAGAGAGCCGGCACCGCCGCCGCCTGGGCTTGGAACGCAGCGCGAGCGGCCATGGCCTCCGGCGCCGCAGCTAAGCGGGCGCAGGGCGAGCGGGCGGCGGGACGGCAGCCCCGGCCCCGTCCCCAGCGCTCGGCTGACCGTGTGCCCCCTCGTCTCGTCCCACAGGCCGACACTCGACGGAGGCTGCTGCGCACCGTCAAGAAGGAGGTGGGTGCCGGGGGCGGGGGCGGGGGCTCGGGGCGCGATCCTGGGGGAGGGGGCTTCCAAGCCCCCCGGGGAAGGGTCTGGAAGGAGAGGTAGCCGGTTTCGGCGGCGGGACGGCCATTTCCGGTTTGGGGCTCACCTGGCTGGGTATGTACCTCCCGCGGAACTGAAGGCGGCCGAGTTTGGGGGTGGGGGTATAGGGGGACTCTGGATGTTTTTATGCTGCGTGCAGGGGCGGGTGCAGCGGGAGGGCCCCCCGCGTGTGGGGCACCCCTGGATATGTGTGGGTAGGACCTCCTCTTGTGGTTGGGTCTCAGTCAGGTGAGGCCAGCGCCTGGGGGTTCTGACTGGGCGTATTGGGTGGTGGGGGGCTGAATGGAGCTGCAGAAGGGAGACCAGACTTCGGAAGGGGGGAAAGGTTCACTGGAAAAATGCCCCTCATCCCAGATCTGCCCTTTCCCACATATTCTCAATGCTTGGAGCCACCCCCAGGAACCAAGAGACTCCCCCCGCCCCCATCCCTGAAAGCCCCTGGCAAGTGGGTTACTCCATTTGTGGGCTCGTCCCCTGCTGTTTTGGCAGCTGGGTGTCCCTTAGCCCCTACCCCACCCCCACATGCAGTAGAGTGAGAAGCAAGCAAGGTTCAGCTGTCCCTCTGCCCCTTCCCTCTCCTTGGGGCCAACTGGGAACCCAGTCCAGCCTTTAGCTTCTAGCCCTGGACTGCCCGCAGAGGGGAGAATCCATAGTGGTTGGTTCCTGGGAAGCATTTAGATGCTTGGACCGTGTGTGTGCGTGTGTGTAAAGCATGCACACGCCTGTGTGGGCGAGGACATGTGGCTGTGAGTGTGTGCCTCTGAGAATGTCTGTGCATCGGTCTGGAGATATCCAAGTACATCTTCTTATTGCGTGTACACGGGTCTGTGTGTTTACGTGTTTCCGCGAGTATGAGGTGCATCTGTGTGATGCATGAGTCTCTGTGTACATGGGAGAGGCCGTGACCGTGTACGTGTGATTGTGTGTGAGTCTGTTGCCTTCCTTACGTGACTTCACATCCTGGGACCCTGCCACTGCTGAGCTGCCCCAGCCCTGTATCCTGAGTCCTCAGCCTGAGACCACAAATGCCCGCAGCCCTTGGGGGCTGGCCTCATTTCTGCGCCTGTGGATGTGTGTTGAGGGTGTCCGCCTCTGGTGTCATCACTGAGCACCAAGAAGCCCCTCCCCTCCTGGTGGCAGACAGCCACCAAAGGACAGCCTTGAAGCCGGGACCGGTTGCTGCCCCTCCCTGCGCAGAAAGCTCGGGCATATGTGTCTGCGTGTAGGTCTCTAGGTGTGGCGCGTCCCGCGTTGTTGAAAGAATCAGCTCCAGGGCTGACTGTACATTATAGCGTTTCTTCTTCTTTTTTTTTTTTTTAACGTGTATGTATTTTTGAGACAGAGAGAGAGCATGAATGGGGGAGGGTCAGAGAGAGAGGGAGACACAGAATCCCAAGCAGGCTCCAGGCTGTGAGCTGTCAGCACAGAGCCCGACGCGGGGCTGGAACTCACAGACCGCGAGATCATGACCTGAGCCGAAGTCGGACGCTTAACCGACTGAGCCACCCAGGCACCCCTCATTCTCGCATTTCGGAATAAGGTGGGATGTGTGGAATTCCTCAGAAAGGCCCAGATGTTTCCAGTTTAGCCCTCTTAGAGGCCCTGTGGGGACCTGAAGAAAGCTCTGTGTAGATAGACCACCTTCCAACAAAACATACAGACCTACAATATTCTGATGACTATGTTAGGGGAGGGTGTCTCTAGCACCTCCCCGAAAAGCCTTCAGGTTAAAAACCTGCAGACTCTTTGCTCATTGTTTAACCAAACCTGGTTGTAATATGTGCTCTCCAGATGTTTGCAACTGGAATTGCTGTGTTTTCAAGGAAATGGTTGGCTGTTCAACTGGGAGTGGGGGCCACAGGCAGAAGAATGTGTGAACAAGGCATCTGCCTCTGGGCAGGGCTCCAGCTGGGACCCTGGTCCCAGCTCTGCCAGCAGCTCCCTCGATGCCCTGGACAAGTCCTTTCCCCTCTCAAGGACTCAGTTTCCACACGTGGAGAAGGAGCGTCCTTGGAGGTCCCACCCATGTCAGTCTAGTTTGGATTATTGGCCGCGGGGAGGGGGGGTGGGGTGGTGGGGTGGGTATACTTTGCCCCTGGTGACCAGAGGTGTGGGCGTGCATCCTGCCTCCTGGGAGCAGCCGAGTTTGGGGCATGGAATGAGCTTTCTGCCTGACAGGAGGCCAAGGCCATCGCCTGATCAGAGAGACTGTGTGGCATCCCCCTTGGTGCCTCAGGGGGGCAGGGACAGAACCTCGCAGATTTGGGCAAAAGGCCTCTAGCGCCCATTCACTCCGGATCTGCAGTCAGAAGGCACGGCTTACAGTAGTGAGTTGGTGGCTGATTCTGAATTCTGTCTTTCTTGGGGCACATCGTTTCAGGAATCAGAACTTCCATTTACTGGAGGCTACTCTGTGCCGTACCTTGTGTGGACAGGTAACTTTCTGAGGTGAGTGCAACTGTCCCCACTTTAGAGACAGAGAAACCGAGCTTGGAGGGGAGGCGTGAGTTGCTCAAGAGCATATGGCCGACAGGGTGCGGAGCCAGGGACTTCACCCCCAGGTCTGTCTGGCACAGAGCCAGGTTTTTACCTCTCATAACCCAAACGTGTCCATCCACGTGTCCGCAGCACTGCAATGTCAGCACGGGTGGTGGATGATGTCCATCGCACGGATGTGAAAACTGGCCCAGAGAGAATAAATGATGTCCCAAGGGCAGAGAACAAGTAAAGGACAAGTTCAGGTCTTCTGTTTGTCAGCCCTTTGTTCAGCCCGGGTGCCCCCTGAGAGCATGGCCACAAGCCCATGTCCCACCAAAGCCGACTTCCTCTCTCCTTCCCTTTCTCTGCCCACCTCTTTGGGGAACATCTCCCCCCCCAGTATCAGAGAGCCAGGCTCCAGTGGAGTGGCATAGGGAAGCTCTTTGCCTAGAGGATCGGGAGTCAAGTCAACTCTTCCTTCTCCCATTTTCTGGGTTCAGAGGAGCCACATCCCTGCCTGTCACAGCCTTTCCCAGAGACACCTCCCACCCTTCTTTCTGGAACTGTTGGCGTAACAGTCAGTTGCTTTTTAATTTTTTTCTATTTAAAAAATGTTGTACTGTTTTTATTTATTTTTGAAGGAGAAGGAGAGACAGAGCAGGAGTGGGGGAGGAGCAGAGAGAGAGGGAGACCCCGAATTCGAAGCAGGCTCCAGGCTCTAAGCTGTCAGCACAGAGCCCGATGTGGGGCTCAAACCCAGAAACCGTGAGATCATGACCTGAGCCGAAGCCGGACACTAGTGCACTGTACCATCTGAAAAGTAGGAAGAAAGCTTTAACTTGGTAGGCTGTTACCAAAGACCTTCTGTAAGTTAGTTTTGGAAGTTACAGGAAAGACAGAGATCGAGCAGACAGTGTTTGGATCATTAAGGTGCTCATAACAGAATAGAGCTGTCCCTGGGGTTTTTGAAACAGGAAACTTTCTGTAGTTTTTAAAAATAATTTTCAAAGGAATTCATTTTTATTCATGGCCATTTGTTCACTTCACAAGTAACTCTTAAGTGCCTGTTAGCTACTAAGTGTTATCCTGTTGTAGAATACAAACGTTCCAAAACCAGTCTCTGCACCCCAGGAGTTTGTTGTTACCACTGTCCTTTGTATTATTTACTTGTAGTGCTTTCTAGGTGCCAGAGTCTCGTAGAGCTTATAATTATCATTGTTATTTTGTATTGGCATTTGTTCCAGTTACCGTAAGTTCCCGGTGAGGAATCCGAGTTTTCAAAGACTGGGTAGAACCTACGGTAACCGTGCAGAGTGAGTAGTTCAGTTTGCCAGGTAGAGAGGCAGAAGGACCAACATTGGTGTGTTTGACAGTGTTTGTAAACTATCACGATTACGTGTTTGGTGGAGTACACAGCAGTGCAGAGGCGAAGGTGTACGAGTGAACTTAGCAGGATTTAGGAGCAGCTGGGTTTTGCTGGTAGAAAACGTGTGCTATGGCAATGGTTGGGAATGAGGTGAGTACCTAGGTAAGACAAGCTTATGGAAGTTTGTTAGTGCTATAGAAAGGAGTAGATCTTACCCGATAGGCCTTGGGAAATTTCTTTGGTAGAATGCTTTTAGCGGCAAATAATAGGTGACTTCTATCAGTGACTAAAGCAGTAGGAACCAGAAATGTTTTGATGGTTCAGTGATGTCATCAGGATGCCAGTCGTCTCTTGTTCAGTTTTGGAGTTGGTGGTATTTTTATTTCTCCTTTCTGGGGTGGCTAATTAGCAACGGTTCCAGGTATCATATTCTCATGGGAACACCCAGTGGGTGGGAAAGACTGCTTTTCTTTAGGTGTTTCTTTTCACTAGGAAGAGGCTTGCAGTAGACTTCCTCTAACATTTTAAAGACTAGGTTAGGTCACACACTCATTCCTCAACGGGTCCCTGGTAAATCAGGTACTGTGATTAGCTTAGAATAATCCTTTCTCTTTTTGAAGCCAGGGTGAGGCCACCTTCTCTGTGTATGGAGACAATAAATATCCAAATAAAGTTGTGATTCTCTAGCAAGAATGAAGAATACGGAATGGCTCTTAGAAGGAGGGAGCCAGCAGTATTTGATGCAGGGATTTTGGAGAATTTGAAGCAGAAGACTAATAAGATTAGATTTGAGTTAGGACACTCTGGTTGATGCATAAAATACAGATCACCAAGCCTTTTTCCTAAAGAACCAGTGAATATTTTAGGTGATGTGGTCTCTCAGCTCTGCCCTTGTAGTGTGAAAGCAGCCATAGCAATATGTAAGTGAAGACATGGGACTATGCCCCAAGAAAACACTGTTTACAGAACCAGATGGCAGGTTGGATTTGGCCTGTGGCCGTAGTTTGCTGAAGCCTCATATGGAGGATAGGTTATAGGAAACCACATATAGAGACTGGGAGGCAGAGGAAGCTCCTGTTTTCTTAGCCTGGTATTAGTCCATTATGAAACTTTCAGCTGTGTAGATTGAAAACGTCAGGGGGTTCAATTTACTCCGTTAATTTTTGTTTCTGGGCCTTGTGTCTTTCTCATTTGTTTTGGTTAACTTTTTTTAATCATTTAAGAAATACCAATAATATTTGGTGGCTTTTTTTTTCCCTGCGAAAATTATCAGTTAAGAACTCATGTTTGACTACGGCACTGGCAGGGGAAAGATAAAGCAGAGACCGAAACAGTATAGTTAATATGAATTTGTGATTCCTGAATATCAAAAGTTAGGGGGTGAGAGAGAACTCTCAGAAGATTCAGAGGTTTCCAGGTGGTGTGCAGGCATTTAAATTGGACATGAAGAATGAGTAGAACTTTATCAGATGAACAGAGGAGAGCAACAGGAATGAGGACACAGTAATTATGACTTTTTGATTATCTTGGCAATAACTGCCTTTAATAGGTGAACTATATTTTTAATTTTCTAAGAAATTAAGGAAAAGAAACAAACAAAACACTATAATCAGTAATATGTTGTTATACTGGGTCTGATAGTTCTGTTTTTTTCTAGAACAATCCCTGTTACTTCTTTTGATTCCTATCTGCCAGAAAAAATGAACTGAGTCCTAGTTAGTGGGAGAAAATTAACTGATTTTTCATATTTGAGAGGAACTTGTATATGGTAGAACATAGTGGCAACCACCAGGTTCTCTCTTTTTTTTTTCTGATTAAAATAGGATTTTTGCTTGTTTCACACTTTCTGACATCATGATTTCCTCTATTCCTTTTAAACCTTTCTTCAAATGGGTATATAGGAATGTAGGAATTTTCAAGGCAAATACCAAGAAAAAGAGTTTCCAGAAAAGGTGTTCTGTGACATAACCTTCTGACTGTAACCACGTGTAAGACATCAACCCCAATAATAAAAATTTCATATAACGCAGTTGTGTTAGAGACACCCCAACGACACCCAGATTTGATTATTGACTAGAAGCTCTCCCAGACCTCAGCATATAGTTGTACTCATGCCTGTGGATTGGTATGGGGATAGGCTAGAAAGGCCAATCACCACAGAGGAAAGCTGCATGGGGTGAAGGCCAGAGGAGACCAAGCACAGGCTTCCAGGAACCCTTTCTCTATGGAGTTAGCAGGATGTGAATTCCTCCAGCATGCAATTAGGGCAGCACAAGTGAAATGTTGTCTGCCAGTACGAGGCTTATGGATACTCAGTGCCCAAGGTTTCATCAAATGCTAATCACATAGGCATCTTCTCCTTAGCATGTCCCCAAATTCCAGGTTTCCAGAAGGAAATCAAGTGTACGGCCTGAAGCACATTGATTGTACCAGCACGTAGGCAGATTGAGTGACTCTTAACCAGCTAGGGAATGGTGGGAACCCTCCTGAGATCCAAGATCCCAGGGAACCACCAAGGGCCAGTCATTCAAGTAGGATGTTCGGAGGGTAGCCATCTTTGGCCCGCTGGATGAAACCTGTTCTGCATAGGAATTATAGCCCTGACTTAATTTTTGGTGCTGTCTTAAGATTTTATTTTGCTAGCAAGTAATATGATGGTTACCATGGTACTGGTTTCAGTTTCATCATCCATATGAGGTAGGTATTTGCACAAAAATTACTAGGGCAATATTAGTTCATTATAATCTTTTTTTATGTGGCTAAGCTTTCATTAGGATTCTTAGATATGATCAACATAATGATTTTCAACTTAAAATTAGAATAAAATCTCTTAATTATAAGGAAAACCCAGGTTTGATTCCTATAGTGCTGAATCCCTGTTTATAGTTATAAGATATTTGATCATATTCACCAATTGTTTTCTTGCCTAAGTATACAAATAACTTTTGTATTTTTGCATTTTGCTTTATGTATTTTCATATACTTCCATATGGGAGACAGTCCCCCTACTGTGTTACTTTGATCTCTATCTTCATTTTCAAGGTGACTGTATCATGCGTTAATATATGCTAAGAGTAGCTTCAGTGGATACCATGTCTTGTTGTTGGTGTTGTTCTATACATTTAATAAGCCTTACTTTTTACACAAGTTTTAAGTTCACAGCAAAATATAATAGAAAGTACAGAGAGTCTCCATATACCATACCCCCGTACATGCCTAGCCTCCCCTGTTGTCAACATCTTGCACGACTGTGGTCCCTTTTTAGTAGTACATTTTTTTCAGTTCCTTGGTTTAGTTTTCAGCGAGAGAGCATGCATGTGTGTGAGCAGCAAAGGGGCAGAGGGAGAGGGGAGAAAGAATCCTGTGCTGTCAGCACAGAGCCTGATGTAGGACTTGATCCCACGAACTGTGGATCATGACCTGAGCTCAGATCCAGACTTGGACGCTGAACCCACTGAGCCACCCAGGCACCCCGAGAACAACAGTGCATTTTATATGGACACTAACTCATCATTTTCAGGCAAAATCTCTAATTTGCATTAGTGTTCATCCTTGGTGTTATACATTCTGTGAGTTTTAACAAATGTGTAATGATGTGAATCCACCTTTGTGGTATCGTGTGAAAGAGTTTCACTGTCTTAAAAGTCCTCTGTGCTGTGCCCCTTTATCCCTACATTCACCCCAACCCTTACCTCCATAGCCTTGCTCTTTCCAGAGTGTCATATAGTTAGAATCATACAGTGGATATCTTTGAATGTTTAGAAAGTTAAACTTCCCTGGTAATTGAAGGTAGGCATTCAAGACATTCTTTGCCCTTTGTTTTCTTTTGTTGCTCATCAGGAGAGGATCTGATGACCTCTGCCTTCCATGAAAAAAAGCATGATTTCTCTAGATGTGTGTCACCTAATGGGGAGGGTTGAGAAAAATGACATCATGAACCACTACATAGCACTCACATTGGGAGCATCCTCCTCTGTGATGTGCGGTGGGTGTAGATAGACTCTCTAGCAATGGAAGGAGACAGTCCCAAGAGGTTAGAACTTTATCAAAGTGGAATGCCAAATCCTTCTTACTTACCTTGCCATTGGAAATAAGGTCAGGGAGAGTGTGTTTGCTATGGTTTGGCCATGCTGTAAAGGACAATAGCTATAGAGCACACTTTGTGAGGGGTGTTTCATCCTAAAACTGAACAGTCTCTACTGAGGGGCTGGGGAAGTTCTGCCGTGTTAGAGCAAAATAAAGATACTGTCTTTTAACTCCTCTAATAGTGGAAGTCCAGAAAAATCATGCTAGTTTCAGTTTGACATTGTCAGCTCATGATAATCATTCTCCTAACGATACCAGTTTCCTCCAGTGTCATAGAGTCGGTCAGTGATGGTCATTGGAAACATCAGTTCACCTGTAGGTGTCAAATTCCGATGAAACCTATTCTTGCTTTCGGTCAATAAAGAGGAGAAAGTAAGATTTCTTAGTGCTTTAAGCCTACGAATGGTATAATAACATTCAGTGTAGTGGGTTCCCAGGTGTGGTCCCAGAGCAATACTTTTTTTTTTTTTTTTTTTTTTTAATTTTTTTTTTCAACGTTTTTTTTTTTTTTTTTAATTTTTATTTTTGGGACAGAGAGAGACAGAGCATGAACGGGGGAGGGGCAGAGAGAGAGGGAGACACAGAATCGGAAACAGGCTCCAGGCTCTGAGCCATCAGCCCAGAGCCCGACGTGGGGCTCGAACTCCCGGACCGCGAGATCGTGACCTGGCTGAAGTCGGACGCTTAACTGACTGCGCCACCCAGGCGCCCCCAAAGGTATACTTTTTAACAAATCATAAGGCGTACACTTGTAATTTCCTCTATTTTTCAATTGTTGATTTAACATGTATTTTGCCTTCTTCTCTAGGAGCAGATAAGAATGCTGAGGAAGACTCTATAACCAGGTAGGATTTGTATGGATTTGTAAAAATGACATTTGTTGGGGCACCTGGGTGGCTCAGTCGGTTAAGGGTGTGACTCTTGATTTCACCTCAGGTTTGTGAGTTCAAGCCCCAGGTCGGGTTTTGCGCTGACAGGCTCCTTGGGATCTCTTTCCCTCTTTCTGTGTGCACTCACTCTCAAAGTATAAAGGAATGAAATGAAATGAAAAGGAAAATGAAAGGAAAGGAAATGAATGAACTGAAAATGATGTGTTTCCTAAGGGAACTCAGAGAACAAAAGCAGTTGTTGAGTGTTCTACCCTGGACTAGATACTATATCCTATGCGTATCATCTGTTCAGTTATATAGTCATTGCATAGCTTTGCAAAGTAGCTGTGTTATTGTAGCCTACTTTTTATTTCTTTGGCAAGTGTGGTTTAGGGAAGTTGATTACTCACCCCATGATTCCATAGTTAATGGGTAGCTGAAGGGCTTTGCCCATCAGCTCGTGAAGCTTCCACATCCATTCCTTGGTTCCTCAGCAGCACTGAGATGAAGATCCGGATCCTAGGGCAGATCAACTCAGAATGTCAAAGGTAATGGTGTCGGAACTCTAATTTAGGGTTTTCTTAAGAACCCAGGTTAGTCCAAGCATTTGTCCTTATATATTTGACCACTAATGCTAACAAAATAATTAGTGCAGTGGTAACTACTCCCATGTTTTTGCCATCAGAGATTTTAGGGTGGATGTCAGCTGTGGCCATGGTGTCACAGCTTTCACATAATAAGCAAGATCTCGTCAGGCAGCGCCTTAGATATGGTGATTTCTCCTCTTCTGAGACAAATCATTTTTCTGTAAGGGAAGGATATCTAGTTGTAGACCATGTTACGTTAATTAACTTCAGCCTCTGTTTCGAGGATATTGCTATATGATTCTCTGTTGCCTAAGTTCCCAGTCTGGTTTCCCTTTGGGCTAGCACCCTTGACTAGTTCTAGGAAGCTTTTTCTTTGTTTGGAGATGTTTTTTCCCATGACTTTTTTGTACTGTGTTTTTGCCTTTTTACTTTCTTCTTTGGTTTTCTTGGTATTTTTTTTCCATTAATTTTTCCACTTCTGCCAGTGAAGGACTCTCCATTTTTCCAGAGGCCAAATCAGAAGCACTTAGAATCTCACAATTTAGGGAACCTCAGAGATTAATTCATCAAAATACCCTCTGGTACTTCAACCTCTGTTTAACCTCCTTGCCCAATGGTTGTTTCCATGGAGAATTTGAAACTCTAAAGAGATTGAAGTGACCTATTTGGATATGATAAGTGACAGAAATGAGATTTCAATTTGGGTTCTTTTCTCTTTCTTTCTTTCCTTTCTTTCTTTGTTTTTTGTCTTCATCTTGCAGGCAAATGTTTTAATAATAGAAAGCTGGAGAGTGGGTCTAATGAATACAGTGAAGGAGAGTTATAATCGTATTAGCAGAGGAGACCAGGTTTCAAGAAGAACAACACTGAGTTGGATAGGAATGAGTTTTAGAAGAGATGTCAGAATGTGGGGGTTTATGCCAAGTGAGATAAAGGTGAAAGACAGGAATGAAGGACCCAGGATTAGGGGAGTTGTTTAGAAAGGCATATTCAACTAGAGTGTTCAAGAGGGTCGTGACCAGATTTCTGGTTTTGTGTGTGTTTGTTCATTGAAGGTGCGAGCATACCTCAGATTTTCTGTTGAGAGAGATTAAAAATCATTTGAGCTTCTGGGAAGAGTCTGTTTACAGCAAATAGAAATATGATATCATCGACTTCCACCCCAACTTAGGGAGGATGGCTTAGATCCTCTGAAGGAATTGGGGGTGGGGGGTGGAGATGAACAACAGAGATGTATGGCCCGAGGCAAGCTGTCTCCTCACTCCACCTCTTTTCCTAAATCTGTGATGCCTTTCCCATGTACCTGTAGGGCTGGGCAGGGGTAGGACTGACTTGTCAAATCAGTAAGGGAGCTTCATCTGGATCGGTGAGAACATGCCTATGTTGAGGTGACTGTGTGGATGACTGAGACTGTCAATTAGCATGATCTCCAGGAGCAGGACATGGCTCCTACCCTCGGTCATTTGAGCCCATCCTTGTTGTAGGAGTGTGTGCCTTCATAGGCTAAAGATTGAAAGGTTGGAGAATGCCACTGAACCGTGTGGAAGAGTGATGTAGGAGTGGGAGCTCATCGGGAAGAAAATATTCAGGCAGCGTATAGAGAAATAGAGGCACAACTACCAGGACCATTTTTTTTTTTTTATTTAAAATTTTTTTTCAACGTTTTTTATTTATTTTTGGGACAGGGAGAGACAGAGCATGAACGGGGGAGGGGCAGAGAGAGAGGGAGACACAGAATCGGAAACAGACTCCAGGCTCCGAGCCATCAGCCCAGAGCCCGACGCGGGGCTCGAACTCACGAACCGTGAGATCGTGACCTGGCTGAAGTCGGACGCTTAACCGACTGCGCCACCCAGGCGCCCCAACCAGGACCATTTTGATCACAGTCTCTCTCCTTGGGTAGCTGAATGCCCCTGAAGGCTTGGAAGGTCTTGCCAGTTATTATGGACCTAAATAAGGCAAGAGCAGTGGAGGAACAAAGTTGGCCTTAGGAACTTTTAATCTTTTAATCTCTAGTTAGTACTTCCACTCATGTCATAGAAACATTAACTTTGGTATATTTACTTAAACGGAGGTCTACCTGACACACAATGTAATATGTGATGCAACAACTCTGGATGTTCCACGATGCTTGCCATAAGCGTAGCTCCCATCTGTTAATGTATGATGCTATTACGATACCACTGACTAGATTCCCTGTGCTGTACCTTTGAGCCTTGTGATTTATTCATTCTATAACTGGAACCCTGAACTTCCCTCTCCCCTTCACCCATTTTGTCCATCCCCCCACCGGCCCTCTCTTCTGGCAACAGTCAATTCTCTGCATTTATGGGCCTGTTTCTGCTTTTTCTCTGTTTGTTCATTTGTTCCCCTTTTTAGATTCTACATAGAAGTGAAATCATATAGGATTTGTCTTTCTCTGTCTGACTTATTTCACTTAGCCTCCTACGTCAAGGTATATCCATGATGTTGCAAATGGCAAGATCTCTTTCTGTTTTATAGCTGCATAATATTCCTTTGTGTGTGTGTGTGTGTGTGTGTGTGTGTATGTGTGTGTGTTTGTGTTTGTGTGTGGTCTGTTCATGTATTGGTGGACACTTGGGTTGCTTCCATATCTTGTCTATTGTAAATAATGCTATAATAAAGATAGGGGTGCATATATCTTTTCAAATTAGTATTTCCATTTCCCTTGGGTAAATAAATACCCAGTAGTGGAATTAGTGGATCCCATGGTATTTGTATTTTTAATTTGTTGAGGCCCGTCTATACTGGCTTTCACTGTGGCGATACCAGTTTACATCCCACGACCGGTGCGTAAGGGTTGTTTTTTCTCCACAACCTGAGCAACCCTTGTTGTTTCCTGTGTGGTGAAACTGAGCCATTCTGACAGATGTGAGGTGAGAAGTCATTGTGGTAACGTTTATAGATTTAATTTTCAACCATTTCAGAGAATTCCCTGCCAGTCACACTTGGTCATGGAAACTCAGACTGGGTCTTTTCTGGAGATTTCACAGGTTAGGAGAGGTGGAGGCAAAATAGAGAACTGAAAGCTTGTTTAAAACGGGGTCCAAATTTTGAAAGACCTGTACTCTGGAAACCGTAAAACCCTGATCAAAGAAATTGAAGTTGACAGAAAGAGAAAGACATCTGATGTTCATAGATGGGAAGAATACATATTTTTAAAGTGTCTACACTACCGAAAGCAATCTACAGATGTAATGCAGTCCCTGTCAATATACTAACAGCATTTGTTACAGAGCTAGGCAATCAATCTTAAACGTTGTATAGAACCACAAAGACCTTGAATGGCCAAGGCAATATTGCGAAAGAAGAAAACTGGAGGTATCGCAATCTCAGATTTCAAGTTTTATTCCAAAGCTGTAGTAATCCAAACAGTTTGATGGGTACTGATGTAAAACCTAGCCTCATAGCTCAATGGAATAGAACCGAAAACCCAGAAATAAATCCAACACTGTATGGTCAGTTCATCTTCCACAAACAGGAAAGACTATCCAGCGGGGAAAAGGCAGTCTCCTCACCAAATGGTGTTGGGAAGACTGGACAAGCCACATGCCAAAGAATGAACCTGGACCAATTTCTTTACCATACACACAAATGAACTCAAAATGAATTAAAGACCTAAGTGTTAGACCTGAAACCATAAAAAATCCTTGAAAAGAGCGCAGGCCGTCATTTCTCTGACTTTGGCTGTAGCAACATTTTACTAGTTATGTCTCCTGAGCCAAGGGAAATAAAGCGAGAACAAACTTGGGGGACAACATGAACCTACAAAGCTTTTGCACAGTGAAGGAAACCGTGAAAACTAAAAGGCAACCTCTGGGATGGGAGAACATGTTTGCAAATGTTTTGCAAATCCAGTAAAGGGGTAGTATCCACAATGTATAAAAGATTGATACAAGTCAGCACCCCCCACTCCAAAAAAGCCCAGTTTAAAAATGAGCAGTGGACATAACCAGACATTTTTCCAAAGACAACATACAGATGGTCAACAGGCACGTGAAAAGATGCTCCCCAAAACTACAACGAGATACCACGTCACACCTGTCAGAATGGCTAAACTCCAGGACACAAGAAGCAAGTGTTTGCGAGGATGTGGAGACAAAGGAACCCTCTTGCAGTGTTGGTGGAAATGCAAATGGGTGCGGCCCCTGTGGAAAACAGTATGGAGGTTCCTCAAAAACTTAAAAACAGAACTCTCCTATGATCCAGTAATTGCACTACTGGATACTACCCAAGAGAATACAAAAACACGAATTCCACGGGACACACGCACCCCTGTGTTTATTGCAGCATTATTTCCAATAGCCAGCACAAGGGTCCATTGACAAATGAGTGAACGAAGAAGTCCTATATGTATGTATGTGTGTGTATACGTATATCCATACACACACACACACACACACACACACACACACACACACACTGGAATATTACTCAACCAGAAAACAATGAAATCTTGCCATTTGCTCACCTGGATGGAGTCTGAGAGTAGTATGGTAAGGAAAGTCAGGGAAAGACAAATACCATATGATTTTACTCATGTAGCACTTAAGAGACAACGAGTGAGCAAAGTGGGAAAAAAAGGGGAGAGACAAACCAAGAAACAGGCTCTGAACTGCCGAGAACAAACAGATGGTTTCCAGAGAGGAGGTGAGTGGTGGGAGGGTTGAAGGAGGTGATGGGGATGAAGAAGTGCCCTTGTCATGATGAGCACGGGGTGAGTATGGAGTTGGTGAATCACTATATTAATAAACTAATATAACACTGGATGTTCCTATTACTGGAATGAAAATAAAACTTAATGAAAAAACCAAAGGCCAACTTTTAATTATACCAAGAAACTTCGTTGAATAAACAGCTGACCTTTCCCTTAATTTTTGAAATTTTGTTTTTAAATAAATGAACATGTTTTTATTGTATATTTTTGCTCTAAAGGCTTTCCGACAAACCTGGTCCTGATGATTCATGGCCTACATCACCTAGCCAAGACTTAGATTTCGGTACCAAGGTAAAGTACCCTCCTGTGAAACTCACTTCCTGCTCTGAATTTAGTTTTCTCCATTATTTACTCGTAAAATTTAACAGTAGCCTGTGGATCATCATTTTATGTGTGTAATGGAAAGTTAGCAAGAACAAACCACTTTACAGATACATGACACGTTGAATTTTTTGTTTTGTTTTGTTTTACTTTGGTAAATCCTAGAGGTGGAGGCTGAGAAAAGAATGGGCTGGAAAATATATAATGACCGTCAAATTATATTGGGAAAAGCTTTCCCATAATGGAGGAAATACGACATTTGGTTAAGGATAAGGATTCTTACTGTGATAGTAACATGACTGATAATACTCATGCCTAAATGAAATCTTATTGGGTCTGAGTATCTTTTGTACGTGGCCCCCGCCCCGGGCAAGTTTTATTTTGGTGACATACAGGATTTTCCTTGGTCTCTATCCTTTGTTCTATATTTAGACGAAAATAATATTAGAAAATGTAGAAATTTAGATGTTTGCATTATTTCTCAACATTTACCTTACAAAGGTGTTCCCCTGTATTTTTAAATAACTCCATGAAGAGTAAGTTAAGATTGTGCATCTCCCTGAAGAATACGTATTTTGCTGAAAAGAGTAGCTCTATGAGCAGAGGCTCTTCATAGCCAAGTTGTCAAATTTCTAATTTCAGAAATCTTTCCTAATCTAGCTTTTAAAAATATCTCCTCCTAGTCCTTGTGTCTGATTCTAAAATTTAAAGTTTCAGACATCTGATATGTAGTTAAATATTCATTTCAAAGCCCCTAAATCATTATAAGCTACTGGAGGTTAGGAAACACACTTGTTTGACTCCTGGAGCTCCTAGAATGAAGTCTTGCTTGTAAGAAGCAATGTCATAGTTGTTGAATGTGAATAAAGGAGTAGGGAAATGGAATTCCGTAGAATGGAATTTGAAAAGTAATGAAATACGCATGATATGTCACAATTAAATATGTGAATTTAAAAAGTAAGGCTTCAGTTTATATTCCATTTAGTGTTTAATACGTATAAACGCAAATGAATTCTATTGAGAAAATCAGGAGTTACATACGAAAGAAGGTTTCCGTATTATTTTTAGTATCCTCCCATTGTGAGCTTAGAATTGCAGAGAAAAAGTCCTCAGCCTTTGATTTTTCAACCCCATCTTTGTCCCATTACATAAGTCCTTTGAAGGTTCACATTTCTTCCTAGAATTCTCATTCCCAATTCTTTCTCCATAGTGAAGGTTGATGTGTTAGGAACATCTCTTTTTCTGTTCTTTTGTTAGTCTAGTAAGAATTTATAGCTTTTAGGAAGTGATAGATGCCAGTGATTCAACAATTTATTTTATAGTGAAGAAACTTAAATTCTTTATTACAGTATTTATAACCAGATAACTGTAGAGTGATAAAAGTCAGTATTATAAGGGATATACTGTGAATCAAAGTCTTAAGCTCATGCTTGATTGATTGGTCATGTCTTATAATTTTTTTCCTTTTTTCCTGTTCTCCCCCCATGCTTTTTAAGGTATTTTTTTTATTTTTTTAAAGTTTATTTATTTTGGAGAGAGAGAGAGAGAGAGAGTGCAAGCTGGGTAGGGGCATAGACAGAGGGAGACACAGAATCCAAATCAGGCTCCAGGCTCCGAGCTGTCAACACAGAGCTCAATGTGGGGCTCAAACCCACAAACCGTGAGATCATGACTCATGAGCTGAAGTTGGACTCTGAACTGACTGAGCCACCGACGTGTCCCCCCCCACCATGCTCTTTTTTAATGGTTTACCCCTACCCTAATATTTCCTTGCAGAAAACATTTCTTTTTTTTTTTTTTTCAACGTTTATTTATTTTTGGGACAGAGAGAGACAGAGCATGAACGGGGGAGGGACAGAGAGAGAGGGAGACACAGAATCGGAAACAGGCTCCAGGCTCTGAGCCATCAGCCCAGAGCCTGACGCGGGGCTCGAACTCACGGACCGTGAGATCGTGACCTGGCTGAAGTCGGACGCTTAACCGACTGCGCCACCCAGGCGCCCCGTAAAACATTTCTTTAGTGTCTGTTCTTTTAGTACATCACTTTCTGTCAACTCCATTGTCAACATATTGGTTATGGAATTCTACTGTCTGTGTGTGGTTTTCATCCATGACTCATTGCCCCACAAGGTTTATTATTCTTTTTTTCTCTTTTTTGGAAGGAGCTGAGCTAAATGTTTTTGTAATGTTTGTATTTCTCTTGGAAAGGGAGGGAGAGAGAGAAAGAATGAGCAAGTGCTCGTTGTTGTGATCTGAAAATATGCAAGGTATGATCTCAGTCCTTTTATATTTGTGGAGGGCTGTTTTGTGACCCAGGATGTCACTTACATTGGAGAATGTTCTATGTGCACTTAAGAAGAATGTGCATTCTTACTGCTGTTGGATGAAAAGATCTCAATATATTGGTGTTGATATCCAGGTATATAAATGTATATATGAAGGCCAATATATATCTATGTGTATCTGAATACATCTGGTCCAATGACACATTGGATCTGTGTTTCCTTATTGATTTTCTGCCTTGACGATCTGTCTATTGCCATGCGTGGAGTCTTAAGGTCGTCTACAATCATGGTATTTGTATGTATACATTTATTCATGTTTGTGAGTAATCGATTCATATAAGTGGGCGTTTCACTTTGGGGCATAAACGTTTGCAATTGTTAGGTCCTCTTGATGGATAGACCCCTTAATTATGATAAAACGCCCTTCTGAATCTGTTACTACCGTCATTGGTTTAAAATCTAGTCTGTCTGGTGGAAGTATGGCGACTCCAGCTTTCTTTTGACTTCTAGTAGCATGATAGGTTGTTCCCCACACCTTCACTTTGAATCTGGAGGTGTCCTGGGGTCTAAAATCAGTGTCTTGTTGACAGCATATAGATGGATCTTGTTCTTTGGTTTTGTTTTGTGTTTTATCCATTCTGATTCCCTGTGTCTTTTGATTGGGGCATTGAGTCCATTGACATTCAGAGTGATTAGTTAAAGATATGGATTTAGTGTCATTGTGTTATCTGAAGGTTTCATGCTTTTGGTGAGGCCTCTGGTCCTTTGTTGGTTCTGCTGCTTTCCACTCACAGAGTTGCCCCTTAGGATCTCCTGCAGGGCTGGTTTAGTGGTCATGAACTCCATGAGGTGTTGTTTGTCTGGGGAAGCCTTTCTCTCTCTTTCTATTCATATGACAGCCTTGCTGGGGAAAGCATTCTTCGCTGCATATGTTCCCATTCAGCACATTGACTGTTTCCTACCCCTCCCTTCTGCCCTGCCAAGTTTCATTGGACAGGTCTGCTGCTACCCTTATGTGTCTTCCCTTGCAGATTACGCCCCGTTTGTCCCTAGCTGCTTTCAGAATTCTCTCTTGATCTTTGTATTTTTCCAGTTTCGCTTTGACATGTCGTGGTGTTGACCGGGTTTTGTTGATTTGGAAGGGAATTCTCTGTGCCGCCAGGACTTGGATGCCTGTTTCCTTCCCCAGATGAGGGAAGTTCTCAGCTACAAGTTGTTCAAATAAACCTTCTGCCCCTTTCTCTCACTCTTCTTCTTCTGGGACCCCTATGATGTGGCTATTATTTCATCTCACCGAGTCAATTAGATCTCTAGTACCTGCCTCGTGGTCTAGTAATTTCCTTTCTTTCCTTTCTCTGCTTCATCTTTGTCCACAATTGTATCTTCTGTTTCACCGATTCTCTCTTCTGCTTCTCCCATCCTTGCTGTCACTGCATCCCGTTTATTTTGTAACTCGTTTACAACATTTCATTTTCAGCATTCATGGTGAGGATTCCTTAGGTCCTTGATCTCTGAAGCAGTAGATTGTCTGCTGTCTTCTATGCTTGGTTTCAAGCCCGGCTATGCGTCTTATGAGTGGTATTCCAAAAACGTGCTCAGATATATTGTTTCTGTCTCTTTTGAGCACTTCTCTGGCTGTCCTTTTGTCCTGGAATTTTTTTGAGGAGAATTCTTCAATTTCGTCGTGTTGGCCTGATTCCTGCCCTTTTTGTGTTTTAATAGCTTGTTCTGTGTCCCACACCTGTGCGTACTACTATATTAAAAAGGGGTCCTACACGGTCCAGGGCCTGGCAGTTGAACAAATGTTTTTGGAGTGTGTTGTGTGCACTCTTTTGGTGCATCTTTGGCTGCTTTTCTCGCTACTTGGAATGGTGGCTTGGGCCTTCCACCAGGTGTGTTTTGATTTGTTTGTTGAAGTAATCCTGGGAAAAAGGAGAAGAGGGTGGTGAAGAATCCTTAGCCCAAACAAAGAGAGAAATGACAGGAGTGGAAAAAAAGACTAGGCAGTGACTCAAAGGAGCTATAGGGCTTAATCCAGAAAGAGAGGGAGGAAAATGAAGAAGGGGATCTGGAAAAGTATACAGAAAATTCCCGATCAAACAACAAACAATCAGAACAGAGGAACAAAGGGGAAAATATATATATATATGTATATATATATATATATATGTATACATATATATAAAATTAGCTTTTTTTTTTTTTTTTTTTTTACCACGGACTTTGTCAGTGGTACGGCTTGGGGTTCTGGCTCTAGAACCCTGCGCTGCATTACCCTGAAGCCAAAGCCAATGACCTGCATATGGTTATGAGCTACTCTGAGAAGGTGGAGTTGGGGAAAGGTCCCAGATTTGCAGCTGGACAGCCTTGAGTTCAAGTTCCAGCCCTGCCATTTGGCAGATTCACGAACCTTTCTGGCTTCCGTTTCCTCACGTATGGGATGGCAGGGGGTCACGTACCAACACGGCACTACATTGTGCTATCGCTGCCGAAGATTCACCAGTATTTATGAAGGGACCAGGCACTGTGTTTGGCTTACCCTTTGAGAGTTGAGGGGCACCTGGGTGGCTCAGTCAGTTAGGTGTCCAACTCCTAATTTCAGCTCAGGTCATGATCTCACAGTCGTGAGATCGAGCCCTGCGTTGGGCTCCACACTGAGCATGGAGGCTGCTTACGATTCTCTCTCTCTCTCTCTCTCTCTCTCTCTCTCTCTCCTCCTCTCTCACCCCCGCCCACCCCTCTCCCCCCACTTGCACGCTCTCTCTTGCTCTCTAAAATAAATAAAATAAAAAGAAATCAGTTGCGGAAGGATGTTTTGCTGCCCTGTCTGGTCACATCCGAACTTGCAGATGTTTTAGCACAGGATCTTGCTCTCCCTTGGTAAGCCCTGGGCTGGGGGGCGGGATGTTGTAGACCTGGAAGGGGGTATTTCTTGGGGTCCAAAGGACTGAGCTCTCAAATGGAGGTCAGGGAGGCTGAGTCTCGCCTGACTGCCTCGCCATCCTGAGGTGGGCAGCTGGATCTCCCCTCTGGGTCTGGTCGGTCACTGGCCCCGTGGAAGTAATCCCTCAGCCAAAGAAGGTCCAACACCCTCGTGAGCCTCCTGGCCCTGCCACTTAAGCACTCTGTGCCCCTGGGTGTCAGCAGCTAAGAGTGCTGAACTCCAGTGGGAGGCGGTGTGTTTTTCTTCTAGTAGGTACAGGAAGACAAGTGAATAGGTTCTTACACTTTTTTTTCTCACAGAATCTCGAAGGAACTCTAGATTTATAAAGGTTTATAAAGGACGGGAACAGCTCCCTTTGCAGTGAGCCTCCCTTTAAAAATCAGGTAGCTGAGAGGCGCCTGGTGGCTCAGTCAGTTAAGCGTCTGGCTCTTGATTTCAGTTTGGGTCATGATTTCTCAGTTCTGGGGTCGGCTCTGTGCTGACAGCAGGGAGCCTGCTTGGGATTCCCTCTTTCTTGCTCTCTCTGTCTCTCTGCCCCTTCCTGGCTTGTTCTCTCTCTCTGTCTCTCTCCCTCCCCCTCCCTCAAAATAAATAAAACCTTAAATTAAAAACAGCCAGATAGCTGAAGCCCCAAGAGTTCAAGAGATTTGGGTGATGCCCGGGACCTTGAATGAATGGTCCTTTAGTTTGTATTATTTAGTAAGTTATGTGTCATCAGTAAATTCAGATTATAGCAACTATCGTTCATTTTTTCTTTCTTTTGTTTCTTTCTCCCTTTTTTGGGAAATAAAGACATGTTTACAACCCCCACGTATTAACCACTGCTCTAAATCACCAGTCCACAAAGCAGGCTTCCTGTCGAGTAGGTACAGGTAGCAACTCCTCTTTACCGATGAAGGAAACCGAAGCTCAGAGAGGTTAAGAGGCTGGACTGAGGTCACACAACTTGAGAAGCAGCACAGCAGGGTGCTGTAGCCAGCTTCACCCATTTCACTGTGGGGAATCCCTTGCAAAGCTCGCTAGAACAATAAAGAAGTCTAGAAACACACAGCCAAAAGGGAAAGAGGCTCAAACACTGATTTTATTGGTTCAAGGGTATGGGAAGTTGGGGTGCAGACTGCCAGCTTCAGGTGCAGTTCTGTCCAGGGGTTCCAATGATGTCATGAGGACCTTCTCTGTTTTCCTGTCTCTGTGCTGATGTTCTGTGCGTTGGCTTTATGCTTCGCCTGTCTCTGCGGGGAGGGGGAGTGTTGCCCGGCCGCTCTTGGGGTACAGCCTGCAAGCTTGGCATCAGCAGACAGAGAGCTTCCCCTCCCCCTGGGTTTTGGGGGAAGATGTAGGAAGAGATTTTGTTCACAGAACATGGAAGAGGTACGCTGATCCCTGCTCAGGTAGGGAGAGTCCAGGAAGGCTCCCGGGAGGAGGGGACATCTGGGCTGAAGCCTGAATTGCACTTTGCCCGCTGGAGCATGTAGGGAGGGGCACCTGGCCGGAGGCACAGGTGAGCGAGGGCACAGAGCGGAGCTCATGGCGCCACCTTTGGGGAGCAGCGTCTGACGGTCCGTGGTCCAAGGCACAGCCGGAGACGCTGCCCGCTAGGTCCTCGGCACCCAGGGCGCTCGCAGGGGAGGCAGAGCAGCAAAACCTGCGCTCTGCTCTTCCCCTCTCCTCTTCACTTTGCCCAGATGCCGAGAACGATTTTTAAAGCCACCCTGACACCCTCCAGATGTCCTGCACTAACCAGCCTCTCCGCTGTGGGCTTCTGGCAGACGCGAGAGTCAAGGGGCCTCCGTCTCTTTAGCTCCTGCTGGCTCAGCGTTACTCTCCCACCTGCACTGCCAGGCGCCGACCACCTGGGACCCCAGCTGGGGTGGGGTCCGCCCTGAGTCAGGACTGAGGCAGCAGGCCTCAGAGGAGCAGGTGGCAACCGGGCTGGTTTTTATTTTGGCCTCGTATGCGCCCCAGGCACAGTGCTGGGGGCTTTATACCAGGGGGTGGCCTGGGCCAAGTCCAGCCTTTTTGTGAAACTGCTCTTGAGCAGAGAAGAATGGTTTTTACATCCTAAAAGAGGGTTATAAAAACAAGAGACAGTGGGACAGAGACTCTGTGTGGCCTGAAAATAGGTTTGACAGATGGAGTAAGTGAAAATTCAGCTTGCTGGGTGGGGGCGGGTGGTGGTGGTGGTGCGGGGCACCTGGCTGGCTCAGTCAGTTAAGACTCAGGCTCTGGATTTCAGCTCAGGTCACGGTCTTGGGGGTTGTGAGATTGAGCCCTGCATAGGGCTCTGCACCAACGTGGCGGAGCATGCTTGGGATTCTCTCTCCCTCTCTGCCGCCGCTCTCTAAATAAATAAATAAACTTAATTTTTTTTTTTAAAGTTCAGATTGCCTGCTTGAATCTGAATTTCAGGAAAACAAGTGATCTTTTAGCATAGGTATGGTCCATGCAATATTTGGTACATACTTGCACAAAAAAAGAAATTCCTTGTGTATCTGAAGTTTAGGTATCACTGGGCAGCCTGTATTTTATCTGGCAGTCCTATTCCAGAACCTGAAGTGTTTGCTGTCTGACCCTCTCCGGAAAATACTGCCCACCCTGGCCTTAAACACACAGCAGATGAGATCAGACGTCCAAGGGACTTAAAGACACTGCCTGGGTCAAAACTCAGTGAGCTTTAGCTGCTGGTGTTAGTGCTACTAATATAATCAGAGTGATCACCAAACATATCTTGAGCACATGCTGTTTGTTTGCCTAGTCAGCGTCCTAGAGATGGCCACTAAACGCCCTCGGATGTATAATGGAAGTCAGGCCATGATAAATTCTAAGGAAACGTCTCCAGCAGCAGAAGGGGGTCGGGAGTGGAGCTCTTTTTACACAGGGTGGGTCTGAGCCTCTGCCCCCATTCTGAGCGCTGTGCGTGTGTTTTTATGAAGTCCGCACATGGCAGCCCAGACAGGTGGTGTGAGTGTCATCTCCATTTCACAGATGAGGAAACTGAGGCCTGAGGTCACCTCGCTAACGGCACAATTGGAGTTTGACCTGGGCCTAGTGGCCCCCTGAACTCAAGTTTTTACTGACTTCCCTCAGGCACCTTCCTTTACATGGTGCCAGCTGCGTGCCGTGAGGCCCTCTGCCCAGATTTTCCATAATCCTTCTGACAGCTCTGCACCCTGGGCTGTATTATTCCTATCTGGGCACTGGAGGGGTGAGCACAGAACCGTGCCGAGAGGCAGCGGGGAGTAGTGGCTGATCTGAAACCTGGTAGGGTTCAAGGTGGGCAGCACGAGGGTACCTTGGTGTGGGTGGGCAGGTGGTGGGAGTGAGGAGAGAAGACAAGGCAGGCCCCGGAGGCCCGGGAGCTCTCTCTTCCGGCTTTGCGGGTTGGTCCGGATTTCCCTGCCTGATTCCCTCCTGAGATTACACCTCCTATATGTTGTTTCGGTATTTGCAGGTGGAGGGTGGGAGCGCGGGGCTGGTTTCTGAATGGTTGCAGGGTGGGGCTGGAAGTGTGCTGGGGCCTGTGCTCACTGGTGGCACGTGGAGGGGTGGGGTCACAGCCCCAGAGGCCACCTAGGTCCTAAGTAACCTGTGGATGAGAAGCTGGGGTGGGTGAACAGAGCCTAAGAGCCCCTTCGCAATTGCCTGCTCACCTAACTCACACTTGTGAGCATCCAGTGTGGGCCAGGCCGTGAACCCTACGGTCGCTGCCATCTAAGAGTGGCTCCTGCCTGTACAATTCCTACTACGTGCCAGGTGCTGTCTCATTTGCCGATGAGGTGGGGTACTATTATCCACCACCCCATGGTACAGGTGGGGAGACTTGTCCAGCATCATGAGGGGTCAAGGATTCAACACCAGTTCAGTGACACCACGTGCTGGCTCCTAGCCTCTCAACTGCCTCCTAACATCCTGTCGTTAGAGCTAAGAAGCTGGTTTCGAAAGAAGTGAGCTCCCATCATTTGGAGGAATGCAGGCAGATGTTGGAGGACTCCGAATGGATGCTGGACAGAGACGAAACCTTTCTGACCACTTTGACCTTTGAAGTTGGCTCCCCCTGCCTAAAAGACCCCCACAGGCATGGTTGTTAGAGTCATATCCGGGCGACCCAGGTCTCCTGACTCCTATTTCAGTGCTGTTTTGGTCCCCACGTTGGGCAAGACTGAGGAACCCCTTCTCATAGGTTTCTCAGCACTTTGGGATTTCACAGGGCCTGACCCATTTCTGGGCAGGTTGGAGGCAGAGCTGACCGTCAGACCTTGAGTTCAAGTCCTGGCTGTGGCCTTTCCTGGTTGTGTGCCTTAGGCCAAATCGCATCAATTCAGTTTACCTATCTTTAAAACCGGGAGGAGAGGGGCACCTGGATGGCTCAGTCAGTTAGGCATCTGACTCTCGATTTCAGCTCAGGTCATGGTCTTGTGGTTTGTGAGTTCAAGCCTTGCATCGGGCTCCGTGCTGACAGCACAGAGCCTGCTTGGGATTCTCTCTCTCTCCTGCCTTTCTGCCCCTCCCCCACTCACATGCACACATGTGTGCGCTCTCTCTCTCTCTCTCTCTCTCTGGAAAAAAAAAACTTTAAAATGGGGATGATAATATTTTTGTGAGGATTAAATAAGGTATTCTGTACAAAGTACATGGCACATAGTAGGTGATCAGTAAACATATTCTCTTGCTCTTAAGCTGGAGTAACAAAACTATTTCAAAAGGTCTCCAGCTTCTGCTTTGAGGCCTTTGTTAGAATAAAGACCTGGGTCTGAATCCTGCCTCCTCTGCATGACCTTGGGTGGGTTATCTAATAGCTCTCTGCCTCAGTTTCTTCCATCTCTAAAATGGGACTATGTCAGTAATCAATCTTGGGTTGTCATGCCATAAACAGTCCCAGGAACACCATGAGTGCTCAAAAAAAAGAAAAGAAAAAGAAAAGAAAAGAAGAACGGTGAGCTTTCAGCATCATAAAACTCCTGCTATGTGCTAGCCAGGCCTCCTCTTTTGCAAATAACACCCCATTGAATCCTCACCCCTGGACAGGAAGGGCTGAGCTGGATGCAAACACAGGTCTCTGTGGCTGCAGTCGCACCACCCGTAGCCACTGCCTCTGTGCTGCCTCAGTCAGGCATGATTCTGGGGCCAAAGCTCAGCAAATCACATGGGCTTGTTCAGGGAGCCAGGATGCCACACTGCCACCGCCACCCCCAGACCACCCCGAGGTTCCTCACAGCTGTCGACCTCCACAGCAGATCAGTTCCAGGCTCATGCCTGGGAGCCTGGGACGGGAAAGGCGGTTGAGCTGCATTTCAGAGACCTTCTGTGGCCCTCTGCCCCGTGCCCACAGGGGCGGTCGGTTCCCCCGGGGATGGGTCCTCCCCTGGCCAGTTTGGGCCATAGCCTCTTCCTGCAGTGAGACAGTGCCCTCTCCCGTGAGGCTGCAGGGACCGACCTTCCGGGGGAGGCTTTCCCCCCTGCCTTTTTAATTTCCTCTTCTGGCCTCAGGCTGTCAGCGCGTTATTAACTTCTGGGGAAGTCGGGAGCCAGCAGAGTAGGGGAGGCACCTCCCTCGTCAGAACCCCTCCCTCAGGCTGAGAACTACGCCCTTGGTGCTGTGTCCCCACCTCCACTGCCCACCCCGCCCCAGATCCATCCCCAGGAGCCTGCCTTCCCTGGGGATTACCCTGTCTGAGTTTCAGGGTCCATAGCTACAAACAGACAACCTTCATTCTGTGGGGTTTGGACTTGAGACAACGTGTGTATACAGTCCGGGTAACAATAGGAAACAGATGATTCCTCCAAACGGAGCACATGAAAATGAATTTAATAAGGGTGCTATTGACCAAGGCAGGGTGGGGTGGGTGGGGAGAAGGGTGCAGCACCCTGCGGTTGGAATAGTGGGGAGCCGGGAACTGTTGCCTGCCCCAGTCTGATATGGGAAGCAAGGAGAGGTGGCCAGAAGGGACTGGCTGTGTGAGGAAGGTCCCCAGACAGGAGCCGTGACTGCGGAGTCTCTTCCTAAGGACTTTGGCTGCTAGTTTTCTGTCTCCTCTGAAATGCCCCACTGCAATGTGAGCATGCCTGAGAGTAGCTTGGAAAGCTTGATTAACACCCCAGAGTTGCTGCCTCCGTGGCTTCCGAGCATCTGTATCTCCAGCCGGTTCTCAGCTGGTGCTGGTGCTGCTGGGCCCTGCGTCAGCACCACTCTTGCCCTGTACCTGTCCTAGCTTGTCCTACCTTTTGGCTCTTTGGACCGAAAGGTCTTCCTGGGCAGGACCGTCAGACTCCATCCCTGCTGCTCTGTGCACCCAGTGTATCCGGGCCTTTGTCCCGCTGAATTCACTGGTGTTTGAATGGTTTGCAACTTGTCCCTGTTGACTATTGCCCAGATGCACCCGTGCTGTATCTCGGCGGTCCCTATGTGGCAGCTGTCGCCGAGATGGAGGTCAGCATGCAGCTTTATTAGGGTGTGCCTTTGGGATTAACACCCAGCGGAGCCAAGTGAAGCAAGCGGCAGTGGGCCAAGGGAGAAGATGGGTCACGAGGCTTTCATGGAAGCCCCGTGGGGAGTTGCCAGTCTTGCTGGGATGGCCCTTCACACTGTCCCAAGTTGGGGGCAAGGATGCCAGACCTTCACAGCCTACACGTTCCCTTCACTGGATGGTGGCCTCTGGGGAAGCAGTGAGACCTTGGTGGAGGCTCTCCCTGGGGCCGAAGGGATCCCTGTCCTCTATGGGACTGGCAGCTGAGGGCTCTCCAGGAGCCCTCCTAGCAGCCTCCAGTCCTGAAGCGGTCTGTGTGGCACATTGTGGCACCTGCCACATCATCAGAACCTGCCCACGGAGCCAGGGAGGGGACAGAGGCTTTCTCGTGGCCGCCACTGCCCTCCCTTCCCAATCTCTGAGTCCTGTGGCGCCTCGACCCCCGGCCAAGAAACCCTCTTGGATCCCTCAAGTGCACAGAACCCCCAGCGAAGACCCCTGGCCATGGTTTTGCCTACAGCTGAGTTCCGAATCTTAGTTTTGCTGGGCCCAGCCATCCTGTGACACAGAGAAGCAGAAGTCCCCCAGACCCTATCCTGGCTCGTGCTGAGATGTGGAATAAACGCATCAGTGCTGTTGTCCACCACTTGCAGTGACTACGGGGTCCTCCAGGCCTTCTAGAGAGAGGGAGAGGAAAAGGAAGGGATTGTGTCTTCTGTCATGTCCCTGAGGCCGGCAGTCCCAGGGAGTACATCTGACTCCTGTTTCTGGGGCTGAGTGTGGTGGGTAGAGGCTCCCCTTGGAGTCAGATTGACCAGCATACAAACCTCAGCAAGGTGACCTTGGATTTTCTGATGCCCTTGGCTAGGCAGTAACCAATACCTCTGCACTTGTCTGTCAAGTAGCCTGGTGGTGGCCACCTGGGAACTGTGTTGTGAGGATTATGGGGGGCCGGCCCTGTGTCTCAGCTCAGGCAGCCGAAGCAGAACACCACAGATGGAGTGGCCTAAACAGACATTGATTTCTTGCAGTTTGGAGGCTGAGAAGTCCAGGGCCAAGGTGCTAGCCCATTCAGTTCCTGGCGAGGGCTGTCTTCCTGGCTTGTAGATGACCTTTTCCCTGTGCTCTTCTCCTCTTCCTCTTTTTTTAAGGACCCCAATCCCATGCTGAGGGCCTCACCTTCATGAGCTCATCCAACCATAATTTCCCCCCAAAGGCCCCACCTGCAAATACCATCACACGGGGGCTGGGGCAGGGCTTCAGCATGTGAATCTTTGGGGACACAAGCATCCAGTCCATGACACCATGTATGCTTAGCCCAGTGCTGTGCATTTGGTAAGTTGGAGCATTATTATTATTTTCAAAGACAAGCCATTGGCTGAAGCTTCTAGAATAGCATCCAGAGCCTGGGTTGACCCTCTGCTTCGGCCTCCTGTTCACCGTGTGACCTCGGGTTTGTTGCTTAATCTCTCTGATCTTAACTCTCATGGTGTGAGAAATTGGTATAAAAGTAGAACCATGGGGTGCCTGGGTGGCTTGTTGGGTTAAGCGTCCAAAGTCGGTTCAGGTCGTGATCTCATGGTTTGTGGGTTCAAGCCCTGCATCGGGCTCTCCACTCCTCTCAGCATAGAGCCCATTTCAGATCCTCTGTCCCCCTCTGTCTCTGCCCCTCCCCTGCTTGTGTTTTCTCTCTGTATCTCTCTCAAAAGTAAACTAACTTAAAAAAAATTTTTTTTAATAAAAATAGAACCAAGCCTCACAGAGCTGTGGAGAGGGTATAGTGAGTTAATGACATAGGTAACCCTAGAACTAATTCATCACTCATTCATTCATTCATTCATTCATCCATTCGTTCGCTGGCACAGAAGAGCTCATTCAGAGGGAGAAGGATGCTGCGGATACGGATGGTGGGAGTACCAGTCTGCCCTGGCCACCATAACAAGGTACCACACACTGAGTGGCTTAAACAACAGAAATGTATTTTCTCACAGTGCTGGAGGCTGGAGGTCCAAGGTCATGATGTCAGCAGGGTTGGCTTCTGCGGGCCACGAGGGAAGGCTCTGTTCCCGGCGTTCCTCGTGGATGGCCCTCTTCTCCCCGTGTCTTCATGTGGCCTTCCCTCTGTGGTGGTCTGCATCCCAGTTTCCTCTTATAAGGACATCAGTCACACCAGGTGAGGCCCCACCCTCATGACCTCATTGTGACATAATTACTTCTGTAAAGATCTTGGCTCCAAATAGATCACATCCTGAGGTCCTAGGGGTTAAGATTTCAGCATGTGATTGGGGGGCAGGGACACAGTTGAGCCCATCACAGCTGGGGAGGTGAAGGCATCCTGGAAAGTGGGAGTTGGGTAGGTCTTTGAGGCCAGAGGGGTAAACTGAGGCCCCTCGGGGCAGTGCTCGCAGCCACAGCCAGAACTTAGAGCTTAGGGATTTTCCATTCCGGCAACCTTTTGTGGATGGAGCTCGTGGGTCCTGGCGGTCACTGCACTAGCCACGGGGGAGGACGCGGGCAGACAGAAGGGCCCCTGCGTCACAGTCACTCTGGCACGCGACGGGCAGATGGCCGCCTCTGAGGGGCAGGCGGACATTGGCAGGAGGGCTACAAGCTGCCTGAGAGAGGGCTGGCCCTGTGTGTGGGGTGGTCAGCTGCGTTAGCCCTCCCCCCCGTGCTGTCCCCTTCTGTGACACCGGGGCGGGCAGCCTGGGCCAGGCCAGTGGTGCCAGACATTCATTCTCACGCAGGATCAGTGAGTTGGAGAAACACACTCCTGTGTGTTTCTCCTTGATCCCATGCTCTTCCTGGACGATCCCGCAGACACCAGAGGTGTGTGGGTTTGCTACACCTCAGGCAGTTCTTCGATGCCAGCTGGGTGGCCGCCCCTTAACCGAGTCTGACGCTAGCTGCCTGGAGTCAGTGTCAGGTCCCACAGGTGAGGGGCCCCAGTCCTGCAAGACTGTCCCCCACTTCAGGTGCAAGTCTCAGATTGTCACCTGTACTTCTTTGTTGGTTTCATTTATTTATTTATTTTTGAGAGAGACAGAGAGAGAGAGAGAGCGCGTGCGCACAAATATGGGGAGGGGCAGAGAGAGAGGGAGACACAGAATCCAGAGCAGGCTCCAGGCTCTGAGCTGCCAGCACAGAACCCAATGTGGCTCACGAACTGCAAGATCATGACCTGAGCTAAAGTCGGACGCTTAACCGACTGAGCCACCCAGGCGCCCCATCCCCGTACTTCTTGATGGCCACATACTGGGGTTCCCCTAGCCCCCTCCTTAGGTTTGATCATTTGCTCATAGGAGTCAGGGAAACACTTAGGTTCACCGGTTTGTGACAAAAAGGTACGATACAGGACGCAGATGAACATCCAGATGGAAGAGGTGCGTAGGGCAAGGTCTGGGGGAGGGGCACAGAGCCTCCATGTCATCTTGTGACGCCCTTCCGTCACCTCCATGTTCGGCAGCCTGCTGTCCAAGCCTCATACTTGGGGGTTTTTATGGAGGCTTCATTAACACAGACATGGTGAAGAGTGGACTCAGTCTGCCTCCCTGTCCCCGTCCGCGAGAATGAGGCATGGGGCTGAAAGTTCCAAGCTTCTCATCATAGCTTGGTCTTTCTGGTGACCAGTCCCCATCCCGAAGCGATCCAGGCGCCCGCCAGGCATCACCTCATTAGAACAAAGCACATTCCTCTCACCCAGGAGAGTCCAAGGGATTTAGAAATTGTGTGTCAGGAACTGAGGTCAAAGATCAACTGGTAGAATAGAAGATGCCCCTAGTGCTGTGATCACTTAGGAAATTACCAGGGTTTTAGGAGCTCTGTGCGGGGAACTGGGGGCCAAGACCAACAGGTACATGGTTTTTTATTATTTCACGGTCAGCAAACTGTTGCCCAAAGGACAAACCCGGCTCTCCACTTAGTTTTGTAAATAAAGTTTTATTGGAACACAGCCACGCTCATTCATTGGCATATGGCCGCTCTCCGGATCCAAGGGTGAAGTTAAATACTTGAGACAGAGACCAGTGGCCAGCAAAGCCAAGAATGCTTACTCCGTAGATCTCTACAGAAACGGTTTGCAGACCCTTGTTTTTGTGCTTCTCTGTCTATAGTTCTAGGTACCAGGTTCACCCCTGGAACTTCCTTGTTGTGCTGAGAACAGCAGTGTCTGCTGAGAACCCGCTTCCTGGTTCACAGACAGCTGTCTTCTCTCTATGTCCTCACATGACAGAAGAGGGAAGGGAGCTCTCCAGGGTCTCTTTCCTGAGGTCACCGATCCTACCCATGACCTCATCACCTCCCACAGGCCCCGCCTCATAATACCCCCATCACACTGGGGATCAGAATCTCAACATAGGAATCTGGGGGGGAACTGAAACATTCAGTCCATTGCACGGAGTGTCCTCCTCCCCAGAGCCTCAGTTTTCCTCCTCTGTACATGGGGAGAGTATTACCCTGAACTGTTGGGATGATCCCATGAGGCAAGGCAGGCAGGAGAGAACTTCACAAAGTGCCACTCTCGGGACTTATTCTCTCCATTCTACCTGCTGATAGCCTCCACCTTGCTGTGCTGGCAGCATGGAGCCTGGAGCCTGCTTCCCCCTCTCTGACCCTTCCCCACTCTCTCTCTCAAAAATAAACATCAAATTATTTTTTAAATCAACTGCAAAATATTTATTTACACTATATTAATACACAGTATCCACACTTGTAAAAATTGTGGTAAAATACACAACATAAAATTTTGCCTTCATCATTTTTAAGTTCGGTAGTGCTGAGTCATTCACATTGTTGTGTGGTCAGTCTCTCTTCATCTCACAAAACTACAGCTCTGTACCCGTTAAGTAATAATTTTCCTTTCTCTCCTCCCCCCAGCCCCTGGCAACCACTATTCTGTTTTCTGTCTCTATGAACTTGCCTCCTTTAGGCACCGCTCATAAGTATTTTGTCTCTTTGTGCCTGGCTTATTTCACTTAGCGTGACATGTTCAAGGTTCACGCATGTACTGGCAGGTGTCAGAATTCCCTTCCTTTTTTTTTAACTTTATGTGTATATTTTGAGAGAGAGAGAGAGGGAAGGAGGGACAGGCATAGAGAGGGGGAGAGAGAGAGAGAGAGAGAGAGAGAGAGAGAGAGAGAGAGAGAGGGAGGGAGAATCCTAAGCAGGCTCCACACCATCAGTGCAGAGCCCGACACAGGGCTCTATCCCACAAACCATGAGACCACGCCCCAAGCCAAGATCCAGAGTCGGACACTCAACAAACTGAGCCACCCAGGTGCCCCAGAACTTCCTCCCTTTTAAGGCTGAGTTATATTGCCTTGAATGTGTCTGCTACATTTTGTTTATCCATTTGTCCATCAATGGACACTTGGGTTGTTTCTGCCCTTGGCTGTTGTGGATACTGCTGCCGTGAACACGGGTGTGCAAATCTCTCTTCAACACTCTGCTTTCAGTCCTTTGGGGTATATACCCAGAAGAGAACCGCTGGATCAGATGGGAATTTTCTGCTTAATTTTTTGAGGACCTGCCATCCTGTTTTCCTTAGGAACCGCACAAGTTCACGTGCCCATCAGCAATGCACCAGAGTTCCGATTTCTCCATATGTGCACCCACACTTGTTATTTTCCATTTTTCGATAGGAGCCATCCTAATAGGTGTGAGGCAGTCAGTATCTCATCACGGTTTTGATTTGCACTTCCCTGATGATGAATGATGTTGAGCATCTTTGCGTGTGCTTGTTGGCCATCTGTTTATCTTCTCTGGAGATGTGTCTGTCCAGGACCTTTGCCCATTTGGGAATCAGGTTGTTTTTTGTTGTTGAGTTGTAGGAACGCATCATACAGTCTAGACGTTAGCTCCTTAGCAGATACACGATTTGCAGGTATTTTCACCCATTCCATGGGTGTTGCCTTTTCACTCTGTTTATTGTGTCCTTTGATGTACGCAAGTTTGTTTGTTTACTTTGACGTGGTCCATTTTATTTCATGTTACTTTTGCCCGCTCTGCTTTTGGTGTCACAGCCAAGAAATCGTTGCCAAATCATGGTGCTTCTCTGCTATGTTTTCTTTGAGGAATTCTGTAGTGTTCGCTCTGGTATTTAGGCCTTTGATCCATTTCGAGTTGATTTTTGTGTATGGTACAGGTGAGGGTCTCAGTTCATTCTTTTCCATGTGGACATCCAGTTTTCTCAAGAGCATTTGTAGGAGACTGCCCCGCCCCCACACACACACTGAATGGTCTTGACATCTTTGTCAAAATCGTTTCATATGTACTGATAGACATGAAGGTTTATTTCTGGGCTCTCTGTTCTTCACCACTTGTGTTTATGCTGGTACCTCAAAATTTGCTAGTATTTTTATTACCATAGTTTTATAATGAGGTTTGAAGTCAGGAAATACCAAACTTCTAGCTTTGTTCTTCCTTTTCAAGATTGCTTTGCCTATTCATGGGAGTCCTTATGACTTTTAGGATAGATTTTCCTTTTTCTGCAAAAAGCAAACAAAACCAAAACCAAAAACACCACGCCAAAACAACATCAACAAAATGCCATTGGGATTTTGATGGCGATTACACGTAGATTGCTTTGGGTTTTATTGACAACGATATTAAGTCTTTCAATCTCTGAACACATGGGAAGCCTTTCCATTTATTTGCATCTTTAAAAAGTTCTCTTGGGGTGCCTGGGTGGCTTAGTCGGTTGTGCATCCAACTTCGGCTCAGGTCGTGATCTCACAGCTTGTGGGTTCGAGCCCTGCATCGGGCTCTGTGCTGACAGTCCAGAGCCTGGAGCCTGCCTCTCTCTCTGTGCCCCTCCCCTGCTCATGCTTTGTCTCTTTCTCCTTCAAAAATGAATAAACATTAAAAATAACGATAATAATAATAATAATAATAATAATAATAATAATAAAGTTCTCTCAGCAGGTTTACTGTAGCTTTCGATATACAGGTCTTTCACCTCCTTGGTTAAGTTTATCCCTAAGTATTTTATTCTTTTTGATGCTACTTTTTTTTTTAGTGTTTCTTTATTTTTGAGAGAGAGAGAGAGAGAGAGCATGAGCAGGGGAGGAGCAGAGAGAGAGGAAGAGAGAGAGAATCCGAAGTAGGCTCCGTAATATCAGCACAGAGCCTGACGTGGGGCTCGAACTCAGAAACCGCGAGCTCACGACCTCTGCTGAAGTTGGACGCTTAACTGACTGAGCCACACAGGCACCCCTGTTTCTGATGCTGTTGTAAACAGAATATTTAACATTTTGTTTTGGGATTGTTTATCGGTAGTGTTTAGAAATACAGCTAATTTTCACGTATGGATTTTGTATCCTGCAACATTGCTGTATTTATTTATGACTGCTAACAGTTTTCATGTGGAGTTTCTAGCGTTTTCCGCGCATAAGATCAACCGAGATCATTTCACTTCTTTCTTTCCAATTTGCATACCTTTGGTTTCTTTTCCTTGTCCTAATTCATCTGGCTAGAGCTTCCAATGCTACATGAAGTAAAAGAGGCGAGCAGAGGGGTCTTTGTCTTGCTCTTGACTTTGAAGGAAAAACTTTCGGTCTTCCACCATCGCATGGGATGGTAACTCTGGGTTTTTCCTACATGACTTTCATACGTGACCGGTAGTTTCTTCCTGTTCTTAGTTTGGTGAGAGTTTTTATGGTGAACGGTGTTGAATTTTGCCACATTCTTTTTCTGTATCAGCCGCGATGCCCATGTGGTACTTTTCTCTTCGTATGTTAATGCTGGTGTCTTGGGTTGGTCGGTTTTTGTGTCTTGAGCCCTCGCTGCATCTTAGCAGAATGTCCTACTTGGTCATGGCACATGTGGAGCTCTCCGGATCCTGCCGAGTTCTGTTTGCCAGTGTTTTGTTGAGCCGCCTTTTTTTTTTTTTTAATTTTTTTTAATGTTTTTTATTTATTTTTGGGACAGACAGAGACAGAGCATGAACGGGGGAGGGGCAGAGAGAGAGGGAGACACAGAATCGGAAACAGGCTCCAGGCTCCGAGCCATCAGCCCAGAGCCTGACGCGGGGCTCGAACTCACGGATCGTGAGATCGTGACCTGGCTGAAGTCGGACGCTTAACCGACTGCGCCACCCAGGCGCCCCTTTGTTGAGCCTTCTGATGGAGTCACTCATTGGAGACATTGGTCTCCAGTGTTTGTGTCATGACTTGCTTGGCTTTGCTTTCCAAGGTAATGTCAGCCTCATGCAACGCAAGTATTCCCTCCTCTTCCATTATTATTATTATTATTTTAGAAGAATTTGAGGAGGATTGGTGTTAATTCTGATTTTTGTCGAGTCTCTCTCTCTCTCTCTTACTTTTTGCTCTTAGTCAGTCTGGCTTAAAGGTTTGTCAATCCTGCTGATCTTTTGGAAGACTCAACTCTTGGTTTTGTTAAAACCTACCCTTGTATTTCTTTTCTTTCTTTTGTTTATCTCTGCTGTGGCATTGCGATGACCTTCCTTCTGCTAGCTTTGGGTTTTGTTTGTTCCTCTGTAGTTCCTCGAGGTGTCAAGTTAGACGGTTGATTGGAGACCTTCCTTGTTGTTTGAACATAAGCACTTCCAGCTGTAGATGCCCCTTGTACCCTGCTTTCTTTACATCCCCTGGATTCTGATACATTGCCTTTTCCTTTCCATTTGTCTCAAGATACTTGCTGATTTCTCTTGTGATTTCTTCTTTGACCCGTTGGTTGTTGGAGACTCTGTATGGTTTGGGGCACCTGGGTGGCTCAGTCAGTTGAGTGTCTCTCTCTTTTTTTTTTTTTAATATAACTTATTGCCAAACTGGCTTCCATACAACACCCAGTGCTCATCCCAACAAGCGGCCTCCTTAATGCCCATCACCCATTTAGCCCATCCCCCCACCCACTTCCCCTCCAGCAACCTTCAGTTTGTTCTCTGAATTTAAGAGTCGCTTATGGGGGCCCCTGGGTGGCTCAGTCAGTTGAGGGACCGACTTCGGCTCACGTCATGATCTCACAGTTCATGCGTTCGAGCCCCACGTTGGGCTTTGTGCTGACAGCTTAGAGCCTGGAACTTGCTTTGGATTCTGTGCCTCCCTCTCTCCCTGTCCCTCCCCCAGTTGTGCTCTGTCTCTCCAAAAATATATAAGCGTTTTTTAAAAAAAGAGTCTTTTTTTTTTTTTAATTTTTTTTTTAACGTTTATTTATTTTCGAGACAGAGAGAGACAGAGCATGAACGGGGGAGGGGCAGAGAGAGAGGGAGACACAGAATCGAAAGCAGGCTCCAGGCTCTGAGCCATCAGCCCAGAGCCCGACGCGGGGCTCGAACTCACGGACCATGAGATCGTGACCTGAGTTGAAGCCGGACGCTTAACCAACTGAGCCACCCAGGTGCCCCTAAAAAAAGAGTCTTAAGGCTCAGGTCATGATCTCACAGTCATGGGTTCAAGCCCCGCATCGGGCTCTGGGCTTATCAATCTGATGGGTGTTCGAGAGCAGCCACTGTGGGGACCCTTGAAGCAGGGGAATTTTTTTTTTTTTTTAATTTTTTTTTCAACATTTTTTATTTTATTTTTGGGACAGAGAGAGACAGAGCATGAACGGGGGAGGGGCAGAGAGAGAGGGAGACACAGAATCGGAAACAGGCTCCAGGCTCCGAGCCATCAGCCCAGAGCCTGACGCGGGGCTCGAACTCACGGACCGCGAGATCGTGACCTGGCTGAAGTCGGACGCTTAACCGACTGCGCCACCCAGGCGCCCCGAAGCAGGGGAATTTTATTCTCCTGAACAGGTTACCGTTTCAGCCAGAATAGAGAGACCAAGTGAGGTTTTAGGCAAGTAACACTGCAGGCACCCTGTGCGCCAGGCTCTGTGCTCAGCACATGGTGTGCGTTACCTTCAGTCTTCCCGCAGCCCCATGAGGCAGGTGCTGTTCCTGTACGCCCTTCACCCAGCGAGAAAACTAAGGTTCAGAGAGGTGATGTGATTTGCCTGTGGAAACACAATCAGTAGCCACAGTGGCCAGGATATGGCAGCTGGAGCTGAGATGGGGGGAAAAAAAAGTCCTGAGCCAAAAGTCCAGCCATGGCTTCTGAGCTTTGTGGCCTTCAGTAGGCCAGTTTGCCTCCCAACCCTCAAGTTTCCACACGTGTAAACAGTGCCGGTTCCAGGGCTTTGGCTAGATAGTTTTCAGACTTGGAAATGCCGCTGGCGAAGCCCAGCTTAGAGCTCGCTGAGCTCAGAGGTCAGCGCTGTTCACAGGGTGAGTGCTGACTCAGTTGTGTGGGGCAGACACTGCAGGGCATGGCCAGGGATGCTCTGAGTTCTGTTTTCCCCTCCAGGAGGCACCCGCAAGGAAGGGGAGAGGGGCATGGAGAGCCTGCGATCGCTCTCTGGTGGGTGCACTGCTGAGCTGGCTTGGCTGAGGCCGAGTAGGTCACGGGGCAGCCAGGAAGGGAGCGGCTGCTCATGGAGGGGTTGGATTCAGAACTGCTCCTGTTACCCCATGTCGCAGCCCTGGCGATGTAGAGCTGGGACCGGCCTTTGAGGTCATCTCTCTTGGCCTTCTCAACCTCAAGGTGGTGAAACTGAGCCTCTAGAGAGGAGAAATGCATGGCTAAAGCCCCATGGTGACTGGGGGCTGGGCAGACTGGGGGCTGGGCAGACCGGGGGCCAGAATCCAGCAAAGCAGAAGGGTGTTCAGGCCACTGGTGAGTCATCTCTGTGAGCAGAGGCACGGCTGCCCTTTCAGCACTGTGTCGCTCACTCCTGGTGCATCAGGGGCTCTCAAAAAAGATTTGTTGAGCGTGTGAGGATAGTAGGAAAACACACCCCCAGGGAGTCAGACAGCCTGGAATTCGGTGTCTGCTCTGGGCCAGCTTTACTTCTCTGGGCAAGTTTGCTTCACTTTGCTGAGCCTCGGTTTCCCAAATTGAGGTCACAGACCCAACTGGAGGTGCCTGAGCAGGGATTGGAACCCAGAGATGCTAGATTCCAGGCCTGATTTATCACTATACCTTCCTGATTCTTTTATATGCTTGTTTCCCCTTCCTTCCTTCCTTCCTTCCTTCCTTCCTTCCTTCCTTCCTTCTTTTCTTTTCTTTTCTTTTCTTTTCTTTCTTTTCTTTTCTTTTCTTTTTTCTTTTCTTTTCTTTTCTTTTCTTTTCTTTTCTTTTCTTTTCTTTTCTTTCCTTTTCTTTTCTTTCTTTCTTTCTTTCTTTCTTTCTTTCTTTCTTTCTTCCTTCCTTCCTTCCTTCCTTCCTTCCTTCCTTCCTTTCTTCCTTTCCTTTCCTTTCCTTTCCTTTCCTTTCCTTTCCTTTCCTTTCCTTTCCCTCCTTGCTTCCAAAAATATTTATTGAGCACCTGCTATGTGCCAGGCACTGTTTTGGTCTCCATGGATACAGAAGTGAAGAAGATAGGTGAGGCCCTGGCCTCAGGGAATTTACATCTTAGAAGAAGGTAATAGTAAGCAAGTTTACAGGACAGGAGTAGCATATGTACCCAGAATGGACTGTAACGAGGTGTGAGTGGTGTCAGGGGAGGGCTGTGTCAGATGAGTGGCTCAAGGAAGATGACATTTCGTGTGACACCTGAGAAGAACCAGCCACGCAGAGAGCCTGAAGAGATAATTCAGCAAAACACGATGCTCTCACAGGCCCCAGGCCTCAGACTTACCGAAGGCGCCATGAGGAGGGCATGGAAGGAGACAAGTTATCAAAGCACCCCAGGTGGCCTCAGAGGGCCAGGAAGGCGACACAGGCCTTGGGGATGACCGCACCCTGGGTCGCGTTTGGGTCTCCCCGTCCAACTGCCTCTGCCCTTGCAGGTGAAGCAGATCATGGAGGAGGCAGTCACACGGAAGTTCGCCCACGAGGACAGCAGCCACATCATCTCCTTCTGTGGTGAGTCCGTGGACCCTGACCTGGAGAGGGGCTTCTTTCTCTGTGGGCTGCCTTGGGGGAGTGGCGTCTTTGTCCAAGGATTCTCACACCGTGTTTTGACTTTGTGACTCTGAAGTTATGTTTGGATCCCCGGGGGGCTCTGTGAGGGAATTTGGAACCACGGAGAAGTCGAGAGAAGAAAGGAAGAATGGCTTGTGTACCCAGCAAGAGCTGGTCACTGCTCACTCTGGAGGGACTGTCTTCCCCTCCTGTGGGCTCAGTTCACGGCTGCCCATCCCCCTAGTGATACTGGTCGTGCATCTGACGACACACTCTGCACCCTTTCCTCACCCTGCCTGTGGCTGTTGCCAAATGAAGGGGGAGGATGGATGGGCTTTAAAACCATAGGGAATTGGGAGCCATTGATCCATCCTAAAGGATCATGTCCAGCTGGCTCAGCAGAGGAGGCAGGCCTAGGGCTCGGAGCTTGACTTGTATCCTTGAACCAGCTGTGCTCACAAGATTCCAGAGATAACCATGCTGCCAGGTTCTTACTGTCCTTCCACAATGGCTACAGACACACGTTTTACGTGTGCCCACAGTCAGGGTTCAGCTTCTGATCCATGTGTATGTATAAGCAGGGATGTTTCTTTCTGCCTGAAAACCTTTTCATTCCATGACTGGAGTGTCTCACAGTGGAGGACGTGCTGTATCTCCCCTCTTGCGCTCTTGGCCCCGAGGAGAGGCCAGAGCGAGGAGACCTGGTCGGCCCTCAGCTTCATCCAGATGGCTGGAGGCACTACCCATGGGAGCACATGTCGTGACCTGGGAGCCCAGTGCTGTCAGGTTAGCCCCTTTGCAGCCAGGCAGACCTGGGTTCGAATCCCTCCTCTGCCGTTTGTTTGTTGGGTGACCTTGGCAAAAAAAAACAAAAACAAACAAAAAAAAAACACCTAAGTTTATTTGGAGAGAGAGAGTGTGTGGGCAGAGGGAGGGCAGAGAGAGAGGAAGAGAGATGCAGAGAGAGACTCTCAAGCAGGCTCTACGCTGTCAGCGCAGAGCCTGATGCGGGCCCCGAACCCATGAACCATGCGATCGTGACCTGAGCCGAAGTTGGATGCTTAACCGACTGAGCCACCCAGGCGCCCCCAGATTTCTTTTTAAAGTGAGATGTGTTTATTTAAATTACATATATACGTGTGTGTGTGTGTGTGTGTGTTTATATATTGTATGTGTATATATAGGTCTATATATATATATACGTCTGCATGTGTACATGTGTGTATACGCATAAATGTTAATGTGAGAATGTATATATGCCTAATTTTTTTTTTTATCCTGGACATCTCTATTTGCAAAGAAAATAATAGGCATACTTCAGAGTGTGCGGCCATGCTCACCCGTTGAAGATTTAGAGGAATAGAACGGGATAAAAATCATGATTCTCTAACTCCAACCCCAGTGTTTGGATGAGGGAGGAAGGGTGATGTCACGGCAGGGTGAGGCCTGCAGGGGCTCCCTGTGGTGTCTCTGCTCCATTGTGCCTTACGAGCCATTGTCAGAAAGACGCGAGGCATGTCTCCAGTGCTTGAACAGTTAATTAACTTATTGCAGTCTAAACAAAAGTGTAGTGTGTGCAAGCAAAAATGAAGATATTTCCGAGATGCTCGCCCAGAATATATTAAACCCATGGGCAGATTAGGCAGTAGGGTGGGCCTCCGTTCAAAGCCACGTAATCGCTGGGGCGCCTGGCTGGCTCATTCAGTAGAGCATGGGACTCTGGAGCTCAACGTTGGGAGTTCCAGCCCCACGTTGGGCGTGGAGCCTCCTTAAAAGAAAAAGTGTAATCATAAGGTCTTGAAGAAAGTCAAATAATTGCCAACAAAAAGAAACCAAGACAAGCAGTTGCACCAAACCTCTCGGGATTTCTCCTTGTGTGCAACATAACCTGGGCCGGGCTCTTAACCCTCAGGCTGCTGGAGTATTCCTTCTGTGGAGTCACAGTAACCAGAACTCTCACTTCTTGGGTTTTTTCCACAAGGATTAGGTAAGGTAAACCTTCACACTGGTCTCACACCCAGCAGATACCCAATAAGGAGTAGCTCTTACAAGATGCTCAGTTTTTCCATCAACGTCGATTATGCTCCTATGATACACCAGAGTGAGCTCCCTCCCAGTCTGCTGTGTAAGACAGAAGATAAGAAAATACTCAATGAAGCGCTGCTGAAAGTACCAGAAATAAGACTGGGGCCATCAGAATGGCCTGCACAGGGACTGTTTCCTGGGGGGAGGGGGGTGGGGGGGACACTAAGGCCCAGAGAGGGAAAGCGATTTGCCTGAGGTCACACTCAGGCAAGTCAGTGATAGAGCCCAGGCTACTGCCCAGGTCTCCTGCTCTGAGCAGGGCTGGGCGGGGTGTCCAGGGGAAACACAGACATGGGAAGATGATGACAGTCCTCTCTTCAGATCCTTTGTGGCGGCACAAGTGTTGTGAGCACACCTTGGGCTCAGACCTGGCTTTGGATCCCAGCTCGTCTGGGTGGCCCTGGGCAATTCAGTTCCCCTCTTAGGGCCTCAGTTTCCACATCTGAGACCTGGAGATGGCGTTCCTTTCTTCCTCGGCTGTGGCAGAGATGGAATGGGATCCATGATTTAGCTGTTCCTGGAATCACAATGGTGGGGACGATCATGTGATTCTTCAGCCCAGGTAAAGCCCACCAGTCCTGTGGTCGGCCTCCCCTCCCTCACCGACAGGCGTAACCGCTAACGTCCCTGAAGCGCTCACTATGTGCCGAACTATGTGAAGCGCTTGCCGTGCATTTTCCCCACCTCGCTTGCTGCAACCATGTCAGAGGCCTGTTCGTACTTTCCCATTTCACAGATGAGGATACTGAGACACAGAGAGAGGAAGTCATTGCCCAAGGTCACGCAGCCGGTTAGTGTCTGGGAGAGGATATGAACACAGACAATCTGACCTTGGGCAGCAAACACAGGTTAACTGCTAAGCTCTCCTGCTCCCTTTTGAGGGAGTGGAAGGCAGACAGACGTACGTGATTTTCCTTTGATGCTTTCGTGGATTTTGCGATTCTGGGGCGCCCCGCTCTCCAAGGCGCCTGTGTGTGGCTGAAGATCTGAGCTGGGCTGGGTGCTGGGGAGCACGGGTAGGGCAGGGCCTGCTGACCATCGTGTCCCTGCAGCGGCTGTAGAGGCCTGCGTCCTGCATGGGCTGCGGCGGCGGGAGGCTGGCTTTCTGCGCAGCAACAAGATTGCAGCTCTCTTCATGAAAGTGGGCAAGAACTTCCCACCGGCCGAAGAGCTGAGCCGCAAGGTGCAGGACCTGGAACAGCAGATCGAGAGCGTGTGAGTGCGGAGCATGGGGTATGGGCTGGAGCGTTCCCGCAGGGGACAGTCCAGGCTCCTCCCTGAGCTCTGCCAGAACCCGCACCTCCTGGCACTGTCTGCACTCTGCTTTCGCTCCTCAAACCCGCCAGACTCTTTCCTACCCCGGGGCCTTTGCACATGCTCTACCTACCACCCAGTTCACACGCCTCACCTTCCAGGGCTGGTGCCTTGTCATCATTCAGACCTTTCCTCAGTTATGGGTAAACTCCAACCCTCACCCCATTTCTCTTACATATCACTGCTTATTTTCTCTCCTGTGGTTATCACCACCTGTAATTATTCATTCCTTTGTGTACTTTTCACTTGATTGTTGTCTATCTCTCCTCCTTGGCTCTGAACTCCATGAGAACAGGCCACTAAAATCTGTTATTCCCCATTTTGTCCCCCGTGTCTGGACAGTGCCCAGCACCTGGTAAAATGCTCAAGAAATGATTGTTGAATGAGTAAGTGTCTGCTGTTAGCCAAACCCATTCCGCATGCAGGAAGACCAAGTTTAATGAAACTACTGTGGTCTCCATCTGCATGGACCGGTTGCTGACATTGAGGCAACAAGGGGAACGGTGACTTCACTCACATGTCTGGAGGGCTGATTTCCGCGGGGGCGGGGCCTGAGGGCATGTACGCGAGAACCTCCCACCAGAGTCCCGACCCGCACAGTTTGACTCTAGGCCAGAACCGCGGTCTGGAGCCTGGTCAGGGCTGGCAAAGAGGTTTCAGCTCCCATTGGTGCTAGCAGCCGCCCACAGGACCTTGTTGTGAAAGATTCCGGAGCTGTGATTGGGCTTCACAGGAAAGAATGTGTGGATTGATTCGCCATGTGTGTCACGGGCAAGAGAAGGAGAGAGAGGCGCACGTGCTGTGTGTGCCGTGGGTGATCACTCCACCTCAGCGGGTGGGAGATGGTCCTTTCCCTCCCTTGCAGGCCTGCCAGCCCAGAGCTGCTGGCCACAACTGTGGGACGGGCAAGGCTGTGGACTTAGCGTCACCGGCTCCCTTTCGGAATCAGACTCCTCAGCCACTTGGTGTTCAAGGTGCCTTCCAGTCCGTATGCTAAATTCCCAAGTGTTTGCTGATAACTTCCGAAAGGGAGCGATTTCCATGGGCCTTCCATAATATCGGGAATGACTTTCTCATGGAGGAATTAGAGATACCCATGCCAGGTGGTAGGAGAGAGCCATTCATTTCATTCATGCAATTGCTCATTCATGAGAGAGGGAAAGGGAGAGAGGGAATGAGAGAGAGAGATGAAGAGAAGTGTCGCCCTGAGAATCTGGCTTGCCCATCAACAACAGTATATGAAGATGTCTGTTTTCTCGCATCTTCACACTCACTGGGTGTTATCATTTTTTCAACACGTCACCCACTTGCCAGGAGCAAGGTGGGCTTTTGTTGTTTTAGTTGGCGTTCCTTCATTCCCTAGAGAGGTTGGGCATTTTGCTGTTTGCATATGCAAAAGGAGGTCCTGTTGGATCTCCTTTTTTGAGAATATTCCTCCTCCTTCTGTACTGGTCTTGAAGGCGAAACCAGATTCAGGGCCTCCAGGAGAATGTGCGGAAGCTGCCGAAGCTGCCCAGCCTGTCCCCACTTGCCATCAAGCACCTGTGGATCCGCACTGCTTTGTTTGAGAAGGTTCTGGACAAAATTGTGCATTACCTGGTGGAAAACAGCGGGTGAGTGAGAAAGAGCAGCCGCCGTGGCGTGCTCTTGCGCCACCTTCTGCCCATTGTGGGAACTGCACCCTATGGCACAAAGCAACTTTCTTTTCTCTCCTGTTGACGTGCACTTGATTTGAAAGCAATTAGATAAAGGCCTTCTGGATGTTTGCATCTAAATGAGCCCAGTTTAGAACCTGGGACTATTCAGGTGCTTCCTGCTAATACAGGATCTTCAAATTTGGAATGAGGAACAAGGATCTTGCAATCTTAGGGATCTTTTTCCTCCCATGAATGAAGTCTACAGTCTACTTGCTAACTGTGGTCCTAGAAGAGTCATGTAGCTTCTCTGTGTCTCTGCTGCTCTTTTAATAAATGGGACAGGGATTGTTGCCATTCGGGAGAAGAGGTGAGAAGGGGAGCTAGTGAGTACACAGTGTTTTGGAAATGTATGATACTTTTTTTACATTTTCTCTTCTAGCTGAGATTAACCTGGTGTAAAGGTTTTAGACTGTGAGTACTCTTGGCAAGCATTTATCCATGCATTCATTCATCCAGTAACTATTTAATGGGCACCTACCATGTGCCGGGCACTAACCGAGATGTTGGAGATACATTGGTCTTAAGTGTCATGTTAAGAGCTTGGATATTATGCTAAGAGCACAGAGGAGCCACTGAAGAATGTGGGCTTTTGTATAACCTGAGACTCTTCATTGCTAACACTCCTTCCAGCCATAGACAGATGGGGAGAGAGAGATAGACAGGGGGAGTGGGAAAGAGAAAAGACGATGAGGGAAATATCTGAGAATCTCCTCAGCTCTCGGTATTTGAAAGTGCCTGTTTAACCACATCTTCACATGCAGTGGGTATTATGATTACCTTTTATTCTTTGCCTGTTTGCTAGGAAAATATATATGAAAGGAGAGAGCGGAGTCCTTCCTCTCACGAACCTCACATAGTTTCAGGGAAAACAGGAAAATAGTAATTGTGGTAATATGTGGTGAGTATTCCAAGTCAGGTGGGTGGTGTTTAATTTCCTCTGGGTGGTCAGGAAAAGAATCCTGGAAGACCTGGCAGTTAATCATCCGTTCGAAGAGCATGTAGGCATTAACCAGGTGAAGTGGGTAGGGAAAAGAGTGTTCCCAGCCAAGGGAATAGCAAGTGCAAAGCCAGGAGGCAGGAGACAAATTGGAAGAAATCCAGGCTCTGGAGTCCAATTAATCTCTTCACCTTCTAGTAAAATGTGATACGTCTCTGCCCCGTGCCCTCGCATGGGTGCGGGCCTCTGTAGCTATCGCCTTTGGCATATGACCTTGTGTTTTCTGCCGAATGAGTCGGTAGAAGGAAGGAGTAATTTATTTGAGCAGCAGTGCCAAACTATCTCTTTATTTTTTTTGTCTAAACTTTTAATTTTTTTGATTTGCATAGAAGTTGTAGCATTAGCACAAAGAGTTCTCGCCTGCCCTCAGTGATCACATCCTACATAACCATAGTACAAATACCAAAACAGGAAATTGACATTGGTACAATACTGTTAACTAAACTCCATGCTTTCTTTGGATTTCACTAGTTTTTACGTACACTCATTTTTTTCTGTCTAGCTCTATGGAATTTTAGCATAGTTAAATTCAGTATAAATACATATATGTATTATTTAATTAAATATGTATTATTTAACTATTTAATAAAAATTACATATGTATATGTATTTTACTCCTAGTATAAATACAGTCTATAATTCTGTGTAACCAACACCCCAGTCACGACACAGAACTGTTCCAATGAAACCTACCACCCCAAAGAAGCTCCCTCGAGCTACCCTCCATGGTGACATCTTGCCCCCAGTCCCACCTGCTAGTTTTTAAGGTACTATTTCCAGGGTTTATGATCATGCAACAGTGCTGGTTTTCAGCATAGAGACTGAGTGGCAGAGTGGAAAGTGTCTTGAAGTTTTACCTTCCGATCTGACACCAAAATGGATAAACTTGCTGCTGAGAACGCACAGAGCATGTCCGTTCGGCTTCAGCCAGTATCCTGGTGGATAGAAGATTCCTCTGGGGTCAAATTACAGTGATGTTGCCACCCCTTAGCAAGAACTCCCTGGTGTCAGAGTCTGTGCTGTTGCTGTAAAAGCAGGTCAATATTTAATCCTCCCAACAACCTGGGCAGGTGGGTTCTGTCATTCTTGTCATTTTATAGCTGAGGACACTAAAGCTCAGAGAGGGTAGTCGTCACATGCCCAGGGACACACAGTGAGAGTGGGAGTGGCCGACCTGGGCTCCCACTCAGTCTGCCTCGCTGCAGATCCTGTGTTCTTCGACCCCTGCTGTAGGATGGGAACACCCAAGCTGGCTGGGTATAGCTTGCATCCACCTGCTGTGTGGCCTCCAAGAAGTCACTTACCCTCCCTGAGCCTGACATCCCTTGGGAAGGTAGAGCAAGGTCCTTTCCAACTCTAAAATTCGGTTCCTAGCTTGTAGGAGTTTGCAGAGAATTAGAAGGCACTACACAACAGCTCAAACAAAGAAGCAAAACCCGAAAACACTCAGCACAAACATTGTCTTGCCCATATGACAAGTTATTTTGAAGAGCCAGAAGTCAGGGGGCGCTTGTGAGCACGTCAGGCCAGCGTCATCCACATAGTTATCCGCGCAGGAAGTCCTGTTAATATAGCTTTTCCGTACACACCACAGCTAAAAAGCCTTTTATTGCCTCACTAATATTAGAAGAGCTGACATCATCTGAGCTCCCAAGCCACTTGGTGCCTGAAATGGAAGATGTGATAGAAGCTGATAGAAGCAGCCAGAAGCAGCCTTCTAATTATTACTCCCGTTACTCTCATTAAGGCTGTATCACAGCCATGTATTAAGCAGTTATGTGCCAGGCATGGTACTAAGTGCCCACATCTGTTGTCTCTTTCAAAAGTCCCTTTTTTTAATTTAAGTAAGCTTCACACCCAGCATGGAGCTCTACGTGAGGCGTGAACTCACGACCTGAGCTGAGATCAAGAGTCAGACACTTAACTGAACCACACAGGTGCCCCTCTAAAGTCCTTCTGACGGCCCTAGGATATATGTTTTTATTACCCCCATTTTACAGATGGGACATTTGAGGCTTACAGCGTTAACTGGGTAACAAGAGGGAGGCTGAACTCAGTCTGCTCTTAAGCATCAGGTCAGTGTCAATTGTGCGCCCTCTGCTGGTTCCCATCCAGACCTGCCCATCCTTTTCTCTTGCTAGTAAATACTATGAGAAGGAAGCCCTCCTGATGGACCCGGTGGATGGCCCCATCCTTGCATCTTTGTTGGGTAAGTGGTCCAGGGCTCTGAGCTTCATCTGGATCTCTGATCTTGGCTCACTGGTGCACCTCCTAAGGGCCTCTCTCGTTTCCCTCTAGCCTTCTCCATCAAAACTTACCTGTTCCCTGGCTCTTGCTCTCAGGCTCTTGTGCTGGACTCTCCTTAGCAGGACCCTGGGGCATAGTCACTGGCTGGAGGGGAGAGGCAGTGAGTTGGTGGCCCATCTGGGGGTAGACAGGAGGGTGGACTTGCAAGGCTATGGATTCCCAGCCCCTGTATGCTCCACAGTGGGGCCCCGTGCCCTGGAGTACACCAAGATGAAGACTGCAGATCACTTCTGGACTGACCCCTCGGCCGACGAGCTTGTCCAGAGGCACCGCATCCACAGCTCGCACCTGTGGCAGGACTCAGCCACCAAGCGTCCAGCCCTCTGTGTGAGTAGGGGTGGACTCTGGGGCCCTGGGAGGGAGTTGGGCTGAGTGCCAGACTTGGTGTGGAGGTGGAGAATGGAGTGGGACATTGAGGGTCACCGCAGGCCTCACCCTCCACCTCCCCTCACCCTTCCAGATCCAGAAGAGACATTCAAGTGGCAGCATGGACGACCGACCATCCCTTTCTGCCCGTGACTGTGTTAAGTCCCTGCACCAGAACTCCCGGGCCACGCTACTCTATGGCAAGAACGATGTTCTGGTTCAGCCGGTGAGAGATATCTGGGACCCGGATCTTCCACAGGGGGTCTGGCTTCCAGTTATACAGGAGGAGTTCCCTCTGGTTCCAGGTTGTTCATCCATTCATCCATGCATCTGTCCACATCTCCATCTCTCCATCCATTCATCCATATGACAACATTGCTTCTATCCGTCTGTCCATCTATTCACCCACCTACCTGTCTTTACTTCTACCTATCCATCCATCTATCCATCCACTCATCCATCCACCCACCCATCCATCCACCCACCCATCCATCCATCTTCCTACCCATGTTTACTTCCATCCATCCAACTACCCATCCATCTCCCCATCCGTCCGTCCATCCATCCATCCACCCATCCATCCATCTTCCTACCCATGTTTACTTCCATCCATCCATCTACCCATCCATCTCCCCATCCGTCCGTCCATCCATCCATCCACCCATCCATCCATCTTCCTACCCATGTTTATTTCCATCTGCCCATCCATCCATCCATCCACCCATCTTTACCTGCATCCATCCATTTGTCCATCCGTCTATTTAATTATCCATTTATTTTCCAGTCCATCTCTCCACCCACCTGTCCACCTAGCTGTCCATCCATCCATTCTCTTTTGTTATCACTCACTCATCAGCAAGTATTTATACTGAACTTTCCTTGTGCTGGATGCTTGGGATATCAGGATAAGTATCTTCATGGCTGATATATTTTTTAAATGTTTATTTTTGAGAGAGAACATGCATGGGGGAGGGGCATAAAGAGGGGTGCCTGGGTGGCGCAGTCGGTTAAGCGTCCGACTTCAGCCAGGTCACGATCTCACGGTCCGTGAGTTCGAGCCCCGCGTCAGGCTCTGGGCTGATGGCTCAGAGCCTGGAGCCTGTTTCCGATTCTGTGTCTCCCTCTCTCTCTGTCCCTCCCCCGTTCATGCTCTGTCTCTCTCTGTCCCAAAAATAAATAAACGTTGAAAAAAAAATTAAAAAAAAAAAAAGAGGGGGACAAAGGATCCAAAGTGAGCTTCACCCTGACAGCAGAGAGCCCAACGCGGAGTCAAACTCACGAGTTGTGAGATCTCAACCTGAGCTGAAGTCAGATGCTCAACCAACTGAACCACCCGGGCGCCCCCTTCACAGTTGATATTTATGGAGTGCTTTCTTTGTGTCAAGCACCATGATAAGTGCTTTTAACTATATTAACTCATTTAAAGCTGCCAGCAACTATTTGATGCAAGGAGTGTCATCCAAGATGATAACGCGGAGATGTGCACAGGGGGGAGTAAGTGGCAGAGTCCTGCTTTGAATTCAGGCTGCCTGATGTGGGAGTTGAATCATTTATCAATCACCTCTAGGCCTGGCTGGTGCAAGCCCCAGAGATGGGTGGTGAGCCAGGCACACAAAACCCCTACCCTCATGGAGTAGATACCCCTCTGCCTTTCCCTTCCTGAGACTGTGTGGATCAGTGTGGTGTTTGGGCTCAGCTGGGAGGAGGCAGAGGAAGCTGCCAGTCGCTCTAGCTCTGTGGTCGCAGTTGTGATCACGGGGTGACCCTGAGCGAGTCACTTCTCCCTGTGAGCCTTAATGTCCACATCACAATGGGTACAAAATCCTATCTCCTCAGATCTAAGAAGCTATGGATTTAAGATGCTCCATTTTTAAACATAACCATCAGGAAGTAAAAAAACGATACTAAGTTCTAGAAAATGTTTTCTCATTACTTGGAAATTTTATTTGACACTTTTTGAAAGAGCTATTTGAGCTCTTTGATTTGGATAAAAGGAGGTGTTTTTTTTTTAGGGGTGCCTGGGTGACTCAGTTGGTTGAGTGTCCGACTCTGGATTTTGGCTCAGGTCATGATCTTGTGGTCTGTGGGATCGAGCCCTGCATCAGGCTCTAGGTTGGCAGTGTGGAGCCTGCTTGGGATTCTGTCTCTCCCTCTCTCTCTCTGCCCCCTCCCAGCTCACTCACTCTCTCTCGAAGTAAATAAACTTAAAAAAAAAGTAAAAGGGTTTTTTTTAAATCATACGTTGCTTTTTTAACTATGCATAAGGGAACTTATAACTGACATTCATTAGTTAAGACAGTCCTAGAATTTCTTCACATTTCAGGGTTTAATTTCTATATCACTTTTGACTTAGAGTCATCACTGCTTGTATTTTTCTAGTAAATACTGTTTTCTTTTTTTTCTTTGTGAGAGAGAGAGAGAGAGCATGTGCACTTGCACAGAGAGAGAGAGAGAGAGAGAGAGAGAGTCCCAAGGAGGCTCCGTGCCCAGCACAGAGCCCGATGTGCGGCTTGATCCCATGATCCTGGGATCGTGACCTGAGCCGAAATCAAGAGTCAGACACTTTACTGAACTGAGCCACCCAAGCACCCCCAAATACTGTTTACTGTTCCATCCAAAGAAGGGGTCAATACACTATAACCCATGGGCCCAATGCAGCGCTCCACCTGTGTTTGCAAATAAAGTTTTATTGTAACAGAGCCATGCCCATTACCTATCGTGTATGGCTGTTATCACGCTGTAACGGCAGAGTTGAGTGGTCATACCTGAGTCTGTATGTCTCACAGAACCAAAATTACTCCCCGTCTGACCCTTTATACAAAAAGCTTGCTGACCTCTGATCAGGAGTGTAGGAGGCCCAGCGTTTCTCACAAGTGCATGTCCTTGGTTGTTGCTCTGCAAGGCCATCTGGAATTGTGGGCATGGCTGTAGTGGTGAAGAATGTGTCTCCTTGGCCAATATCAAATCAGTGCTTTACTTCTCTGCTGCCCGTGTTTCTGCATACACAAAAACCTTTTAAGTCGAAGATGACTCACAGTCTAATCTTTCTGAAGACGTTTAAAATCGCACCTGTTCTCCGCATGTGAAGTAACAACATAGGAACAGCTAGGACCGAGTTTGCGGGAGGTCAGGCAATGACCACTGTGTCACGATGGTGAGATGCCACCTGCTGTAAGATACATCCACACTTCAGGTACAGGAAAACATGGAAAACGTTCATGACCCAGGGCAGCAGTGCTCCGTCATGGGGCTGCAGGCATGAGTGGCTAACTTGAGACAGTCTGGGTAAAACTGAGACAGGCTTGGTATACACTGGGTGCTCAGTAAATGTTGGCTGTCCATCTCTACATGTCGTTGAGGTGAATTTGCGTCCTCTATTTGTGAGGCTTGGAGAGACCCCCCCCCTCCGCCACACCCCACTTGGGATAAAGCAGAGGGAGCCGGTGAGAAGTTCTGCAGGCTCATGGGGAACACAGAGGGTCAGGCTGCCGGGCAGCGAGTATGGTGTGGGTGTTTGGAGGAAAAGATTCAAGATAACGTCTGTGGATGGGGCATAGCACTCGGCTGCCCTCTTGTTCTCCCTTGAGACTGGCCAAAATGATGCCAGACAAATGACTCCTGTTAAGGAGAGGATGGTGTTGGGGCGCCGGGGTGGCTCAGTCAGGTAAGCGTCCAACTTGATTCCAGCTCAGGTCATGATCTCATGGTTTGTGAGCTCACGCCTTGCGTTGGGCTCTGTGCTGGCAGCACGGAGCCTGCCGGGGATTCACTCTCTCCCTCTCCTTCTACCCTTCTCCCCCCCCCCCCACACACACACAATAAATAAATAAGACGTTTATCTATTTATTTTTTTTTATGTCTTTATTTTATCTTGAGAGGCAGAGTGCAAGTGGGGACAGGGGCAGAGAGAGCCTCCATATGCTCTGGCCCATGTTCATAGCAAGGAACAGTCCCTGAGTTATTCTTGAGCAGCACCAACAAGGTACTGACACGTATTCTGTGTCCTTCTAGGTGTCCCTAAGTAGGAAAAGCAGCGGTCCCATCCTGTCAGGAGTCGCCAGGCTGTTGCTGAGGTGAGCTTCTTGTCTTTCCTTGAGGAACACAAGTGCTTTCTTAGGGTCTTTCCAATCAACTTCTGTTGTACATATGACAGTCTACATTTTCGATGATCCTGTTACTTTCCCTGATGGGGACAGTGGTGAGTGGTTGCCTCTTGCCAACTGTCACCTTGGTCAGGGGGACATTAACCACTTGGCTGTGCCAAGCCTAGTAATAAACAGTGTCCTAGGACTTTTTCGTCAGCAGCAATCTGTCCTGCTTGGGTGAAGAATTTTGTCGTCGGCATCCCCAGTGGTCTTGAGAGACACATCCCCAGGAAAAAGAACTTCTGACAGGCACCTATTTCATTAGCTTTTGGAGACCTTTGACGCAAGCACTGTGTGCCATCTGGTTTCCCAAAGTCAAGAGGAGAACCAAAGACCAGTGCAATGCGTGTTCATCATGATCTGACCCTGATGGGGTTTCTTTCCTGTGCATTCAGGTCGTCGCGAGAGCAATGGAAAATAGTATGCGTTTTGGACTCTGTCTCTCCTGATGAAAGACTGCATATATTCAGGAAGATGGGGCATTCCTGCTGGCATCAGTCTAGAGAGCTGTCGTGACTCCAGGTTCCTTGTAAGAAAGAGGCTTGAGGGTATGGAGAAAAGACAGATTTCCCATCCCAGGGGAAAACCTATGTCCATGTTTACAGTGTGAGGAAGACAATGTATTCACTGTGGTTTTGTGTGTGTGTGTGTATGTGTGTGTGTGTGTTTGTGTATGCCCACGTGTGTGTTTGAGAGAGACAGAAACTGAGGGACAGGGAAGGAGACAAGGAAACACACTAAGAGAAAGGGACACACACATTCATTAGAGAGACAGGGAGAGAGGAGAGACAGCGAGAGATGTGTCCTTCCCCAGGAGATATGCGCCAGTGACACTGCACAATAATTCTCAAAAATTTCCTCATACTACTGCACATTTCAAGGAATACTGCTGAGCGTGGCTCAGCAGTAACATTCAGTCCATGCAGGTAACCAAAGCCTCCATATGCTCTGGCCCATATTCATAGCAAGGGACAGTCCCTGAGTTATTCTTGAGCAGCACCAACAAGGTACTGACACGTATTCTGTGTCCTTCTAGGTGTCCCTAAGTAGGAAAAGCAGCGGTCCCATCCTGTCAGGAGTCGCCAGGCTGTTGCTGAGGTGAGCTTCTTGTCTTTCCTTGAGGAACACAAGTGCTTTCTTAGGGTCTTTCCAATCAACTTCTGTTGTACATATGACAGTCTACATTTTCGATGATCCTGTTACTTTCCCTGATGGGGACAGTGGTGAGTGGTTGCCTCTTGCCAACGGTCACCTTGGTCAGGGGGACATTAACCACTTGGCTGTGCCAAGCCTAGTAATAAACAGTGTCCTAGGACTTTTTCGTCAGCAGCAATCTGTCCTGCTTGGGTGAAGAATTTTGTCGTCGGCATCCCCAGTGGTCTTGAGACACACATCCCCAGGAAAAAACGACTCCTGATAGGCATCCTATTCATTTGCTTTTGGGGACCTTTGACGCAAGCACTGTGTGCCATCTGGTTTCCAAAAGTCAAGAGAACCAAAGACCAGTGCAATGCGTGTTCATCATGATCTGACCCTGATGGGGTTTCTTTCCTGTGCATTCAGGTCGCCACGGGAGCAATGGAATATGGTATGTACTTTGGAATCCGTTCCCTGCTGATGAAATAATCTAAATGGTCAGGAAATTGGGATATTCCTGCTGGCATCAGTCTAGAGAGCTGTCCTGACTCCAGGTTCCCTGTAGGACAGAGGCTTGAGGGTGTGGAGAAAAGACAGATTTCCCAGGGGAAAACCTGTGTGCATGTTTATTTACAGTGTGAGGAAGACAATGTATTCACTGTGTGTGTTGTGTGTGTGTGTGTTGTGTGTGTGTGTGTGTGTGTGCATGCGCGTGTGTGTTTGAGAGAGACAGAAAATGCGGGAAAGGGAAACACACAGAGTATGAGACACACTCGTGAGAGAGTGAGGTGACTGAGAGAGAGATGTGTTTTCCCCAGTAGATACGTGCCATGGACACTTGACAAGACTCATGTTTACATTCTCAAAAAAACTCCTCATACTGCACACTATAAGGATTATTGCTGAGCGTGGCTCAGCAGTGACATTCATTCCATGGAGGCAAAGCCTCCATATGCTCTGGCCCATGTTCATATTAAAGAACAGTCCAGAGCTATTCTTGAGCAGTGCCAACAATGTACTGACGTATATTCTGTTTCCTTCTAGGTGTCCCTAAGGAGGAAAAAGTGTGGGCCGTTCGTGTAAGAAGACACCAAGGTGTTGCTGAGGTGAACTTGCCTGTCTTTGCCTATGGAAGACAAGTTGATTACTTAGAGTATCTCCAGTCATATTCGGTGACATAGGACAATGTACATTTTACATGATAGCATTACATTCCCTGGTAGGGAGATTGGTTGTCTCTTGCCAACCGTAACTTGATAAAGGGGACATTAACTGCTGGCAGTGCCAATCCTGCTAATAAACAGTGTCATAGGATCTTTTCCTGAGTAGCAATTTTTCTTGCTTGGGTGAGGAATTTTGTAGTCGGCACCCTAAGTAGTCTTGAGAGACACATCCCCAGGAAGAAACAACTCCTGATAGGCATCCTATTCATTTGCTTTTGGGGACCTTTGACTCGAGCACTGTGTGCTATTTGGGGGTATTTAGGGGGTATCTAGGATGTGGTTATGGGGAGGGCCCTCCCAGAGGAGACAAGGCTCTGTCCCCTGCCACAAAAGGGTCTAGACTCATCAAAAGGATGATGAGTCCGTAGAAACTGGGTCTGAGGGATGAAGGAAGGAGCAGGGAAAGTGGATACTCAGAGCCAGAACAGCCCTGTGTTCATTCTCAGCCAAGTCCAGGCTTAGTCCATGCAGCTTAGACACTTCAGTCAATAGCCAGTGAGACATGGAAGGCCACAGACAATTTATGAAGCCACCAAAGCACCAGCCCAGGTGGCCAGTTTCCCAATCACTTCACAATACCTGCCCAGCCAGAGCTGGTCAGTTGAAGGGAAGCTAATTCTTAGCAGAGCCATCGTGTGACCATTGGTTTGGAATGTCCTGGCTTCTGAGTCAGCTTGGGAGCCAAACACCCGTGGTCACTGAGGGTGTTCAGCTGGTCACCTGGAAGGCACCACGTGAGATGGCTGATGGTGTGAAGATGCCGGAGAAGGATGGCCCACGTTGGGCTTCCCCTCATCCTTCAGAGGGGCTTCGCTTGGGGGCAACTGTATCGTGTTTTGGGTCGAGGATTGAAACCTAGAGATGGGAGACTGAGTTAGGATCTGGGTTTTTCTCTTGGCTCAGGCACCTCCTGCAAGGCATCAACTGTCTCCTTCACAGAAAATGGGGCAGGAGGATTTGAGGAAGAGACTGAGGGGCCCCTGGTTAGGGGTACAGGGCATGATTTCAGCTGTTCAGAGATCTCTCTCTCCAGGGAACCAGCTAAATTTCTGTCTTGAACACCCAACTCAACAGTGTAGTGACTTTTGGCGAATCACTTTTTCTCTCTAAATTTGAATGCCCCCGCTGTAAAATACAGATGACAGGCCCTGCTCTGCCGCCTCCCACCTCAACAGGGCTGACACAGAAACCACAGGAGATCACAGATACTCTCTTTGAGCTGTAAAGCATCTCTCCATATAAAGGCTAACAGGAAGCTTATATCCCTCCCTGCTGTGGAGCCATCCACATCCCCTCTCTGGATTCAACCACTACCAAGTGTCTACCTTACTCAGTGATTGAACACTAGGGAAGTTATGAAACACCACTTCTTTTTCTGAAGATCTTACTTGTGTTTAGTCATTTTGAGCTCACAACTTAATACTAAAAATTAGGCCCTATTAACATTTCAGTATCTCAGAACAGAGAAACAAGTCACAGAGGGGTCTATACAACCTTCTCAGGTACGTAGAGCTTCTAAGCAGAGTTTTGACCCAGGCCGTCAGTCACGGACTATGTACTTGCTGTGCTTCTACAATGGCTCAGGGAAATAAAGCTATTTGCTCACAAGATCTGTCTGTCGGGTGTTCTAGGCGTACACCCAACTACACGATCTCCAGACATCCAACTTGGCTTCATGAGGCTCTGCTGGTCAGCTGGCAAATAATGGAATCAAAAGATTGACTGTGAATACATTATCGCTGATTTCCCTATGGACTTCTACAGCAAGGTGTCAACAGTTCTCTCTATTGCAATGCATTTCCCAGGATCTTGTTTCAAGGATGAAGAAGAAGAAATGTTCCCCCGAGGTCAAGAATATCGACTGGCACCAGGCAGTGCTTCAGAAAACTCCACATCTGGCAAACAACAGGGGGTACTCTATAAATGACCCCATTGAGGTAGGTGGAAATTCACTCATTAAGCTCATTCAAGAAGGATTCTACTTTAGTCAGTGTCCCATATTTAATAGAAAACCATAAAATCTAAACCATACTCTTCTGTATGCAAAGGGGAATGATCAAGGCAATCAGTATCAGTTGTGCTGTCACTGTAGAGAAGTCAAGATACATTTCTAACTCAAGATTGGGCACACGTTTTACACTAAACAACATCTCTCGCTGTTGTATAGACCTTTAGCTGACTTGTGAACCTTGGCTCTAATAGATCTCTTCCTGAAACAGTGTTTACAGATTTTTAAAAACCTCAATAGGCATTATTTAGAACAGGAGGTTGAGATGAATGTAAGAGTTGAACAGATAATGTAGCAAGTTCCCATATTCTACCCCTCCAGTTTCCCCACTTGATAACATCTAACACGAGTGTAATACCTTTGGTATAATTAGCAAAATCATAATGAAACATTTTCATTAAATTAAAGTCGCAGCTTCCATTGAAATTCACTCTTTGTGCTTTGACATTCTATGAATTTTGACAAATGCATAATGTCGTGCATCACCGTGACAATATTCTACAGAAATCCATACACCAGTGTCCCTAACTGCGCTATCCAGGGCAGCAGCCACTGATCAGATGTGCCTGCTTATGCTTAAGTTAATTAATGTAAATGAAGTTAAACACTCAAGCAGTTGAATATCCCTGCTGCTTTGGAGACTGAGGAATGGGGTATGAAATCCGAGAGAAGGAGGAAATCTATGTGAAGCTTTGTTTTGTCCTGTTTTTCATATGTCAGCGTCATAACAGTAGGAGATACTGTGTGTGGGCTTCAAGTGTGTTTTGCTTTTCAAGATTATCTTTCCCCCAAGACCAGCTCTTTTCTGCTTCTCCTCCACCGAGCATCAGAGCCTCAATTACATTTGGTTTGCACGTTTTGCGAATTGAACAGGGAAGTTACTACATTGGGTTTGGTCTGACCTGTGACAGAAGTCGTCTGGGGAGATACACTGTCACACATACTTGAACTGGAGACCAAGTGCTACCATGTGAGCCGGAGGCTGGGGATGTGGGGACCCTCTTCTCTGCACCTTCAGGTCTCAGACCAGCACCTGCATGGGACACCCTCAGCCTTGCCCCTGGGTGAAAGGATGCTCCCGGAGTGGGCATCACAGAAAATGTACCCTCTCAGCCTCCTGCAGAAGTGAGGTGGGAGGTGCACCTTGGAGCACGTTTCTCTCAGGATCAGAATAAATCCCGCACATGTGAGTCCATGTGAGAGAGGCCTGTGTGCAGCTTCCCTGAGACCCTCCCTGGTTGGCGGGAATTCTTGAAGCTTGTGTGAAAGCTGCTGGGCTGGCCACATACCCTGGCTCTCACGGCCCCACTGAGCTCTCTCCTGGGACTGACCAGGCCCAAAGACTCCGAGCAGCAGACAGGAGTCCCTGCCCCTGTCACAACCTGCTGCTCCAGCCACACGGTCCTGGCCCATCCTGTGACCTTCGTTCAGGCCTGCCCGGGGTCTCCCCCCAGTCTTGCCAGGGCTCAGGCAAAGGCTGGCAGGTACAGTGTTCATGTGGCTTCACCTACTATAGAACCCCTATCACGCTGCTTGTGGATTAGGGAAATTTGGACCAAGTACTTTTAATTTCATGTTTATCCTCTTAGGGGCTAGGAAAGGTACAGGGTCCTGAGGATTAAGTATCTCCAAGTACCTAAGGTTGCCCCAGGCACAGGACAGACACTCTGTGTGTGGCAGTGGTTGCCATTCTCTCTGACAGGGCCCAGCACAACCCCAGACCTGTGGCAGGTATCCCAGGGGGGTTGGCTGCATTGGTTACTTGATCAACTGATTGGTTAGGGAGGCTGGCAGTATACCCGTGATCATTCCCCCCCTCCTCCCATATGACACAACAGTCTGGTCGGTGGAGGTGACAGGAAAAGGGAAAGGACACGGGAGATAGAAGGGAAGCAGCAGGTTGTGAGTACTGAGGAAGGCATCGTCACGCACAGAAATGCATGGAGACAGCGGCTGCCTTCTAAGAAGGACAAGATGACACCAGTGTTCATTCCAGGCCACAATTATGGAATGTGAGGGCTGGAAAAGTACATTGGAGATCAGAGACCCAGTCCCTCATCGTGGCCCCAGGGAGGAGTGCAGAGCTGAGGTCAGAATGGGGCCTGAGATCAGCCCTTATCCTGCCAGGAGCAGTGAGTATGAGTTCTCACTGTCCCCTGTCCTTTCCCAAGGCCACCCCTTCCAGGCCACAGCTGCCATGGTCCATGCCAAAGATTAATTGCAGATTATGAAGACTCAGAAAAAGGGAGCAAAATTCTGCACCTAATTTCTTTCCTCTGTCATGTCCTTCACTTTCTTGCATTTCCCATCTGTAAGCTCCTTCTTCTGTGGCTCTTCACCACTCCCTCTTTGAACGATTCTCATCCTGAAGAACCTGGTCCTGTCCAGACACAGGACATCCTCACATCTCCAGTGTCTATAAGATCTCCCGCCACCCCCTCACCTGCTTTCCGAGCAGCGCCTTGGGTCCAGACCTGAGTCTGCACTCCTGGATCCTGCTCAGCCACCCTGAGTGGTGGACTGGGAGCAGGGTGGGGGCGGAGGATGGATGGGCCCACCTGCCTGAGAGGCTCCCCCAGAAGACTGGGGGTTCCAGGAACCCCGCAGTTGGTGCTCTCCTGCCCCAGGGAGGGGCGTGGTGCTCTGGACAGGCTCAATCCTTCTCTTCCCACCAGCTGGCAGGGGTCAGAAAGTCTCTTCCCCCAGGCTCAAGAGGGGGGTGGGTGAAGAAGGTGAGAGGCGATCAAGTGGAAGAGTAAGAGGAAATGTGGAATGTGGAGAGGGCGGGAGGAAAAGCAGAAGGCAGATAAGGGCCCACATCTCCGTGGCTTCCCTGACTTTCTCTTGGGCCCCTCGGGAAAGGCAACCAAAGGGAAGGGAGCCCTGTGGCGGCCATATTGCATGTGATCGTGCAAGGGAGAGACAGAAGGGTGGTAAGAACCAGCACAGGGAAGGGGAGGGATGCCCTGAGCACATCTCTCCTGGAAACGGAGACCTGCTCCATATTTCCAGGGGTGCATGGCCCTGACTCTGCCCAAGTCGGGCCTCCTGGGAAAAGTGAAGGCAGAGGCCCTGCGCTCCCTGGCATGTAAGCACGGCGGCTCCCCAGGTCCAGATCTGCAGACCCGTGACCACACAGCAGCCTGGGCATAAAGTAGGGGCCACCGCAGCCTCCAGCCCGGGCTGGGAGTAGCCCAAGCCCTTGGGGTAGTCAGCTTCTGCGGAGCCCTGTGGACAGCCTGGATCACCTCAAACTGGGGTTCTATAATTTTTTGTTTTAATATATATATATATAAATTTTGTTTATATATATATATATATATATATATATATATAATATAAATCAAAACACACATGGAAATGAAGAGAAATTCAGTGCAGTGTCCATTAGGGAATTTGTAAGGAGGTAGAATTGCAAATTGCTTATGTTTCTTTTATTTTTCAATTTTTTAAATTAATTCAAATATAACTGGTTTAATTCCATTTGTGTTATTTTTATTTTTATTTTTTTTTAGGTTTCATTACATCTTAGTAATGTCTTCTGTAGCCTTTTCGCACTGAAACACATTAAGCCATAAAGATTATTATTTTTTTACTACCTCATCATAAGCTTCTTTAAAAGGAAAGGCACATGTCAGGCATTTGGATGTAATGGGGAGGAAAGATACTGAGGAAGAAAAGGGAAGCCCTCTAAGTGTCACTTCGATGGTGCAGGTGTCATGCTAGGCTCTATCACAGGTGGATGAGGGGACATCATCACCTCCCCCCTCCAGCCCTGTGTCATCAGACCTCCTGCTCCTCACAGGCTAGGGGTGGGACTTGGGCTTTTCCTCCTGCAGTCCGGAGCCTCCCCTTTCTTCTGCTCCAATACCCTGTTCAAGGGACCAGACGCTTGAGGGCTGCACGGCCACATGCCCAGGTTAAATCTCTCCTGGAGGACACTTAACACTGTCGGCCAACGACAATGCCCTGAGCCAAGAGCCCCAAACAGGCCCCTGGGGGTGTCTGGGCCCAAGGTTACCTTCCAAGACTGGAGGAGTCTTTGGGGTCCCACACACCCACCCCAGGCACCCCTCCTCCCTCCACCTCTGTGCCTCTGCAGGGAATAGGGCACCCGTGTTTGCTGCTGCTTTGACACCTGTGAAGGAAGCACCAAGCAAGTGTCGGCTGGGGTCTCAGAGCACCTACGTGTCTAGAAGCTTAAGAAGACAGGAGGTCATGGACGAAGGGCTACCCGCTAACTCAGTGCCAGCCTCTGAGCATGTGAATTGTATAGATTCTGTCTTAGTTGCAGAGATGTATTTTATAGTTAATTCTGGAGGATTTTACATCAAGCAAAATTTATCTTTTGCCTGCTTTATCTTGAACTCATTTTTATGTAAAATAAAACAGACAAAAGCACATGATGCATAGGTAGCAGAAGCTGAATTACCGTGGGCACCATACTTTGTAGCGGTGATTTTCCCTCTGTGAAAGACAAATGCTTGTCTCTTTTTTTTTAAATAGATTTTTAGGGTTTTTTTTATTTTTTCTTTTTTTTATATTAAATAAAATTTATTGTCAAAATGCTTTCCATACAACACCCAGTGCTCATCCCAACAGGTGCCCTCCTCCCTGCCCATCCCCCACTTTCCCCTCTTCCCCACCCACCCCAATCCACCCTCAGTTTGTTCTCAGTATATTTAAGGTCTCTTATGGTTTGCCTCCCTCCCTCTCTGTAACTTTTTCCCCCCCTTCCACTCCCCCATGGTTCTCTGTTAAGTTTCTCAGGATCCACATATGAGTGAAAACATATGGTATCTGTCTTTCTCTGCCTGACTTATTTCACTTAGCATAATACCCTCCAGTTCCATCCACGTTGCTACAAATGGCCAGATTTCATTCTTTCTCATTGCGAAGTAGGGAGATTCAGACAAATGCTTCTGAGAAGCATCTTCCAGCTTCTCTGCCCTGCCCCCATGCCTGCACAGTGGAAATTGGATCCTCCCAGCTCCCCAGTTTGTTGCGCTACCTTCCCAGGGTGCCACCACACTCTTTTGTGTCCTAATTATGTATAATCATCATGCTTGGGAAATACATGGTAGCCGATTTCATTCCTTACCCTGATAAGTTAGCAGTTATTTTTTATCTCCTTCTACAGGAGGCTGCCAGGGTGCTGGAGCCATTCAGTATATGGAACTAGGATTCGCGGCAGATATGTTTATAAGAAACCATAAAGCTGTACTTAAGGTGTGTGCACTATACATACACTAGATAAAGCAGCCATTTAAAAAAAAAGGCAATATAAGAAATTTTCACATGAAGCGCACTTCAAGCCCAGGTGGCTTCCTTTAATTTCAAACAAACGTTGAAGATGGAAATATGCCTGTCTCTTCCAGAGAGACTTCCATCCAGACACGGAAATACACACTCTTCCAGAGAACAGATACAGAGGGAATATGCCCACATTGCTTTCATTGGATCAGAAGAAAATTGATGCCACCCCAGCAGTAGGCATGACAGGAAAGGGGGACACACAGGTCAACTCTCCTGGATGTAGATGTCAAAATCCAAAACCATACAGCATAAATCTGGAGATTTGGGAAGCCAATTGAGATCTCACAGTGGGATTCCAATGGGGGGATGTGGACAGAGTCAGTGGCACTTTGCGTGTTGCCCCAGGGGTGGTGAGAAGGGACAGTGCCATCGGGTTGGCGGAATAAATATTTGATGACAGAGGGAAGGAGAATCTGAGTGACTCTCAGGGAGAGCCCTGGGGTGGGTGTCACAGGCTGTGGCTATGGAGGGGACCCTCTAAGAGGACAGGGGACTCTGTCCCCTTCCACTGCCAGGGCCAGAGAAGGACAAGGAGTCTGGAGAGATTTTGCCACATAGAGAAGTAGGAAAGGTGTGCACTCAGAGCCAGTGCAGCCCCTGCCCTCCCTCAGCCAGGCTGCTCTGACAGTTGCTCACGTCAGTGGTCAGTAGGTAGCGGGGGACATGCCAGCTTCATCCATTAAAGCACCAAACACCAGCCCAGCAAGCCATGCCCTCATTAACCAGTGCTGTTCATCCAGGGTTGGCCGTTGAAGACCAAGCTCATCATAGAGAGCTGTCATGTGGGTAGTGGGCTTGGAAATGCCCACATTCTGAGCTGCATGGGGGCACGTAGAGCACTGGTCAGATGCCCAGGAGCTCACATTGGACAGCTGATGTGTGAAGATGCTGCAGGCGGAGAGACCTAGATTGGACACCCTGACCCTTCAAGGGACTTCCTTTGCGGAAAGCGACATCGCTTTTGGGTCAGGGATCGGAACCTATGGGTGGAGGCTGAGGCAGGCACGTGCTCCCTTTGCGGTTTCACGGCAGGAGAGTTTGGGGATCAGAGGGAAAACAGGAGCTAGAGAACTCTGGGGGCTCCGGGATCTCTGTCCCTAGAAACCAACTACATTCCTGTCCCAGACTGTCCTGTCATCAGCTTCTTCACTCTAGTTGCTTAAAATCTCTGAATTTCAGTGTCATGAACTACCAAATATGGGTTACTGCCCTGCCCTGTGCACTCCATGGAGTCTGATGGGGATCACAGGAGATGATGGCAGATCTTCTCCACGAGCAGGAAAGCCTCATGCCCTCCTTAAGGCGGAAAGGTTACCTTCCACCCACCCTGGCCCTGTGGCCATCCAGGTTTCCTCTCTGCAGGCAACCACTCCTACATTTCTTGCTTGTTCTTCCAGACGTGTAATATCGGGTCACATGTGGAGCCCTTAGGAGGTCCCATTTTCCTTAGGCATTATTTGGATTTTCTTATAGTAAGCTTTATAATACTAGTAAGGAGGTCCCATATCACAGAACAGTGAACTGAAGTCAGAGGGGTTAGGTAACTTTCCCAGGTATGTGTGGTTTCTAGTATGATCTGATACAGGTTATCAGGCACCAGCTCCCAGGCTCTCCGTCACTGTCCTCTGTACTGTCCTTTCTACATGGTCTCATCTAATGTCAGGTCCCTAGGCACAAGTCTGCTGGGGGTGGTAAGTGCATACCACATCGCAGTACCCCTCTTCTAAGCCCAGCTCAGACTCAGCTGGCTCCCCAGTCACTGGTGAACAAGGAGAATGGGAGTGTGACCTAGGGATGCGTGAATATTCCAGGTGCATATTAACAGTTCTCTCCCTTTTTAGTGTATTTTCTAGGATCATGGCTCAGATTACAAAAAGAGGATCCTAAGGGATTCAAACACAGAGCTCACAAGAAAGGTATCTGTGCTCAAGACAATCTACTGGCTTTCCCCAGCAGTGCTTCAGAGCATCAAGATGGACATCTTTCCAAACAACAGGGCCGAGCCACAAATAACACTCCAATGAATGACTACTCCATTGAAGAAGGTAGTGTGGGTATAAAATCAGTAAGTAGATTCAAGAGGAGTAAGGGCAGTTTGTACAGTGGAGACTGGATGTTGGTGAGGATGGAAGGAGCAGGGAAGGTGTACACTCAGAGGCAGGGAGCCCCTGCCCACTCCTAGCCATGCCTTTGTCCAGGCTGCTCAAATGGTGGGTCAGATCGTTCGTCAGGGAGACGCTGGGGCCTCTAGACTTCATCTGCCAGAACACCAACCTAGCAGACCCCTTTCCTAGCTACTATCAACTGCTCATCACCCAGGTTTGGTCAGTTGAAGATGACGCTAATTCACTGGGCAACGGTCCTGTGGGCAGTTGGTTTGGAATGTTCTGGGTTCTGAGACAGTTGGGAGTCAAACAGACAAGTGGTCATTCGGGGTGGTCACCTGGCCACCAGCAAGGCAGCTAGTAGCATCAAGCACTGGGGGGCATGGGATGGGGAGATGGGGATGTGTTTTTTGTTCTCACACCTCCTCACACCCAATCCATCAGGGGGAAAAGGCATTGTTTTCTGGGCCAGGGATTGAAATAGAGAGGAGTTGGGTTGGGTTTTGGGCCATTCTCTTGGGCCAGTACCTCCTTAGGGAGCCAGCTGTCTCCCTTCAGCAACCTTGGGGCCAAAGGATATGGGCCAGGGAGTGAGAAAAGGGCTTGGTTTCAGTGTGCAGGGCATGATCTCCTATCCAGGTGATCAGAGATCTCTGTCCTCAGGGAATTCTCTGTATCCCCCACCTCTGAACCATAAGTCAGCAGTGCTGTGATTCTGAGTGAGCCACTTAACCTCTCAAATGTCAATGCCCTGAACCATAAAATATAGGTCCCAGCCCCTTCTCTGCCCACCCCACAGTCCTTTCATGAGCATCACCAGAATTAACAGGTTTTCTTCACTATTAGAAGTGTAATATTGAAGTCTCCTAGTTTTATTGTTGAGAGATCAGTTTCTCCTTTTGTCAGTTCCATTGTTATGCCCAGAATTCATGATCCCCAAATACCGCCAGGGAGCCGAGTCCGATGTAAAAGCAAAAGAGCCTTTATTCGAGCTAGCTCGAGCTCAGTCCCCTACCTGCACCGACGCAGCGGTGAGATACCAGGGAGAGAGAGCGAGTTTCCAAAGCCCAAAGGTTTTATTGGGGCCTAGGGGCAGTTGGTGAGGTAATAGCTATGGCCTCAGCCGATTGGCTGGGGAAGGGTCAGAGTTCTGTTGGGCAGGTGGGGGAGGGGGTTGCTCAAGGGGAGGAGGTGTGGTCAAGGTGAAGGACACAGAACAAGATGGAGTCGGCCGGGGTAGGCCCGCCCTTTCACCATGTACTTTGGCGCTCTCCTGTTGAGTGCAAAGTGTTTACAATGATCTCTTTGAAGGATGCACACTTTGTCACTATACCATGTCCTTCTTTGTCTCTAGAAAAAAACTGTCATAAAGTTTATTTGTCTTCACAAAGCCAGTCTAGCTCTCTTGATTACTATTTGCTTGGTATATATTTTTCCATCCTTTTTACTTTCAATGCCTTTGTGTCTTAGGTTTAAAGCATGACTCTCCTGTAGATGGCATAGAGAGAGATTGTTGTTTTCTACCCATTCTGTCAATATCGGCCTCTTAATTGGATGTAAAATCCATGTACCCTTAATTACTCATCAGGTAGCATCAAAATCAATTGTTTTTTCATCATTTCTGTGTATGTTATATCTTATTGTTCTAATACTCCTCCATTCCTGCTTTCTTTTGTGTTATTTTCTAGTGTACCAAGTAAATTCCCATGTTGTTTCTTTTACTATATATTCAGGGAATACTTAGTAGTTTCACTGGAGATTACAACTAATGTCTTAATTTCCAACATGCTAATTGGATTCATACCAGATTAATTTCAATGGCATACAGAGATTTGACCCCTTTAAATTTTTTTTTCATTTACTTATCTTGGAGAGAGAGCATGAATGGGGGAGTGGAGGAGAGAGAGAGAGAGACAGACAGACAGACAGACAGTCTCAAGCAGGTTCTGCACTGATTGTGGACTCTGGACTTGATCCCCTGATGCTGAGATCATGACTTGAGCTGAAATCAAGAGCCAGACGCTCAATTGTCTGAACACCCAGGTGCCCCTAGAGACTTGACTCTTAGTATATCTAATTGATGTCCTCTCTTTTTGCCATTATTTTCACTCAAATTACCTCTTTATACAGCCTGTGCTCATTAACATATATATTTACGTTTTATGTATTTATAATATTTGCAATTTATATATATGTATAATTTTAACTTCACAGTTTTAAATTAGAAGAAAATCTATTGTTTATATACTTAGGCTATATATAGTTTATGTGCTAATACACTTGCGCTTATGCACTTATACATTTGTACTTTTTTATATTTACCTATGTAACTATTCATGTAGAAATAAATGTCTTTGCATTTTAGATGGAAGGACTCAGGACTTCTTTTTTTTTGTAAGTTTATTATTTATTTTGAGAAAGAGATAATGCATTAGCAGGGGAGGGGCAAAGAGAGAGAAAGAATCCTAAGCAGGCTCCACACTATCAATGTGGAGCCCGATGCAGGGCTTGAACTCATAAACCATGGTATCATGACCTAAGCCAAAATCAAGAGTCAGATATGAAATGGAATGATCCACCCAGGTGCCCCAGGACTTAGGGTTTCTTGTAGGGCTGGTGATAGCAATGGATTCTCTCATATTTTGTTTACCTGGGAATGTCTTCATGTCTTCTTCCATTGCTGAAGGACATCCTGGCTAGATACAGAATTCTCGTGCACAGGTTTTGTCTTTTAACACTTTCAGTAGATCATCCCACTGCCTTCTGGCCTCCATGGTTTCTGATGAAAATTTGCCATTAAACTTACTGAGGACACTCTATACATAATTAATCACTTTTCTTGTATTGTTTTCACAATCCTTTGTCTGTGGCCTCGAACCATTTTAGTGGGATGTGAGTTTATCCCACTTGGTGTTCATTGAACTTCTTGAATATTTTGATTAATGTTTTCATCAAATTCAGTGCGATTTTTGCTCTTATTACTTTGCATATTCTCCCTGTCCTTTCTCTCTTTTATGTCTTTCTGGGACTCCCTCTCTCAGTTAGTGTGTTAGTATGCTTGATAGTATTACACAGGTCTTTGGGGCTCTGTTCATCCACCCCCCATTTTTATTTTTCTTAACTTGCTGTCGTCAGTCAGACTGGATCTCAATTTTCCTACCTTCAAATTTGCTGGTTCTGTCTTCCTCTTGCTCAAATCTGCTGTTCAGCTCTGGTGCGCATTTAACTGTATCCCATCCCAAATTATGTATCAGAGCTCTAACCCCCAGTACTTGTGAAAGTTGAAGTAAGGTCTTTCCAGATATCATCAACCCCGGATTGGGGCTGGCCCTAATGCAGAGGCTGTTGTCCTTACCAGAGCAGGGAGGTTTGGACACGCAGACAGAGGGGCAAAGGCCATGTCAGGTGCTGGCTGAGGCAGAGATAGAAGAACTGCAGATATAAGCCAAGGAAAGCCATGGGTTTCCAGAAAAATCCCGCAAGCAAGATAGTGGTGAAGAGGGATAATTCCCCACCTCTTTCCCAGCCTACAGCTTGAGTTCAGACTTCTAGCTTTTCACACAGCAGCATATCACAGGAAATTTGTGTTGTTTAAAGCCACGTAGTGTGTATAGTAATTTGCCACAGAAGCCCCAGAAAATCAATTCAAGCCTCTCTGGTGACATTTTATTCTTTTCAACTCCAGAAGTTCTATTTGGTTCTCTTTTATAATTTATATCTTTTTATTGTTACTCTCCACTTGGAGAGGCACAATTCTTGTACTATAATTTAGCTCTTTATGAGCTCTGTGAAGTCCTTGAATGTCTTTAAAATAGCTGATACAGAGAAAGACAGATACCATATGTTTTCACTCTTATGTGGATCCTGAGAAACTTAACAGAACTTCCATGGGGGAGGGGAATAAAAAAAAGAAAAAAAGAGATTAGAGAGGGAGAGAGGCAAAGCATGAGACTCTTAAAAACTGAGAACAAACTGAGGGTTGATAGGGGGTGGGAGGGAGGGGAGGGTGGGTGATGGGTATTGAGGAGGATACATTTTGGGATGAGCACTGGGTATTGTATGGAAACCAATTTGACAATAAATTTCATATTTAAAAAAGATCTACTCTCTTAGCACCAAAATAAATAAAATAAAATAAAATAAATAAAATAAAATAAAATAAAATAAAATATAACTGATACAAAGTATTTGTCCAATGTCTGGACTTCTCTCAGGGACAGCTCTGTTGGTTGCTTTTTTATTTTCTTGTGTATCAGCCTGGTAAGACTCTCTGGGAAGACTCACTGAACTCAGCATACAGTCATGCTGATTGCTATGGTTTATTACAGTAGAAGCACACCCAGCAAAAGAAGCAAATGGAAAAGACACATGAGAGGAGGCCCAAAGAACACCAGGCACAGGGTTTTAAGAATCCTGTTGCAATGGGGGCGCCTGGGTGACTCAGTTGGTTTTGTGCCCAACTTCAGCTCAGGTCATGATCTGACGGTCGGTGAGTTTGAGCCCCGCATCAACTCTGTGCTGACAGTTCAGATCCTGGAGTCTGCTTTGGATTCTGTGTCTCACTCTCTCTCTGCCCCTCCCCAACTTGTGCGCTCTCTCTCTCTCTCTCGGTCTCAAAAATAAACATTAAATAATTTAAAATATCCTGTTGCAATGGAGTCTCATGGATACACCTCATTCCTCCAGCAACGACTCGAGACAATATGTGTGAAACATTGTCTTCCAGGGAAGTTCATTAGTGACTGTGTGCCCAAAGGTTTTTAGTGGAGACCAGTCATTTAGCACATAACTGAAGGCCACAATTCCAGAAAGTAAGAGATTCTTAGCATAAACCACAGTGTTCATACAGTTGAGGCAGACCAAGCCACTCTTACCAGAGAATGGTGGGGACCCTCCTGGTTCCAAGTTCCCAGATGTCAGCCAGTGGCCAATCGAGCAAGCAGACCTTTCTAAGGAAAGCAGTCTCAAACCTGTTGTGTAACTCTTTCCTGTATAGAGCCAGACTTAGTAATTTCCTTGTAGGTCTCTTATAATTACTATTATTTGGGGTGCAGGGGTGTATAAATTAAACATTTTGAATAATATGGCAACTCTGGGAATTGGATCTCACCCCTCCCTATGGTTGATTGTGTTAGCTTTTTTTTTTTTTTTTGTCATTGCTGTTTTCTTGTGAGTGACCTTTCTGAACTCATTCTCTGAAGAAGTCTGTATTCTTTGTCATGTAGGATCGTGGTAGTACCTGCTTGGCTACTTGGTGGTGCAGCCATTGACTGGATCGAGATTGCATTAGCAGCCCAGAACTGAGAAGTCACTCAGTCCTTACTGAGGGGCTGTGTGGGCATGTGGAACCGTGTCTTCAACACTCAGCTGGCAGCAGAGAACTCTGCCATACCTTCGCTTGCTGAAGAACAACATCAAGGTCAGCCAGCGGTGACAACATGGGGGCTTGTGGAATCTTTCCTGAGCATGTGCACAGCCCTACATTTGCACGTGGTCTAGATTCCTAGGACTAAGAGCTTTTCAAAACTCCTACAGAAATTTCATTTCTAAGCTCCTTTTTTAAGGCTTTTTGTTGGCCTGTTATTTGCTCCAAGTATTATCCATTACATTAAGCAAGTGCAAGTTAAGCAATTGCCTGTATTTTTGTTTTGCTGTGTTTTGACAATGATTCCAGGGGAAAAAAGGGCTTTTTGTCCTGGGCAAGCTCCGAGTCCAATTAAGTGCAGACAGTTGAATAAGTAGGGTCTGATAGAGACCTACCAGATAGGTCCAGTAGTGATTATTTCCTAGGAATGAGGTTTTGAGGAGGCTTAAGCCCCTCTTTGCTCTGTCTGGTGGCTGGCTGCACAGTGCTGACTCTCACTGTGAATGTGGGCTCTTCATTTTCTGGATTGTGTGGAACCACAGAGCAGGGCATGGGGCAAGGCAGGTGAGAACAGCACGAAACTCATGGTTCTGACTGAGATTTAGCTGCTGTTTTCCTGGAACCAGCATCCCCTCCATTGCTGCAAATCCTCGTTCATTTCCAGAGTTCTGCAAATGTTGATGGTGGCAATTTGGGAGAGATTCCTCATTGCTTTTTTGGAGGGCAGAATTTTGTAGATCTGTCATCTCCCATCTCTCCGCTGAAGTCATTCACCAAATCATATTCTTTTGAGTATCCTCAGGCCACATGCATGACAGATTGTCCTCGGGTTTTTGTAATATACACAGTTCAATATAAACTGCATCTCAGATGAAAACTCACCTTGAAGTTGTGTGCATACTGTTAGGTCAAATACGTGCATTAATTGCACTTAAAAACAGAGGCTAGTCTCACTTTAAAAGGAACTTTTTTTTAATGTATGAAATTTATCGTCAAATTGGTTTCCATACAACACCCAGTGCTCATCCCAAAAGATGCCCTCTTCAATGCCCATCACCTACCCTCCTCTCCCTCCCACCCCCCATCAACCCTCAGTTTGTTCTCAGTTTTTAAGAGTCTCTTATGCTTTGGCTCTCTCCCACTCTCACCTCTTTTTTTTTTTCCTTCCCTTCCCCCATGGGTTTCTGTTAAGTTTCTCAGGATCCACATAAGAGTGAAAACATATGGTACCTCTTTCTCTGTATGGCTTATGTCATTTAGCATCACACTCTCCAGTTCCATCCACATTGCTACAAAGGGCCATATTTCATTCTTTCTCATTGCCAAGTAGTATTCCATTGTGTATATAAACCACAATTTCTTTATCCATTCATCAGTTGCTGGACATTTAGGCTTTTTCCACAATTTGGCTATTGTTGAGAGTGCTGCTATAAACATTGGGGTACAAGTGCCCCTATGCATCAGCACTCCTGTATCCCTTGGGTAAATTCCTAGCAGTGCTATTGCTGGGTCATAGGGTAGGTCTATTTTTAATTTTTTGAGAAACCTCCACACTGTTTTCCAGAGTGGCTGCACCAATTTGCATTCCCACCAACAGTGCAAGAGGGTTCCCGTTTCTCCACATCCTCTCCAGCATCTGTAGTCTCCTGATTTGTTCATTTTGGCATCTCAGGAGTGAAGTGATATCTGAGTGTGGTTTTGGTTTGTATTTCCCTGATGAGGAGCGATGTTGAGCATCTTTTCATGTGCCTGTTGGCCAACTGGATGTCTTCTTTAGAGAAGTGTCTATTCATGTTTTCTGCCCATTTCTTCACTGGGTTATTTGATTTTTGGGTGTGGAGTTTGGTGAGCTCTTTATAGATTTTGGATACTAGCCCTTTGTCTGATATGTCATTTGCAAAAATCATTTCCCATTCTGTTGGTTGCCTTTTAGTTTTGTTGATTGTTTCCTTTGCAGTGCAGAAGCTTTTTATCTTCATGATGTCCCAATAGTTCATTTTTGCTTTTAATTCCCTTGCCTTTGGGGATGTGTCAAGGAAGAAATTGCTGCAGCTGAGGTCAGAGAGGTCTCTTCCTGCTTTCTCCTCTAGGGTTTTGATGGTTTCCTGTCTCACATTCAGGTCCTTTATCCATTTTGAGTTTATTTTTGTGAATGGTGTAAGAAAGTGGTCTAGTTTCATTCTTCTGCATGTTGCTGTCCAGTTCTCCCAGCACCATTTGTTAAAGAGACTGTCTTTTTTCCACTGGATGTTCTTTCCTGCTTTGTCAAAGATTAGTTGGCCATACATTTGTGGGTCCAATTCTGGAGTCTCTATTCTATTCCATCGGTCTATGTGTCTGTTTTCGTGCCAATACCATGCTGTCTTGATGATGACAGCTTTATAGTAGAGGCTAAAGTCTGGGATTGTGGTGCCTCCTGCTTTGGTCGTCTTCTTCAAAATTACTTTGGCTATTCGGGGCCTTTTGTGGTTCCAGATGAATTTTAGGATTGCTTGTTCTAGCTTCGAGAAGAATGCTGGTGCAATTTTGATTGGGATTGCATTGAATGTGTAGTTTTGGGTAGTATTGACATTTTAACAATATTTACTCTTCCAACCCATGAGCACGGAATGTTTTTCCATTTCTTTATATCGTCTTCAATTTTCTTCATAAGCTTTGTATAGTTTTCAGCATACAGATCTTGTACATCTTTGGTTAGACTTATTCCTAAGTATTTTATGCTTCTTGGTGCAATTGTGAATGGGATCAGTTTCTTTATTTGTCTTTCTGTTGCTTCATTATTAGTGTATAAGAATACAACTGATTTCTGTACATTGATTTTGTATCCTGCAACTTTGCTGAATTCATGTATCAGTTCTAGCAGACTTTTGGTGGAGTCTGTTGGGTTTTCCATGTAGAATATCATGTCCTCTGCAAAAAGTGAAAGCTTAACTTCATATTTGCCAATTTTGATGCCTTTGATTTCCTTTTGTTTTCTGATTGTTGATGCTAGAACTTCCAACACTATGTTAAACAACAGCGGTGAGAGTGGACATCCCTGTCCTGTTCCTGATCTCAGGGGGAAAGCTCTCAGTTTTTCCCCATTGAAGATGATGTTAGCTGTGGGCTTTTCATAAATGGCTTTTATGATGTTTAAGTATGTTCCTTCTATCCCGACTTTCTCCAGGGTTTTTATTAAGAAGTGTTGCTGAATTTTGTCAAATGCTTTTTCTGCATCGATTGACAGGATCATATGGTTCTTATCTTTTCTTTTATTAATGTGATGTATCACATGGATTTATTTGCGAATGTTGAACCAGCCCTGCAGCCCAGGAATGAATCCCACTTGATCATGGTGAATAATTCTTTTTATATGCTGTTGAATTCGATTTGGTAGTATCTTATTGAGAATTTTTGCATCCATATTCATCAGGGACATTGGCCTGTAGTTCTCTTTTTTTACTGGGTCTCTGTCTGGTTTCGGAATCAAAGTGATGCTGGCTCCATAGAATGAGTCTGGAAGTTTTCCTTCCCTTTCTATTTTTTGGAATAGCTTGAGAAGGATAGGTATTATCTCTGCTTTAAATGTCTGGTAGAATTCCCCAGGGAAGCCATCTGGTCCTGGACTCTTATTTGTTGGGAGATTTTTGGTAACTGATCCAATTTCTTCGCTGGTTATGGGTCTGTTCAAGCTTTCTATTTCCTCCTGTTTGAGTTTTGGAAGTGTGTGGGTGTTTAGGAATTTGTCCATTTCTTCCAGGTTTTCCCGTTTGTTGGCATATAATTGTTCATAGTATTCCCTGATAATTGCTTGTATTCCTGAGGGATTGGTTGTAATAATTCCATTTTCATTCATGATTTTATCTATTTGGGTCATCTCCCTTTTCTTTTTGAGAAGCATGGCTAGAAGTTTATCAATTTTGTTTATTTTTTCAAAAAACCAACTCTTGGTTTCATTGATCTGCTCTACAATTTTTTTAGATTCTATATTGTTTATTTCTGCTCTGATCTTTATTATTTCTCTTCTTCCGCTGGGTTTAGGGTGCCTTTGCTGTTCTGCTTCTATTTCCTTTAGGTGTGCTGTTAGATTTTGTATTTGGGATTTTTCTTGTTTCTTGAGATAGGCCTGGATTGCAATGTACTTTCCTCTCAGGACTGCCTTCCCTGCATCCCAAACCGTTTGGATTATTGTATTTTCATTTTTGTTTGTTTCCATATATTTTTTAATTTCTTCTCTAATTGCCTGGTTGGCCCACTCATTCTTTACTAGGGTGTTCTTTAACCTCCATGCTTTGGGAGGTTTTCCAGACTTTTTCCTGTGGTTGATTTCAAGCTTCATAGCATTGTGGTCTGAAAGTTTGCATGGTATGATCTCAATTCTTTTATACTTATGAAGGGCTGTTTTGTGACCCAGTGTGTGATCTATATTGGAGAATGTTCCATGTGCACTCGAGAAGAAAGTATCTTCTGTTGCTTTGGGATGCAGAGTTCTAAATATATCTGTCAAGTCCATCTGATCCAATGTATCATTCTGGGCCCTTGTTTCTTTATTGACCATGTGTCTAGATGATCTATCCATTGTTGTAAGTGGGGTATTAAAGTCCCCTGCAATTACCACATTCTTGTCAATAAGGTTGCTTATGTTTGTGTCAATAAGGTTGCTTATGTTATGTTTTATATACTTGGGGGCTCCCATATTCGGCGCATAGACATTTATAATTGTTAGTTCTTCTTGATGGATAGACCCTGTAATTATCATATAATGCCCTTCTTTATCTCTTGTTACAGCCTTTAATTTAAAGTCTAGTTTGTCTCATATAAGTATGGCTACTCCAGCTTTCTTTTTACTTCCAGTGGCATGATAAATAGTTCTCCATCCCCTCACTTTCAATCTGAAAGTGTCCTCAGGTCTAAAATGAGTCTCTTGTAGACACCAAATAGATGTGTCTTGTTTTTTTTCGCCATGCTGATACCCTATGTCTTTTGGTTGGCGCATTTAGTCCATTTACATTCAGTGTTATTATAGAAAGATACGGGTTTAGAGTCATTGTGATGTCTGTAGGTTTCATGCTTGTAGTGATGTCTCTGGTACTTTGTCTCACAGGATCCCCCTTAGGACCTCTTGTAGGGCTGGTTTAGTGGTGATGAATTCCTTCAGTTTTTGTTTGTTTGGGAAGACCTTTATCTCTCCTTCTATTCTAAATGACAGACTTGCTGGATAGAGGATTCTCGGCTGCATACTTTTTCTGTTCATCACATTGAAGATTTCCTGCCATTCCTTTCTGGCCTGCCAAGTTTCAGTAGAGAGATCCGTCACTAGTCTTATCGGTCTCCCTTTATATGTTAGAGCACGTTTATCCCCAGCTGCTTTCAGAATTTTCTCTTTATCCTTGTATTTTGCCAGTTTCACTATGATATGTAGTACAGAAGATTGATTCGTTATGTCTGAAGGGAGTTCTCTGTGCCTCTTGGATTTCAGTGCCTTTTTCCTTCCCCAGATCAGGGAAGTTCTCAGCTATGATTTCTTCTAGTACTTGTTTCCCTTTAGTGCATCACTTAGTTTTCTAATTTTCCCCTCATACTCCTGGATTTTTTCATCTCTCTTTTTCTCAGCTTCTTCTTTTTCCATAATTTTATCTTCTAGTTCACCTATTCTCTCCTCTGCCTCTTCAATCCGAGCTGTGGTTGTCTCCACTTTATTTTGCAGCTCATTAATAGCATTTTTTAGCTCCTCCTGGCTGTTCCTTAGTTCCTTGATCTCTGTAGCAATAGCTTCTCTGCTGTCCTTTATACTGTTTTCAAGCCCAGTGATTAATTTTATGACTATTATTCTAAATTCACTTTCTCTTGTATTGTTTAAATAGTTTTTGAGCAGTTCGTTAGCTGTCGTTATTTCCTGGAGATTTTTTTTGAGGGGAATTCTTCTGTTTCATCATTTTTGATAGTCCCTGGAGTGGTGCGGAACTGCAGGGCACTTCCCCTGTGCTGTCTTGCATAACTTGCGTTGGTGGGCGGGACGCAGTCAGACCTGATGTCTGCCCCCAGCCCACCGCTGGGGCCACAGTCAGACTGGTGTGTGCCTTCTCTTCCCCTCTCCTAGGGGCAGGATTTACTGTGGGGTGGCGTGGCCCATCTGGGCTACTTGCACACTGCCAGGCTTGTGGTGCTGGGGATCTGGCGTATTAGCTGGGGTGGATCGGCAAGGTGCACGGGGGCGGGAGGGGCAGGCTCAGCTCGCTTTTCCTTTGGAGGTCTGTTTTGTGAGGGGCCCTGCGGCACCGGGAAGGAGTCAGACCTTTGGAGGGATGGATCCGCAGAAGCACAGCATTGGGTGTTTGCGCGGTGCAAGCAAGTTCCCTGACAGGAACTGGTTCCCTTTGGCATTTTGGCTGGGGGATGGGTGAGGGAGATGGCACTGGCAAGCGCCTTTGTTCCCCGCCAAGCTGCGCTCTGTTGTCCGGGGCTCAACAACTCTCCCTCCCGTTGTCCTCCAGCACCCCCCCCCGCCCCCCGTTCTCCAAGCAGATCTGTTAACTTATAACCTTCCAGATGTTAAATCCTGCCTGCTGTCAGAACACACTCCGTCCGGCCCCTCCGTTTTTGCAAGCCAGACTCGGGGGCTCTGCTTTGCTGGCGAGCTGCCCCTCTGCCCCGGCTTAAAAGGAACTTTCTTAAGGGCACCTGGGTGGCTCAGTTGGTTAAGCATCCCACTTCAGCTCAGGTCATGATCTCACGGTTCATGAGTTTGAGCCCTGTGTCAGGCTCTGTGCTCTCGGTGCAGAGCCCGCTTCAGATGATCTGTCTCCCTCTCTTTCTTACCCCTTCCCAACTCATGCTCACCCTCTCTCTCAAAAATTAAATAAGTGTTAAAAATAAATAAATGAATAAAAGGAATTTTCTTAAAACAGTATACTGAATAATGTAACCCAGCACCTGTGGCTAATATTGACAGTATCCTTCAGTTGAATTTAGGCTATTAGATGTGGTTTTGTTGTGTTATTTTTAAGTTGGAAAAAGTAAACAATTGTTCAAAGCTTATTATATATATTATTTTGTAGTGGTCAAATTTGGATATTTATGATTTCTTTCACTTATAAATTTCACTCATCCTCACAGTCACAGAGATGGATATTTTGGAATAAAAGAAAATAATTATTTTTGGCCAGGAATGTTTTATCAAAAGCTATCTTGATAAGACTTGTGATTTATGGAAAAGAAATGTGAACATATCCAGGGATTCCAAGATACAATGTAAAGCTTCCAGTGATTGGAGATCCACATTGCATCTTAAAAAAATTTTTTTGGGGCGCCTGGGTGGCGCAGTCGGTTAAGTGTCCGACTTCAGCCAGGTCACGATCTCGCGGTCCGTGAGTTCGAGCCCTGCGTCAGGCTCTGGGCTGATGGCTCGGAGCCTGGAGCCTGTTTCCGATTCTGTGTCTCCCTCTCTCTCTGCCCCTCCCCCGTTCATGCTCTGTCTCTCTCTGTCCCAAAAATAAATAAAAAACGTTGAAAAAAAAAATTAAAAAAAAAATTTTTTTTAATGTTTTTATTTTTAACAGTGCACATGTGCGTGCACGAGAGAGCATGAGTGGGGGGGGGGGCAGAGACAGAGAGAGAGAGAGACAGAATCCGAAGCAGGCCTCAGGCTCTGGGCTGTCAGCAAAGAGCCTGACTCGAGGCTCGAACTCACAGACCATGAGCTCATGACCCGAGCCAAAGTCGGATTCTCAACTGACTGAGCCACCCAGGTGCCCCTCCATGTTGCATCTTTAAAATACATGCAGAATTGCTCCAAACTGCTCAAAGGATGTCTACAGCAGCCAAGAGGATGCAGCTGATTTTTGTATCCTGTTTTCCTAGAGACCATTCCAAACCTGTATCACACAGATGTGTGTATGGCACAGAGGTTGGGGAGGACTCAGATTCTCACTGTATCTCCTATCATGGAAGTCTGAGCCTCAGGACACTGTTATTGTGGCTTCAAGTTGACTCTGTGCCCTGAGCTGTGTCTAAGCACACCCTGCAGTTTGCTGGGTTGGTTAGTTGTCTTGTTGACTGAGGTAAAGCTCCTGTCTCATAGGCCTCCCATCACTTCCTTCTCAAATTTTCCTTGTCACCTCCTGATTCCATCCATATGCTTTTTCCTCTGCAGGAGACATTGCTTCCACCACTGCTCACCCCAGCCATGACCCATGCTGCACCCCAGTTACCCTGAATACGTTCCTTAGCTGGGGGCTTAGCCTCTCCAAGAGAGCCACCCAAGTGCTCCCTGACTAGAGCTGTGCTCAGGTGATCTGTTTCAGGGATCTCCTCCTAGGTGACTTTTTATTGTGTGTTTATTTCATATGTATCTTCCAGAGAATAATTAGGATCGATGGAGGCAGAGACTGCAAAGTTCTTACTCACACAGGCATGCTGCACACACCCCCTTGCACCTGGTGAACAGGACAGAGATTCCCCAGAGACAGGACAACGGGTGTACATCGGGGAGGGTGCAGGATCTGTATCTGCACAGTCTGCTCCATGCCCAGCTCTGTCCTTCACACTGCATGACCCAGGGCAGGCTCAACAAACCCCTCTAGGAGTCCCTTTCCTCGTGTCTAAAATAGGAGTGACAGTCATTCCAGTACCATCCTCAAGGGGCGCTTGTGAAGACAGAAGTATTATTTGCCTAAGGTCCTCGCAAGGTGCTTGTCCTGTTATCACTAAATGTGTGGAGGCCTGGCCCCGCATTACTGGGTCATGACCTCACTCAGCAGGCCTGAGCCTCCATGCAGCTCTGAGGTCCATGCTAGGACCACTGTCACCACAGCTGTCACCCCCCCACCATTGCCACAGCCAATCCCAAACTCTGTCTTGTGTATGGTGTAAGAAAGTGGTCCAGGTTCATTCTTCTGCATGTTGCTGTCCAGTTTTCCCAGCACCACTTGTTGAAGAGACTGTCTTTATTCCATTGGGTATTCTTTCCTGCTTTGTCACAGATTAGTTGGCCATACGTTTGTGGGTCCATTTCTGGGCTCTCTATTCTGTTCCACTGATCTGAGTGTTTTCGTGCCAGTACCAGTCAGCCTCTATCATGGACATTCTTTTTTCAGTTCTACGTTGTGTGCCTGCCTTTTGTTTTCCTTAAAGCACAGATGTCTAGGGGCTGGGTGTCTCTACTGGGGACATGGGATACACAGTAGTGCGGTGGTGTCCCTGCCCTCCTGGCATGTTCATTGTACAGTCTCTCAGGTTCTTCCAAAGAGCACCCCCCCCCACCCCATGCTCGCCCACATGTCCCAAGCACTTAACTGGCAATTTTCCATTTAATCCAAACTTGTAACGTGAGTTTAGTCACCTCTGCACGCAGCCTGTCTGAAGAGAGGTTAGTCAATTTCTTGTCCAAAACCAGGCAGAAAAGCCTGTTTAGCCCCATAGTCACTGAAGACATGGGATAAGTCACCAAGACAACTTCCTAAGGAACAGAACTCACACTTGAATCCTTAGTGGTCACTTCCTACGTCATTCCTTCAATGAACATACATCATTCTAAACAGACTCAAAGTTTTCCATCGAATGCAAGATGGTTCACAACTAATCGAAGTGGGCAAGCCTAACCATAATCCCAGGAGGTGGGCACCAAGAACTTCTGGGCATCACAGCTTTGGGGGCAGCACCAGGGAGCGGTTTATACCAGCCTGCACAGCACAGTCTAAAGATGCTGCCCTACCCAGTGCAAGATAGGGACCTCTCTGGCCAGGATACCCCACCACTGAGATTCCTGGGACAGTGCAGTTTGTGCCCAGGGCCCTGCAATAAAGGCAGAGAGACACGGGGATGGTGAGGCTGAAGTCATTGTCCTGTTGTACCCTCAGATAAGAAGGAAATGACTGAGCCTCCCCTGATTCATGGACAGCAGATCACCCGGACAGAGAGGGAGGAGGAGGGGAGGTGAGCTCATAGGCTTTGATGGACATGCCCCTGGAGCTCTGCTTCCTGAGGAACCCACTTACCCTATTCAATGGGACATGCAGATCCTTCTCCTACCCTTGGAGGGAGCTCCATCTGAGCTCTGAGCCAGGACTGTGCCCCAGGGGTTCTAGCAGGGCAGGCCCACTGCACCCACTGCACCCACTGCTGCCTGAGGGCCAGAGGCACCTGTACAAAGGGGACCCTGGAGAGACAGAACTGCACCCCATGCTCTGTCCGCTGCCCCCTCGTCACAGTCAGGGGTCTCCTTGCTGCCCACGAGCTTCCTCTTCAGGCTGCAGCCTCTTTTCCGTGGCGAAGCCCTGACCTCAGCGAAATGGCCTCCATGGTGGAGATCCCTGTAGAGGGGGGCCAGAGGGAAGCCGTGCTCAGACAACACTTGTTCCAGATTGAGGACATCAGAAGGACAAAGGACAGTGATGGACTGGCCAAGACCAACCAGCTTCCCACTATGGCAGTCATGAGGGGTGGACAGTCTTCACCTCACCCTGCAGTTCCTCCCATGCTGTCATCCCTGACTAGGGGGAGAGGACAATGCAGGGATGTGTCCTCAGGGACAGAGAGACAGCTCTCAGCATATTTCATGGGTGTTCCACTCTGGCAGACTTGAGCCCTCCTTGTAACAAGCCAGTAACCCTCAGTCTAAGATCGGACCCAGGGATCAACTGGGTCTACTCTTTGGGGGTGTACATATAGAAGCAGGAGACTGGGAGTGAGCAAGAGTTTTGAGGGGAGAGCTTTTTCCCTAGGCAAGCTGGTCCTAGGAACTAACATGCTTCCAGTGCAGGACAGAGTGATCTTCTGACCAAGAGCCCCAGACAGTGAGGACGGCTGACTCAGCAGGCCACACTCAGGACTTTAGAAATGGAGGTGCGGCAACACACCCAGTTCCAGGAGACCATAAGAGAAAGGATGGCCATGCGTGACCACCCTCCACCACCCCACCCCACGGACACATCCCTGGAACTCAGCAGCCAATTACCCACTAGGCACAGTGACAAGGAAGGCTCTGGGCAGCGAATAGGTGCAGGCAGCCCGTGGGTTTTAATCTCCCTTCCCTGTGAGCCCTGAGCACAATGCAGGCCCCAAGCCACTGCCTCGTGCTGGGCAGTAATACTCAACCTCATCTCCAGGCTCAAGCCGCAGAGAGAGAAATGCTGGGGTGCCTAACCTGGAGCCTAAGAATCTCTCTGAGATCCCTTAAAATCTGTTATAATTCTGTGGGTCAGGAGTTTGGGAACATGGCCCAGGTGTTTCTACAACCAAGCTGCTCCCTGGTTGCCAACACTGTTGCTGTTTCCAGTGTAGGTGATGGTAGCCATCTGTCCTGGGCTCTTGGATACGGAGGGTGGCTGAGTCAGCCCTGCCTGGGCCACACACACCCTGGCATGGGAAGGAACAGGTAGAACACAAAGCCAGGTGAGTGAAGGGGTGGAACAGAGCTGAGAGGTCCCCCACAAATCTTCCACCCAGGGCAGGTCGGCTGTCACCTGTGCAGACTGAGGAGGACAAGGGCGAAAGGAACACAGGACATGGTGCAGATACTCAAGGGTTCTGCCCCCCTGAGACTCCAGTGGGCCCCCCCCCCCGGCCAAGTGTCTCTTATTCTCTCCCTGGGTACCTATGGAGGGAGGGGTTTCTACATTCAAATAGTACTTGCTCCCAGACACTCCTGGGCAATGTTAGCTGTGTCAGAATAATGCCCACCCCCCAAGATACTCATGTTCTAATCCTTGGAATCTGCCCAATGTTGCCTTGTATGGGGAAAGGTAATTAAAGTTGTAAACCGGGGTGTGCGAGCAACCTGGCTGCAATACCTCCTCTTTCCACCGTACTCAAGGTGTTCTCCCCCAGTGTAGCCCTGGGATTGCTACCAAGCCTAGAGGGAGCTCCCTCCCCACCAGGCATGGGAGGTAGCAGCTCTGGTCTAGAGAAAGTCTGGAAACCTTGAAAATTCTGTTTTTTAGCTTCTAAGGCTGTTTTGCAAAGTAGAAACTGGCTCTCTGGAACTCTCCTTGGTCTGTGGTCCGGACAGTTTTTCTCATATCCAAATACACATCCCACAGCCTCTCTATCTTCCTTTGGTTTCTCCACCTAAGGACTTCCCCCACTCCATGCCTGTGCTGCCCATTTTATGTCTCCCAATTCGCATACACACCCTTCTGTCCCGCCAAGCTGTCTGTTTGCACCTATGGAGATTATTCTGTCCCTCTGCAGCCTGTATTCCTGGTATTCCAAGTGTTGTGACCTCAATACTGCTGTGTTTGAGGGACAAGGGAAATTCTGATCCCCCTCCTCTGCCATCTTAACTCCTCCTGCCTCCTTTTACTTTCCTTTTCACAATTTCAGAGTTGGGTGCCAATCGACTAAGTCACCCAGGACCCGCAAGAATACTTGTTTTCAATGTGAAGATGTTCGAAGGCCAATAAAATGGCCATAGTGTCCAGAAAAGAATGGGAAAGTTAGAATGGGTTTTTGTATTTCTAATTTGAGGCTATGATAAGTTCCAGTAGTCTCTTAGTGGAGACATCATATAGGTATACAGTTGACCCTTGAACAAGATGGGTTTGGACTGTGGGAGTCCACTGACGCACAGATTTTTTTCAATAAATACAGTACCATCCTGTAAATATATTTTCTCTTCCTTATGATATTCTTTTTCTTCTTGTTTTTGTTTATTTTCAGAGAATGAGAGGACAGAGCACGTGAGGAGGGGAAGCGGGGGCAGAGAGAGAATCTTCATCAGGCTCCACACTGCCAGCGTTGAACCCAGGAGGTATAGATCATGACCTGAGCCAAAGTCAAGAGCCTGACCCTGAACCGACAGTGCCACCCAGCACCCCTTCCTTACGATTATCTTAGTAACATTTCTTTAGTTTATAGTGTAAGAATACAGTATGTAATACATATAACAGAGAAAAAATGCATTACTCGACTGTTTAGATTGTTGGTAAGGTCAGCATCCGTTATCCTAACCCTGACCTTCCATGCTCAGTTTACAGAGTTAATGGCCAAATGAGGCTGAAAGGTAGATTAGATCTAGAGAGCATATACAAGGGCTTCTGCTTTAATATTTTGGTTTTTAATATATATATTATATAAATAATATATATTAATAAAATATATATATTAATAAAATACATATATTAATAAAATATATATATTTTTTATTTTTTATTTTATTTTTTTTTTTTTTAATTTTTTTTTTTCAACATTTTTTATTTATTTTGGGACAGAGAGAGACAGAGCATGAACGGGGGAGGGGCAGAGAGAGAGGGAGACACAGAATCGGAAACAGGCTCCAGGCTCCGAGCCATCGGCCCAGAGCCCGACGCGGGGCTCGAACTCACGGACCGCGAGATCGTGACCTGGCTGAAGTCGGACGCTTAACCGACTGCGCCACCCAGGCGCCCCTATATTTTTTATTTTTAAGTGTAATTGCTCTTAAAGTAGGAAATTCACTAGGAGATTTTTTTTTTTATTTTGTTTTTGAGGATTCAAAAGATACTTGTGGATTTTCGAGTGCATGGCCATCAGAGCCCGTAACTCTTGCTTTGCTCAAAGGTCAACAGTATAGTGATTTGGTACTTTTGAGATCTTCTCAGTGAGATTAGTGTAAATGTTTTGACCTTAATTAATTGGTCCTTGTATGCTGAGTATGTATGAAGCAGTTAGATACTGAGTGTACAAGTGGAGGGGTTAGGTTGTAGTGGTCGGAGCAGAAAAGTAAGTCAACAGCAATCCATTATAAGTCAGTATAAAGGCTTCATCAATAGAAAATGGACAATGTTAGTTGAGAGAATATTGGGGGCGTTTGTAGTGAGGATGAGGATGAGAGTGGGAGTGGGAATTTTGGTAGTCAGAAAAGATCTGAGAGTGGCAAAAGGTGCCAAGTGAAAGATGAGAAGGACCAGTCGTGTAGACCGTGGCAAGGGACATTCCGGACAGAGAGGACCACGGATCATCATTTTACTCCAACATCTTAGAGTGACCAAGATGTAGGAAGACCCACTCCATCATCATAATCATTATTATTGTTGTGTGTAGAAAAGAAAATGTGCATACTGAAATGAGTGTTTGGCACATTTCAGGTGACTAAGACATACATGTTCTTATACTTGCCGTTTGAATGCTTACTACACATTTTGAAAGTTCCATACGTATATCTACAATTTTTTTGCTATTAGTTAATCATAATTTTAAGAAAAGTTTTTCTTACTACTTTGCCATTAGATCCAACCTTTCTTTCATCAAGAAAAAGGTCAAGCCTTTGCTTACCTAAAGGAAGCAGCAGCTACAACAGTGTTTTGTTTATACCCAACATGGTATACTCCAAAGTTTATCATGTGAGGTATGAATTGACACTGAAACAAACGTCTGTCATGTTATTAGAAGCAGTTTTAATTTATAGCAAGTACACTTTTAAAGAATTTGTTTCAATACTTATTTCAAATGTCCTTTTATTTTGGTCGGGAATGCAAAGGAAGGTGTTTTGTTAGTTCCTTTTTGAAATCTGCATACAAGCCAGGCTTCTGCCTTTGAAAGTATTTATTCTGGCCTTCCATGATCAGTTTAGAGAGTCAATAGCCAAATGAAGATTCAAAGGGACGCTGAATCAAGAGAGCGTATACGAGGTTTTGTATTTAAATGTTTTGGTTTTCAATACGTTTTTCTTATTTGGAAGTCTGATTGTTATTAAAATCATAAATTCAGATATTTTCTTGGAAAAGGATTAGGAAGTCTTCACGCAACTCATTACTGATGCTACTTTTAACAGAGTATGTCTGAGAAGCCCAACAAATATGTTCTTCATTTCTCTGGTGCTGCGGATCAGAAAGTGCAAAGTATATTAAATGGACAAGTAGAAGGTAAGACCAGTATTTTATTCAAAGGTTATTTGACAGAATGTTGATTTAAAACAGGAACACTGATATATTCTAATATCTAAAGAAAACCGCCTGTTAAGTGCATAGGAAAGAGAAAGAGATGTGAAAAGGAGATAAGTTGCATATATGTGATGTCAGCAACAGATTAAATTGAGAGTGCCACCAAAGGAGCTAAATGACTAGTTCCCTTTCAAGACACTGGAAGGCCTAAGGAACCTCAGGAAATAAGAGAAGAGCCAAAGAGGGAATGATAAGAACGGTGGAGACTACAGGGAGTAAATGAAGGAAAGTAAGCCGGTGTGTATTGTGTTTCTACTGGAAGGTGGTGAAATACACTAGTTCTTTAAAAGGAAGAGCAGACTATTTGAAATGCAACAACACTATCAGGTGAGCTTCTAGTACCAGAATCTGTCAGAGTAGTATCCCAAAATGTTCCCACTCTTACTGTTATCCTCACTGTTGCGAAGACATTAAGGACTGACCTAGCTGATGATGCAGAGTTATGTCCTAACTGCCATGGATGAACATAAGCATTTGTAGTCAGCAATAAATGTATATACGTTAATGCCATATAAAATGGGGGTATTTCATACGGTAGTAACATTTAGGGCAAAATAAGAGAATGGGAAGGAGGGTCAGATAGGGAGACATCAACATAACTCATCTGACATTTTGGATGCAGTATTTTTGACTTTTATTTTGGCAATAACTGCCTTTACTAGGTGAACTATATTTTTAATTTTCTAAGAAATTAAGGAAAAGAAACAAAAAAACTATGATCAGCAGTGTGTTTTCATATTCTGATAGTTCTGATTGTTCTAGAATGACCCCTGTTACTTCTTTGATTCCTATCTGACAGGAAAATGAACTAAGTCCTAGTTAGTTGGATAAAATTAACTGATTTTTCATATTTGAGAGAACTTTTATATGGTAGAACATAGGGGCAATCACCAAGATTCTCTCTCTCTTTTTTGTTTCTTCTGAGTAAAATAGGATTGTTGCTTGTTTCACACTTTCTGACATCATGAATTCATCTATTCCTTTTAAGCCTTTCTTCAAATGGATATATAGGAATGTAGGGATTTTCAAGGCAAATATCAAGAAAAAGAGATTACAGGAAAGGTATTCTGTGACATAACCTTCTGACTGTAACCACGTGTAAGACATCAACCCAAATAATAAAATTTCATATAATGCAGTTGTGTTAGAGGCATCCCAACGACACCCAGATTTGATTATTCACTACAAGAGCTCACAGGACTCAGCATGTAGTTGTAGTCATGCCTGTGGTTTGGTATGGGGACAGGCTGGAAAGGCCAATCAGCACAGAGAAAAGGTGGATGGGGTGAAGTCCAGAGGAGACGAAGCGCAGGCTTCCAGGAATCCTATCTTTATGGAGTTAGCAGGATGTGCTAAATTCCTCCAGCATGCAATTAGGGCAGCACAAGTGAAATGCTGTCTGCCAGTACGAGGCTTATGGATACTCAGTGCCCGAGGTTTCATCAGATGCTAATCACATAGGCATCTTCTCCTTAGCATGTCCCCAAATTCCAGGTTTGCAGAAGGAAATCAAGTGTACGGCCTGAAGCACATTGATTGTACCAGCACTTAGGCAGAGTGAGCGACTCTTAACCAGCTAGGGAATGGTGGGAACCCTCCTGAGATCCAAGATCCCAGGGAACCACCAAGGGCCAGTCATTCAAGTAGGATGTTCGGAGGGTAGCCATCTTTGGCCCGCTGGATGAAACCTGTTCTGCATAGGAATTATAGCCCTGACTTAATTTTTGGTGCTGTCTTAAGATTTTATTTTACTAGCAAGTAATATGATGGTTACCATGGTACTGGTTTCAGTTTCATCATCCATATGAGGTAGGTATTTGCACAAAGATTGCTAGGGCAATATTAGTTCATTATAATCTTTTTTTATGTGGCTAAGCTTTCATTAGGATTCTTAGATATGATCAACATAATGATTTTTGACTTAAAATTAGAATAAAATCTCTTAATTATAAGGAAAACCCAGGTTTGATTCCTATAGTGCTGAATCCCTGTATATACTTATAAGATATTTGATCATATTCACCAATTGTTTTCTTGCCTAAGTATACAAATAACTTTTGTATTTTTGCATTTTGCTTTATGTATTTTCATATACTTCCATATGGGAGACAGTCCCCCTACTGTGTTACTTTGATCTCTATCTTCATTTTCAAGGTGACTGTATCATGCGTTAATATATGCTAAGAGTAGCTTCAGTGGATACCATGTCTTGTTGTTGGTGTTGTTCTATACATTTAATAAGCCTTATTTTTTACACAAGTTTTAAGTTCACAGCAAAATATAATAGAAAGTACAGAGAGTCTCCATATACCATACCCCTGTACACGCCTAGCCTCCCCTGTTGCCAACATCTTGCACGACAGTGGTCCATTTTTTGTAGTATATTTTTTTCAGTTCCTTGGTTTAGTTTTCAGCGAGAGAGCATGCATGTGTGTGAGCAGCAAAGGGGCAGAGGGAGAGGGGAGAAAGAATCCTGTGGTGTCAGCACAGAGCCTGATGCAGGACTTGATCCCATGAACTGTGAGATCATGACCTGAGCTCAGATCCAGACTTGGACGCTGAACCAACTGAGCCACCCAGGCACCCTGAGAACAGTCGTGCATTTTATATGGACACTAACTCTTCATTTTCAGGCAAAATCTCTAATTTGCATTAGTGTTCATCCTTGGTGTTATACATTCTGTGAGTTTTAACAAATGTGTAATGATGTGAATCCACCTTTGTGGTATCGTGTGAAAGAGTTTCACTGCCTTAAAAGTCCTCTGTGCTGTGCCCCTTTATCCCTACATTCACCCCAACCCTTACCTCCATAGCCTTGCTCTTTCCAGAGTGTCATATAGTTAGAATCATACAGTGGATATCTTTGAATGTTTAGAAAGTTAAAATTCCCTGGTAATTGAAGGTAGGCATTCAAGACATTCTTTGCCCTTTGTTTTGTTGCTCTTCAGTAGAGGGTCTGATGACCTCTGCCTTCCATGAAAAAAGGCATGATTGCTCTAGATGTGTGTCACCTAATGGGGAGGGTTGAGAAAAATGACATCATGAACCACTATGTAGCACTCACATTGGATCATCCTCCTCTGTGATGTGCGTGGGTCTAGATAGACTCTCTAGCAATGGAAGGAGACAGTCCCAAGAGGTTAGAACTTTATCAAAGTGGAATGCCAAATCCTTCTTACTTACCTTGCCATTGGAAATAAGGTCAGGGAGAGTGTGTTTGCTATGGTTTGGCCATGCTGCAAAGGACAATAGCTATACAGCACACTTTGTAAGAGGGTGTTTCATCCTAAAAGTGAACAGTCTCTACTGAGGGGCTGGGGAAGTTCTGCTGTGTTAGAGCAAAATAAACATACTCTCTTTCAACTCCTCTAGTAGTGGAAGTCCAGAAAAATTATGCTAGTTTCAGTTTGACATTGTCAGCTCATGATAATCATTCTCCTAACGATACCAATTTCCTCCAGTGTCACAGAGTCGGTCAGTGATGGTCATTGTAAACATCAGTTCACCTGTAGGTGTCAAATTCCGATAAAACCTATTCTTGCTTTTCGTCAATAAAGAGGAGAAAGTAAGATATCTTAGTGCTTTATCCCTACCAATCGTATAATTACCATTCAGTGTAGTGTGGTTTCCAGGTGTGGTCCCAAAGGAATACTTTTTTTTTTTAATTTTTTTTTCAAATTTTTTTTTCAACGTTTTTTATTTATTTTTGGGACAGAGAGAGACAGAGCATGAATGGGGGAGGGGCAGAGACAGAGGGAGACACAGAATCGGAAACAGGCTCCAGGCTCCGAGCCATCAGCCCAGAGCCTGACGCGGGGCTCGAACTCACGGACCGTGAGATCGTGACCTGGCTGAAGTCGGACGCTTAACCGACTGCGCCACCCAGGCGCCCCCAAAGGAATACTTTTTAACAAATCATAAGCCATACACTTGTAACTTCCTATATTTTTCGATTGTTGATTTAACATGTATTTTGCTTTCTTCTCTAGGAGCAGATAAGAATGCTGAGGAAGACTCTATAACCAGATAGGATTTTTATGGGTTTTAAAAATGACATTTGTGGGGCGCCTGGGTGACGCAGTCGGTTAGGCGTCCGACTTCAGCCAGGTCACAATCTCGCTCGTGAGTTCGAGCCCCGCGTCGGGCTCTGGACTGATGGCTCGGAGCCTAGAGCCTGTTTCCGATTCTGTGTCTCCCTCTCTGTCTTCCCCTCCCCCGTTCATGCTCTGTCTCTCTCTGTCCCAAAAATAAATAAAAAACGTTGAAAAAAAAATTAAAAAAAAAATAAAATAAAAAATGAAAATAAAAATGACATTTGTTGGGGCACCTGGGGGGCTCAGTCAGTTAAGAGTGTGACTCTTGATTTCAACTCAGGTTTGTGAGTTCAAGCCCCTCGTCGGGTTTTGCGCTGACAGGCTCCTTGGGATATCTTTCCCTCTCTCTGTGCGCACTCATCCTCAAAGTATAAAGGAATTAAATGAAATGAAAGGAAATGAAATTAATGAAGTGAAAATTATGTGTTTCCTAAGGGAATGCAGAGAACAAAAGCAGTTGTTGAGTGTTCTACCCTGGACTAGACACTATATCCTATGTGTAACATCTGTTCAGTTATATAGTCATTGCATAGCTTTGCAAAGTAGCTGTGTTATTGTAGCCTACTTTTAATTTCTTTGGCAAGTGTGGTTCAGGGAGGTGGATTACTCGCCCCATGATTCCATAGTTAATGGATAGCTGGGGGGCTTTGCCCGTCAGCTTGTGTAGCTTCCACATCCATTCTCTGTTTCCTCAGCAGCACTGAGATGAAGATCCGGATCCTAGGGCAGATCAACTCAGAATGTCAAAGGTAAGGATTTCGGAACTCTAATTTAGGGTTTTCTTAAGAACCCAGGTTACTCCAAGCATTTGCCCTTATATATGTGACCACTAGTGCTAACAAAAGTCATTAGTGCAGTGGTAACTAGTCCCTTGTTTTTACCATCAGAGATTTTAGGGTGGATGTCAGCTATGGCCATGGTGTCACGGCTTTCACATAATAAGCAAGATCTTGTCAGGCAGCGCCTTAGATATGGTGATATCTCCTCTTCTGAGACAAATCATTTTTCTGTAAGGGAAGGATATCTAGTTGTAGACCATGTTACGTTAATTAAATTCAGCCTCTGTTTCGAGGATATTGCTATATGATTCTCTGTTGCCTAAGTTCCCAGTCTGGTTTCCCTTTGGGCTAGCACCCTTGACTAGTTCTAGGAAGCTTTTTCTTTGTTTGGAGATGTTTTTTCCCATGACTTTTCTGTACTGTGTTTTTGCCTTTTTACTTTCTTCTCTGGTTTTCTTGGTATTTCTTTTTCTTTTTCCATTAATTTTTCCACTTCTGCCAGTGAAGGACTATCCACTTTTCCAGAAGCCAAATCAAAAGCACTTAGAATCTCACGATTTAGGGAACCTCAGAGATTAATTCATCAAAATACCCTTTGGTACTTCAACCTCTGTTTAACCTCCTTGCCCAATGGTTGTTTCCATGGAGAATTTGAAACTCAAAAGAGATTGAAGTGACCTATTTGCATATGATAAGTGACAGAAATGAGATTTCAATTCGGGTTCATTCTTTCTTTCTTTCCTTTCTTTCTTTCTTTCTTGTCTTCATCTGGCAGGCAAATATTTTAATAATAGAAAGCTGGAGAGTGGGTCTAATGAATACAATGAAGGAGAGAAAGAATCGAATTAGAGAGGAGACCAGGTTTCAAGAAGATGAACACTGAGTTGGATAGGAATAAGAGTTTTAGAAGAGATGTCAGAATATGGGGGTTTATGCCAAGTGAGATAAAGGTGAAAGACAGGAATGAAGGACCCAGGATTAGGGGAGTTGTTTAGAAAGGCATATTCAAATAGAGAGTTCAAGAGGGTCCTGACCAGGTTTCTGGTTTTGTGTGTGTTGTGTTCATTGAAGGTGCGGGCATACCTCAGATTTTCTGTTGAGAGAGATTAAAAATCATTTGAGCTGCTGGGAAGAGTCTGTTTACAGCAAATAGAAGTATGATATCATCGACTTCCACCCCAACTTAGGGAGGATGGCTTAGATCCTCTCAAGGAATTGGGGGTGGGTGGTGGAGATTCTGAACAACAGAGATGTATGGCCCAAGGCAAGCTGTCTCCTCACTCCACCTCTTTTCCTAAATCTGTGATGCGTTTCCCATGTACCTGTAGGGCTGGGCAGGGGTAGGACTGACTTGTCAAATCAGTAAGGGAGCTTCATCTGGATAGGTGATAACATGCCTATGTTGAGGTAACTGTGCGGATGACTGAGACTCCCAATTAGCTTGTTTTCCAGGAGCAGGACATGGCTCCTACCTTCGGTCATTTGAGCCCATTCTTGTACGAGTCTGTGCCTTCATAGGCTAAAGACTGAAAGGTTGGAGAATGCCACTGAACCATGTGGAAGAGTGATGTAGGAGTGGGAGCTCATCGGGAAGAAAATATTCAGGCAGCATATAGAGAAATAGAGGCACAACTACCAGGACCATTTTGATCACAGTGTCTCTCCTTGGGTAGCTGAATGCCCCTGAAGGCTTGGAAGGTCTTGCTAGTTATTATGGACCTGAATAAGGCAAGAGCAGTAGAGGAACAAAGTTGGCCTTGGGAACTTTTAATCTTTTAATCTCTAGTTAGTACTTCCACTCATATCATAGAAACATTAACTTTGGTATATTTACTTAAACGGAGGTCTGACACACAATGTAATATGTGATGCAACAACTCTGGATGTTCCACGATGCTCGCCATAAGCATAGCTCCCATCTGTTAATGTATGATGCTATTACGATACCACTGACTAGATTCCCTGTGCTGTACCTTTGAGCCTTGTGATTTATTCATTCTACAACTGGAACCCTGAACTTCCCTCTCCCCTTCACCCACTTTGTCCAACCACCCACCGCCCTCTCTTCTGGCAGCAGCCAATTCTCTGCATTTATGGGTCTGTTTCTGCTTCTTCTCTGTTTGTTCATTTGTTCCCCTTTTTAGATTCTACATAGAAGTGAAATCATATAGGATTTGTCTTTCTCTGACTTATTTCACTTAGCCTCAGCCGTCTAGGTATACCCATGATGTTGCAGATGGCAAGATCATTCTGTTTTATAGCTGTGTAATATTCCATTGTGTGTGTGTGTATGTGCGTGTGTGTGTGTGGTCTGTTCATGTATTGGTGGACACTTGGGTTGCTTGCATATCTTGTCTATCGTAAATAAGGCTATAATAAAGATAGGGGTGCATATATCTTTTCAAATTAGTATTTCCATTTCCCTTGGGTAGATAAATACCCAGTAGTGGAATTACTGGATCCTATGGTGTATTTTTAATTTGTTGAGGCCCGTCCATACTGGCTTTCACTGTTACGATACCAATTTACATCCCATGAGGAGTGCACAAGGGTTGTTTTTTCTCCACACCCTGAGCATCCCTTGTTTCCTGTGTGGTGAAACTGAGCCATTCTGACAGATGTGAGGTGAGAAGTCATTGTGGTAACGTTTATAGATTTAATTTTCAACCATTTCAGAGAATTCCCTGCCTGTCACCCTTGTTATGGAAACTCAGAGTGGGTCTTTCCTGGAGATTTCACAGGTTAGGAGAGGTAGAGGCAAAATAGAGAACTGAAAGCTTTTTTAAAACAGGGTCCACATTTTGAAAGACCTATATTCTGGAAACCGTAAAACACTGAAGAAAGAAATTGAAGTTGACAGAAACAAAGAGAAAGACATCCGATGCTCATAGACGGGAAGAATACATATTTTTAAAGTGTTGGGGTGCCTGGGTGGCTCAGTCGGTTAAGCGTGTGACTTCAGCTCAGGTCACGATCTCGCGGTACGTGAGTTCGAGTCCCGCGTCGGGCTCTGGGCTGATGGCTCGGAGCCTGGAGCCTGCTTCCGATTCTGTGTCTCCCTCTCTCTCTGCCCCTCCCCCATTCATGCTCTGTCTCTCTCTGTCTCAAAAATAAATAAACACTAAAAAAGTTAAAAAGAAATAAAAAAATAAATGAAGTGTGTACACTACCCAAAGCAATACAGATGTAATGCAATCCCTGTCATCATACCAATAGCATTTGTCACAGAGCTAGACAATCAATCCTAAACGTTGTATAGAACCACAAAGACCTTGAATGGCCAAAGCAATATTGCGAAAGAGGAAAACTGGAGGTATCGCAATCTCAGATTTCAAGTTTTATTCCAAAGCTGTAGTAATCCAAACAGTATGATGGGTACTGGTGTAAAACCTAGCCACATAGCTCAATGGAAAAGAACCGAAAACCCAGAAATAAATCTATAACTGTATGGTCCACAAACAGGAAAGACTATCCAGTGGGGAAAAGGCAGTCTCCTCACCAAATGGTGTTGGGAAAAGTGGACAAGCCACATGCCAAAGAATGAACGTGGACCAATTTCTCTATCATACACACAAATAAACACAAAATGAATTAAAGACCTAAGTGTGAGACTTGAAACCATAAAATATCCTTGAAGAGACCACAGGCCATCATTTCTCTCAATTTGGCTATAGCAACATTTTACTCATTATGTCTCCTGAGCCAAGGGAAATAAAGCAAGAATAAACTTTGGGGACTACATCAAACTACAAAGATTTTGCATAGTGAAGGAAGCGGTAAAACTAAAAGGCAACCTCTGGGATGGGAGAACATATTTGCAAATGTTTTGCAAATCCAGTAAAGGGTTAGTATCCACAATGTATAAAAAATTGATACAAGTCAACATCCCCCCCCTCCAAAAAAGCCCAGTTTAAAAATGAGCAGAAGACATGACCAGACATTTTTCCAAAGACAACATACAGATGGTCAACAGACACATGAAAAGATGCTCCCCCAAACTGCAACGAGATACCACATCACACCTGTCAGAATGTCTAAATTCCAGGACACAAGAAGCAAGTGTTTGCGAGGATGTGGAGACAAAGGAACCCTCTTGCAGTGTTGGTGGAAATGCAAATGGGTGCGGCCCCTGTGGAAAACAGTATGGAGGTTCCTCAAAAACTTAAAAACAGAACTCTCCTATGATCCAGTAATTGCACTACTGGATACTACCCAAGAGAATACAAAAACACGAATTCCACGGGACACACGCACCCCTGTGTTTATTGCAGCATTATTTCCAATAGCCGGCACAAGGGTCCATTGACAAATGAGTGAATGAAAAAGAAGTCCTATATGTATGTACGTGTGTGTATATGTATATCCATACACACACACACACACACACACACACACACACACACACACACACTGGAATATTACTGAACCATAAAAAACTGAAATCTTGCCATTTGAAATGACCTGGATGGAGCCTGAGATTAGTGGGTTAAGAAAAGTCAGGGAAAGACAAATACCATATGATTTTACTCATGTAGCACGTAAGAAACAACGAATGAGCAAAGGGAGACAAAAAGGAGAGACAAACCAAGAAATAGGCTCTTAACTGCAGAGAACAAACAGATGGTTCCCAGAGAGGAGGTGAATGGTGGGAGGGGTGAAAGAGGTGATGGGGATGAAGGAGTGCCCTTGCCATGATGAGCACGGGGTGACTATGGAGTTGGTGAATCACTATATTGTACAACTTAAACTAATAAGACACTGGATGTTACTATTACTGGAATTAAAATAAAAAATGAAAAAACCAGAGGCCAACTTTTAATTATACCAAGAGACTTCGTTGAATAAACAGATAGCTGACCTTTCCCTTAATTTTTGAAATTTTGTTTTTAAATAAATGAACATGTTTTTGTTGTATATTTTTGCTCTAAAGGCTTTCTGACAAACCTGGTCCTGATGATTCATGGCCTACATCAGCTAGCCAAGACTTAGATTTCGGTACCAAGGTAAAGTACCCTCCTGTGAAACTCACTTTCCTGCTCTAAATTTAGTTTTCTCCCTTACTTACTCTTAAAATTTAACAGTAGACTGTGTATCATCATTTTATGTGTGTAATGGAAAGTTAATCAGAACAAACCATTTAACAGATACAGGTCACGTTGAATTTTTTGTTTTGTTTTGTTTTGTTTTACTTTGGTCAAACCTACAGGTGAAGGCTGATAAATGAATGGGCTGGAAAATATATAATGACCATCAAATTATATTGGGAAAAGCTTTCCCATAATGGAGGAAATATGATATTTGGTTAAGGATAAGGATTCTTGCTGTGATAGTAACATGACTGATAATACTCATGCCTAAATGAAATTTTATTGGATCCAATTATCTATTGTAGGTTGCCCCCCGCCCCGGGCAGTTTTTATTTTGGTGAGATACAGGATTTTCCTTTGTCTCTATCTTTTGTTCTACATTTAGACTAAAATAATATTAGAAAATGTAGAAACTTAGATGTTTACATTATTTCTCAACATTTACCTTACAAAGGTATTTCCCTGTGTTTTTGAAATAACTCCATGAAGAGTAAGTTAAGATTGTGCATCTCCCTGAAGAATACGTATTTTGCTGAGAAGAGTAGCTCTATGAGCAGAGGCTCTTCTTAGCCAAGTTGTCAAATTTCTAATTTCAGAAATCTTTCCTATTCTAGCTTTTAAAAATATCTCCTCCTAGTCCTTGTGTCTGATTCTAAAATTTAAAGTTTCAGACATCTGATATTTAAATATTCATTTCAAAGCCCCTAAATCATTATAAGCTACTCGAGGTTAGGAAACACACTTGTTTGACTCCTGGAGCTCCTAGAATGAAGTCTTGCTTGGAAGAAGCAATGTCATAGGTTTTGAATGTGAATAAATGAGTAGGGAAATGGAATTCCGTAGAATGGAATTTGAAAAGTAATGAAATACGCATGATATGTCACAATTAAATATGTGAATTTAAAAAGTAAGGTCAGTTTATATTCCGTTTTGGTGTTTAATACGTATAAACGCAAATGAATTCTATTGAGGAAATCAGGAGTTACACAGGAAAGAAGATTACCATATATTTTTAGTATCCTCCCATTGTGAGCTTAGAATTGCAGAGAAAAAGTCCTCAGCCTTTGTTTGTTTAACCCCATCTGTGTCCCATTACATACATCCTTTGGGGGTTCCCATTTCTTCCTAGAATTATTCCCAATTCTTTCTCCATAGTGAATGTTGACTTGTTAGGAACCTCTCTTTTTCTGTTCTTTTCATAGTCTAGTAATAATCTCTAGCTCCTCCCCCCCCCCCCCCGCCCCTCACAGCCACCACTCACTCTACTCTCTGTGACTCTGACCACTCTAGATACCTCCTACTTCCCTGCTCGGGACTGGCTTATTTCACTTAGCGTCTCACTTAGCATTCCATGTCCTCAAGGCTCAAGGTTCATCCTTGCTGAAGCAGGCGTCAGAGTTTCCTTCCTCTTTAAAGCTGAGTAATATTCCACTGTATGCTTACACATTTCGTTCATCCGTCATCCTTCCATGGACACCCATGAGCAGCCCCCACCTTCTGACTACGGCAAATAATGCCGCGGTGAACGTGAGCGTAAATTTAATGATTCATCAAAAGTGCACACAACCAGAATAATTCAACGATGCATACGAAAGGTAAGAAAAATACAAAAAGTCAAGGCAAATAAGCTCATCACTTGGCTTTCTAATAAAATATATGCTACTTTCCACTCAGTGGAATGACAGAAAAACAGCAAAAAACCCATTTATTGACTTGCATTATCACTAAGTTCTATTTCTTTCACAATTAGTTTTGAAAGTCAACCAGGTCAATTAAACAATAACTAATTATGATATTTAAAAAATATCAAGGGGAGCTTGGGCGGCTCGGTCGGTTAGGCATCCGACTTCGGCTCAGAACATGATCTCCCGGTTTGTGAGTTCGAGCCCTGCGTTGGGCTGTGTGCTGACAGCTCGGATTCTGTGTCTCCCTCTCCCTTTGCCCCTCCCCCGCTCACACTCTACCTCTCTCTCAAAAATAAACGTTAAAAAAAAGAAGAAAAAAAAGTCGGTACACATCAGCATGGGAGACAGACTCAACACTGTGGTTTCAAAACTCAGTTTTTCTCTGGATATTTATAATGGGCCTGTATTTATTATTCAGCTCCAAAAGTTTCTATTCCATTTCAAATCCCTCTAAAGACAATTTCTGTAAATAACAATCAAAGATCTAAAAGAACAAAACAAAACATTAAAAAAAAAAAGGGGGGGGGCTGCCTGGGTGGCTCAGTCGGTTAAGCATCCAACGTCAGCTCAGGTCATGATCTCCCGGTTCTGAGTTCGAGCCCCACGTGGGGCTCTGTGCTGACAGCTCGGAGCCCGGAGCCTGCTTCGGATTCCGTGTCTCCCTCTCTCTCTCTGCCCCTTCCCCGCTTGTGCTCTCTCTTTCTCTCTCTCAAAAATAAATATTTTTAAATGTTTTAAAAATTAACACATATCTATCAAGAATTTATCATGCAGAAATCTCCAGAAATACTTTTCCATGGCAAATATTCTGATAATTTTATGCAAAAGCTTAAAGTAATGCCTGATGTTTTTCATAAAACATCCTCACAACTTCCTAGACTGAGGTATATTTTTTTTCAAGCTCCATATTTCAAAAATATAACATATCTGTTTTTGACAAGCATTTAATCACATGATAAATGGAAGCTTCTTAAAAGTTTAAAATGCCAGGAATGAGGAACTACTGTTGAATATTAGTAAAAGTTTTTCTACCGAGACAAAGGTATTCACGAAATGAACACAGTACATGTTTACATGTCAGAGCACTGTCTTCATCTGTCTTCTTCTTCTAGCTAATAGTATGTTATTATGTGTCCAATAACCCTCACATCTTAAATTACATGCTGTGACATTCAGTAGCCACACCAGCCTCAGTGCCAAGTCAGACATGCCACCTTACGGCCTCCTTCTTGGACACCATCGCTAACAGATGCGCGGGACCGGCTCCTCAGTCACCCACAATCCCTTTCTTTAAGCGGCTTCAAGAGTAAAGTAAAGCGGCTTTACACTGCTGCTGCTGGAAAATACGGGGTATCTACCTGTATCGTATGGGCAAGATCAAAAGTTCATTCTTTCATTGTGTCACTGAAGCACACAAGAAAATATCAACAATAGTTTCTTAGAGTCAGACTGGGAAGGAAGGTAAGAAAAAGGACTTATTTCCATTTAACATTATTCCACAGGGGATTTTTAAAGCAGTAAAACTATCTTTCACAAAGTCATGAACTGTAATGGTGGATATTTGATAATCGTGGGTACGACCTACATTTGTCACTGTACGATATAAAGAATGAGTCCTAATGTACACCTGGACATTAGTTAATAGCAACTTATCAACATTCATTAATCATACACTAATGGAAGATGTTAATAAAAGGAGGACGGGGTTATATCAAAATTCCCCATGCTTTCTGCTCAATTACTCTGTAAACCTAAAACTGCTCTAAACAGTAAGTCTATTAAATAGAAAGGGAAAAAAATCTGTAGTGATTTTTAATTGACAAGTAGAGTAGGTATCTTATAAAACAGAAAAACAAATTTTAAGACTGTTGAGAACTAAATATTTCAATCACACAATTAATGCAGACTTGGGGGATGGAATCTATATATGCCATGCAAATTAAACTGCAGTGTTTTGTACTCAATAGCAAATATGTTGCCATTTAAAGTAGGTTCGCATCCAGAATATAAAAATGCACAGGAACTAAAAGATAATGGTTATTCCAAAGAGATGGGTCCATATATACGAGACACAACACTAGTCGGGTCTGCACTCCAGATCACTGTTTCTCTACGTTTTGTTATCATCTAAGATGTCTTTTTAGACATTTTTCCCTAGTCGGGCTCACTCGTTATTACCCAGTAATACACTCGGTATTCCCAGCAATACACTGGGATTCCCCGTAATCCCAGCGATACACTCAGTATCCTTTCATATTATGAACAGTCACCCTCCTAGGTAGAGTAAATTGTTTCTTGTTTCTGTATCTTACAGGCAAAAAAGATGTACTCAGCTCTAACTAGACCTTCCAAAATTTTAACCGAAGATGCTCCAAGCTGTACATTTTTAAATCCAATGTATCTAAAACACACATGATTTATTTCAGCGGGAAAAAGGGAAGACATCAATTATTATAATTTTTTTATGTTTTCGGCAAAAACATTTACTTAGCCTAGAAAAGGTTAAAAGAGGAACAGAAGTGCCTACCAGCCTTTCCAATGAAATACTTATCAGAGAATGTTCACAGGAGGGTAAAAAACAGAGGCGTAGAACTGCATTCCAAAATTCCAGAGAAGGGGTTTCCTTAAGAAAATATTACTGAATAGGGGCGCCTGGGTGGCGCAGTCGGTTAAGCGTCCGACTTCAGCCAGGTCACGATCTCGCGGTCCGTGAGTTCGAGCCCCGCGTCAGGCTCTGGGCTGATGGCTCGGAGCCTGGAGCCTGTTTCCGATTCTGTGTCTCCCTCTCTCTCTGCCCCTCCCCCGTTCATGCTCTGTCTCTCTCTGTCCCAAAAATAAATAAAAAACGTTGAAAAAAAAAATTAAAAAAAAAAGAAAATATTACTGAATATTAGAACAGCCACAAGTATGCCAGGAAACCTGCTGAACATAAGCACAAGTACTAAGGAAAAGTGTGACTTGTATTCGCGGGGGAAGAGAGGAGGGAAAGAGAAGGTCTTCATGGCACATGCACGCCAAGGGGCAATAATGCTCCGATTCTGGAAGGGACCAGTAAGAATAGGACATGTGCTCTGCACGCCACAGCCCAGGTCAGAAGCCTGCTTCTCATGCAGACCTCTGCCTCCGGGTGGCTCTTCCCCAAAGAGCCACAGGTTACCTGAATTAACAAGAAACTACATTAACATGTGCTCTTTCCTGACATCATATTTAAAGGTAAACCAAGTTTTACCTTTGGTATTTCACATGTACACAGTACAGTTTTTTTTAATGTCTGTTTATTTATTTTTGAGAGGGAGAGAGGGAGGCAGATCATGAGTGGGGGAGGGGCGTAGAGAGAGAGGGAGACACAGAATCCGAAGCAGCCTCCAGGCTCTGAGCTGTCAGCACAGAGCCCAACATGAGGCTTGAACCCACGAGCCGTGAGATCATGACCTGAGCCGAAGTCGGACGCTCAACTGACGGAGCCCCCCAGGCGCCCCCACACAGTACCATTCGTAATGCAGCAGCCACTTAACTTCCTTCTACATATTTGCTGAATTTAAAATTTCTTGTTTTTTAAAGTTTATTTATTTATTTTTGAGAGAGAGAGTGCGAACATGAGCAGGGGAAGGGCAGAGAGAGAGGGAAAGGGACAGAATCCCAAGCAGGCTCCACGCTGTCAGCACAGAGCCCAAGCGGGACTTGAACTCACAAACCATGAGATCATGACCTGAGCCAAAACCACGAGTTGGATGCTCAACCAACTGAGCCCCCCCCACCAGGTGCCCCTAAAATTTCTTTAGGATGGTAATTACTTTCATATGATAATTAGGGATAAAAAGCATTTAAAAATGAAAATTAAAAAGTTAAAGGAAAAAACTATACTAATAGGTTTAAAGCCTTTTTCCCCTTTGCTTATAGTGAAAGTACTACTTTTGCAATGGAGAAAATTTGTAATCGACTCTTTTTCAATGGCTTAATCAAGCATTTGCTTTCAAATTTTCTTACCAAAATACAATTAATCAACTCTTATAAATGACTTGGATCCATTCATCATTCTATCAAAATTGAAAGACAAGACCAGCGGCAAGATAAAGATCATCACTAAGCAGAAAGGGCACAAGAACGGAAGGAAAGACCAAGTTCACCAAAGACAATTAAAGATGATGACTAGGAATGCTAGAAGACAGAGAGGCAGCACAGCATTAAGAGTGCAGGCTTCAGTACCAGAATGTTAACGTATGGGTTCAAATCCCAGCTCTGTCTTTTCTCAGCTAGATACCTTAGGGGTTTTTTTTGAGAGACAGAGAGCATGCGTGCATGAGCGGTATCTTAAGAAGGCTCCATGCTTATGTGGAGCCTGATGCCGGGCTCGATCTCACCACCACAAGATTATGAGCTGAGCCAGAATCAAGAGTCGGACATTTAACCCACCGAACCACCAAGACACCCGTAATATAGGGTATCTTAAGAGAAGCATCTTAACTTGTCAAAGCCTCAACTGTTTCATCTGAAAACGACGATACTAAAAGTTGCTATCGCACAGGTTGTTTTAAGGTTCAAATGAGATAATGCCTTCAGTGGAGAGGCTGGTACATAATAAACACCCAACAGACGCCGGCTCATAAAAAAGACACGAGGCACGTGGGTGACTCAGTCGGTTAAGTGTCCAACTCTTTACCTGCACTCAGGTCTTGATCTCGGGGCCTTGAGTTCAAGCCCCGCGCTGGGGGTCTGCGCTGGTATGAAGCTCACTTTAAAAAAAGACAGACAGACGACGCTACCACTCTGTGGCTCTTTAGGTACGATGTTAAGTAGGAACACTGCTGTGGAGCTGTAGGGCACCCAGCTACATTTCCACAGACTTTCGTGAAGATGTCATCTGAGTCATGACCAACGCATTGCACTGCTCTGTTTCCAACGTCGGGTTAGCACTAATCTTACAGGGTATAAAAGAGTAGTCAGGAAGCAGCCACCTAGAACTGCATGAACACTGAGGGGCACACGTGTGAGTCTGAGTGCCACTCGGTGGTCCTGACAAGCCACTCACTGTCCGGGCTTCACTTTCCTCGTCTCTATGATGGGGTGGCAGCACTCACCTGACACGACCGCTAGACTGATAAGGAGCAATTCACGTTGCACGCTTAGCACGGCGTCCAACACACCGCGAGCAGTCAAAAAGCAGCACGAAGATAGCAACTATGGTGATGATGGGCACGGCACTCCTCTTACAGCCAGACAGTAGAAGACAGGGGCCACGCCATTCGATTTCTCTAAGAAAAAACACCGGGCTATTGCTTTTTAAAGTCAAAAACACCACCTGCTGGAAGGCAGTCCTTCCTGAGAGCACGGTGAGATACACGTGTCTCATTCCCGTCAGTCCACGAAGTGAATTCGAACGGATGAGTGAACGAATGAATCAGCGAATAAATTAAACAAACCACTGAAACAACTTCACCAACCTACTGAAATGCAGCGACCTCAGTGATATACTATGGTTGCGACCGAGAACTAGAAACTCCTCACCAAGCCCCAGCTGACAGAGCCCAGTGGCGCCAAGTAGGTAGACATGGTTTTGGAAGTCTCAGCTTTGTTCTGCAGCGTTCTGAGTCTCCCCTATTCTAAGAAAGAGAATTAGTCCTAATCTTAACGTAGACTGGAATGAAAACATATTAGCTTTGACTGAAAGAAACCAGTCACAGAAGGCCTCATACTGCAGGATTCCATGGATGTGAAATGTCGTGAACGGGCAAATCCACAAAGAAAGTAGATCAGTAGTTGCCGAATGCAGAGGCAGGAGGGAAGGGTAGGAGCAGTGACTCCTAATGGGTACGGGGTTTCTCTTGGGGGGATGTTAAAATTTTCTAACATTAGATGTGATGCTTGCACAACCATCTGTGAATATACTAAAAATCACTGAACTATATACTTGCAAGATGTGCATGGCTATGGTATGTGAAATAGATCTCAATAAAACTTTAAATAGTTAGAGATGATTTTTTTTAATGTTTTTTTTTTAAGAGACACAGACACACAGACACACACACACACACACACACACACTGTGAGCAGGGGAAGGGCAGAGAGAGAGGGAGACACAGAATCGGAAACAAGCTCCAGGCTCTGAGCTGCCAGCACAGAGCCGGATGCGGGGCTCGAACCCACAGACTGTGAGATCATGGCCTGAGCCGAACTTGGACACTTAACCAACTGAGCCACCCAGTCACCCCAAAAAATTAGAGACATCTATTAGCTTTGAGTATGTGTTCTTTTTCATGAATGTCCGTATTTTAAGCTGCAGGACTTGGCTCTTCAAGTTTTGTTTGTTTTGTTTTGTTTTTTATGAGTTGGCAATCTGACACCCTATTATAAAACTTCCTAAAAGTAGAAATTACATCACCATCACCAAAAAGTGCATCTATCCTTTAAAGTAATAAATCCATAATGCTTAGGTTTATCTCAAAATCACCTCTCATTTCAGTGAAACGATTAATGACTTATACACTTCTTTGAAAATGAAATTCCTGGCTAAAATGAGAACTGAATGACTTCCAGAAATCACATCCAAACGTGCTACGTATTAGGAAGGAGTCCACGTAAGAACTTCTGTCGTCCGTGCTTTAGCTGGCCTTTCTTTCTGGCAGTACTGTGCACTAGGGCACCTGAGGCTCTTCTGCAGGGGATGCTGTGGGTCCACTGCTGGATCCTGCCCCTAAGGACTAACCCCCAGCGCCTGGAAACATCAGCCACCCTTGGCTCCCAGCCAGAAGTCGGTCCGGGAGCTGCTCTCACCCCAAGCCCCCTTCACTAGGGGGAGATGCAGAACCATTAGCCCCACGCAGGCTGTAGGACAGTCGCTAACACTTTCACCCGCGGTGATGTGGGCTGAAACGCCAGACGAAGGGGCGTGCAGACACATCTCCGGCCCGAGACGTCAGAGAAAGCGGTCACCGCAAGGACTCTGGAATCACATGGCTCTTGCTGGGAGCCAAGATCGCACAAGGCTGTGTGTGATGGATCACCAGCTGAGGGTGAAGCGCCAAAGTCAAAGGGCCTCCTTGGCGGCACAGGCAGACCTGTCATCTCTGACAACCGACAACTGAAGCTTGGGCCAGGGACAAACCACAGAGCAGCTGAGCTGCCTCAAGTCAAGACTCTGACGAGGCAGGCATGCAACCGAGACTAGGACAAAGACATGTGGGGGATACACTCAAAGTCTTATCTCCAGACGCCCAGGAGCTCTCGATCCTGCAGAATTAGCACCTTCCCTGCCTGAGGATGACGCAGAGGATTTTACCTTAGCAGACAAACCGTGGCCTCCGGGACACTGTACTCCTCCTGGCCTCCAAGCCGATCGCAAAGACCAGCGCTCAGCAAGCACTGAGCCTGCCAGGAGGAAAGGCCCGCGGGCCGAAGGAGCTGCAGGGGCCAGAGGAGTATGTGCAGGACCCACCCCTGGGGATGCGGATCCAGCGGGATGGACTCAGCCGTCGGGTTGAGCTCATCTAGCCGGGGGCACTGCTCCCCACATAGGATGTAACCCCGAGGAGGATCCTGGAAACATTAGGACACTACCGACACAGTCTCGAAAGGTGGGGAAGTGGAGACTCCTCAACATGTGAAGGAGAAATGCCAGAGCTGCTGTGGCAGACAGTGAATGAGGGAAGGGCAGGGCCAGGGGACGCTGCACAAGCTGCTGGCCACCGCAGGGCCCAGAGGGCGCTGCATTTCCCGGAGCTGTGGGGAACGTACACACAAGAAGGGAACCGGTACAGGCAAGCAGCTCAGTGGGGGCTGACCGTCGGAAACACCGTTAGGGAGCTGGGTTCCCAGAGCTACAAAGACCTGGCCCGAACCAGCGTGCACATAATCCCCAGGTCTCGAAGCTGCCCAAGGCACCGGCTCAAGTAAGGGCTGCAGCTGCACTACGGTTAACTCCTCCCTCTCCCCATTAGCTCCTCCCTCCCCTGCTAGCCCCTCCCTCTCCCCATTAGCTCCTCCCTCCCCCATTAGCTCCACCCACTCCCCATTAGCTCCTCCCTCTCCCTATTAGCTCTTCCCCCACTAGCTCTTCCATCCATCCCATCTCGCCTCACAAGCCCTCACCTCCCTACAAGCATGTTGCCAAGAGAAATGTCCAAAACACCCCCTGCATGCAAATCTCTGCCTCAAATCTCTATTCCCTGGAGAATCAGACCTAAGACGAACTTAAACATTCAAAAGTGCTGGATTAAATAAACATTCCTCAAGTGCACAGTAAGAAATTAAAACTGAGAGGCCAAAACCAGGCAGGAACGGGAAACCACAGCAGCAAGCATGAACTCGTGGTTGGGGCAGGGGTTCACCAGTTTCAATAACCAAGAGGCTTGAATTTTAACACCTATCAAGTAGCTGGAAAGGAGCACTTAACCCTGAGAGACAGGGAATCAGAATAAAATGCCGTCATAAAACCAATTTCCCCATCAAGGAAACTTAGCTACCTTGGCCCGGGTTCTAGGTGAACAAAAAACAAAACAAAACCCAAAATCTACACTGAGATAGCCTTCACAAAGACTTGAAGTTCAAATTTACACGACCTGCATGACCCAAGAAATCCAAGGCTCAGAAACTTCTCAAGAGTGATCTCTGACTGACCTGGCAGAAACAAATGTATAACTACTCAGGACCTGCAGAATTCCAACAATTAAAGCCTTACTGAAGATGAGCTCACAACCCAAAGTTGCAAAGCACATGAAGAAATAATCCATCATGAGGGAAAGAGCAGAAGTAAAAAATAACAATTAGACAACAAAACATTTCAGATAATAGTAGAGACAGAAATTATAAAGCATGCTTAAATTTATTAAGAACAAAAGTCATTGTAAAACTTTGAGAGCCAACAAAAAGACAATACCAAAAAGGCCAGGTGAACACTAGGGGGTGGAGAAGAAGAATTTCATAAGCACTGAAGTATTTTTTAAATGCACACAGTGGGTTAAACTGCAGATTAGAAAAAAAAAAAATTGTAAGGAAAAGCCTGAAGGATAAAGACAATGATGGTTTGTTAACACATAAGACCAATGGAATCTGAATGAGGGGAGAACAACTTATAAAAGGTCTAAGGATGTAAATATAAAGACAGTTATGTCCTTGGTGATCAAAGCAGAGATATTAAAAACAAGCACAGTAATGGATACTGTGATAGCCTTCCCAACATCCACGCCCCCTATTCTGATATTTTGAGTATTACTCCTGCCTCACATAACCTGTATGTTTTGGGGGAGTATAACCACCCTCATTCTAGAAATGGGGTGTGATGCGAGATAAATTGGTATAATTCCTGCCCCCTGTCCCCACCCCGAGGTGTGGAGATGTCTTCTGGTAACTTCTGGGAAAGAACCTTTCTCTTCCTCTGCATGGTGTGTATGAAACATGACACCTGGAGCTGTCGCAGCCATTCTGTAACCATGAGGGGAGCCAGCCTAAAAGTCAACATGCAGATCAGAGCAGAGCTGAGAGAAATGCAGAGAAAGAGAGTAAGAGTCTTGACCAAATAGCCATGAAGACTGACCTATCTCTAAACTTTCCAGTTAAGTAAACAGAATAAACCCCCTTTGGTTTTTTTTTAAGTTTACTTATTTATTTTGAGAGAGAGTGTGTGTGCGTGGGTAAGTGGAGGAGGGGCAGAGAGAGAAAGAGAGAGAGAATCCAAGCAGGCTCTGTACCGTCACCACAGAACCCGACGTGGGGTTCAAACTCATGAACTGTGATTCACGACCTGAGCCGAAACCAAGAGTTGGACGCTTAACCCGAATGAGCCACCCAGGAGCCCCAAACTCTCCAACCCCTTCAGCTAGCTGGGCTTTCTGTTATTTGCAGCTGGAAGCATTCTGATAGACATGGTAAAAGCCAACGTTCTAGGTGATTTATTACTAAAATTCCACTGATTTAGACTGAATACAAGTTTTGAACTAGAAATTATTAGGGTATCTTTCAGAAATGGCGTAGGAAGCAAAACAAGGGTATGGCTGACACGGGAGATTTTCAGGGGTCGTAAGACTGTCATCTCCGGGAGCAGGAAAAGTGAGTGTTCCCACCATCGGAGGCCCTGTATCTGCCACAAACTGCGGAAAAGAGAGAAGATCCTGGAGCCACAGGGAGAACGGGACACTTGTAAACGAGGTTTGCCTCCGGAGATGGTCCACTGAGCGTCAAACCACCTCATCTTAACAGTCCTTCTGTTTTCGTGCAAGTCTAAAGTTTACTCTTGTGAAAACTCAAAGATTTCTGGTTAAAATAGTGACTTGAATACATGCATTTATTTCCACTTACTCCCAAAACTCCACTCAAACGACAATAAAGACATTTTTTTTAAAGTATGAAACACTAAGGATAAAGACTAGAAGTGGTTATAGACCAAAGACATTAAGAAAATTTTGGAAGATGGAAGGAGAGGTGAGTGAGTAGCTTCTGCCGTAGCAGAACAGCGACAGTTGAACCCTGTGTAGTTAAGGGGAGGCAGCACGAAGGCGGCACTCAGAAAGGCTCGGGAACAGGGGCAGCTGCGGGTGGGGCTAAAGGAGGAGGAACACGAAGTCTGCATGAGACAGGCGCTCCGTGCGGCCTCCAACTCTCCAACTGACTCTTGCTCAGGCAGGAGAAAGAGCAGTCTACTCTCTGGGGAAAAAGACGGAGCGTGCCAGACTCCGCACTGAGGCACTGCAGGCACAGGGTGTGAGGGTAAGATCGCAGGGAGAGCGAATGCAAGTTATATACTAAGACGTGAGTCTCCCTCCCCCCAGTTCTCTCCCCTACTCAACTGCCAGAAACAGGGGCACTCCCTCAGCAGGAGGCAGAAGGGTTCCTCTTTGCGAAGAAAAATCAGAAAAGACTACAGACATTAAGAGTCAGAGCTGTGTCATCATCAGGGAAATACACATCAAAACCACCATGAGATAGCACCTCACACCTGTCAGAATGGCTAAAATCAGCAACTCAGGCAACAACAGATGTTGGTGAGGATGCGGAGAGAGAGGATCTCTTTTGCGCTGCTGGTGGGAATGCAAACTGGTGGAGCCACTCTGCAAAACAGTATGGAGGTTCCTCAAAAAATTAAAAAGAGAACTACCCTACGACCCAGCAACTGCACTACGAGATATTCACACAAATAACACAAAAATACAGATTCAAAGGGGCACATGCACCCCGATGTCTACAGTGGTGTTATCAACGACAGCCAAACCATGGAAAGAACCCAAACGTCCATCAACGGATGATGGATAAGGAAGATGCGGTATATACATACAATGGAATGCTACTTGGTGATGAAAAAGAATGAAACCTTGCCATTTGCAACTATGTGGACGGAACTAGAGTGTATTCTGCTAAGCGAAATCTGTCAGAGAAAGAGAAGTACCATATGACTTCATTCATATGTGGAATTCAAGAAATAGAACAGATGAATGTATGTAAAGGGAGGAAAAAGAGAGAGGGGGGAAAGAAACCATAAGAGACGCTTTACAAACAGAGAACAAACTGAGGGCTGATGGAGGGAGGTGGGTGGGGGATGGGCATTAAGGAGGGCACTTGTCGGGATGAACACTCAGTGTTATGTGTAAGTGATGAATCACTGAATTCGACTCCTGAAAACAGTATTACACTATATGTTAGCTAACTAGAATTTCAATAAAAACTTGAAGGAAAAAAAAGTCAGAGATGTGTCAATAAAATAAATCTGGTCTTCAACTAAACAGCCGTAGAGTGAAACCCGTGCACAGAGCTTCCGCTAAGACTGTTAATATTAGCTAAGCATTTGAGGAACCAGTGAAGAATTCTTCCACATGAAATAAAGAAACCAAATGAAATGGAAAAACAAATGAAAAAGAAGTAATCACTACCCAAAGAAATTGTTGGGTTGTTTTTTTTAACTGAAATCTGCATCTTCAGAGAGTTGAAAGTGTATCCATAAAACAGTAATGGGGCCTATTGAAAGGGATGTTTACTCAATAAGAAAAAGCTTTTAGAATTTTAAAATGGGAGCAGGAAATTAAATATATATATACAATAGTAAGACTGGAAGATAAAGCAGAGGGAATCTCCCAGACACCAGAAAGAGAGGAAGACAGAAAAAAGAAAATTAGAAGATCAAAATCCAGGAGATCCAATATCAGACTACAGAAATTCTAGAAAAGAGAAAGGGGAGAATAAATCATTAAAAAGACAGCACGGGAAAATTAAACTCCAAGAAAAACAAGTTATGGGGAAAAGTGAATATAATCACAATCACTTTGTGTCTCAGCTACAGATAATACGCAATTATAATAATGAAGTCACTGACCAACGAAAAATCGTGTACCTGTTACAGGGGAGCAATGTTGAGGGGAAGAGGGAAATAATTGAGAAGCAAGGTATAAAAGAGCAAATCTTCATTCACCTCATTAAAAAGTGAAAAGACAAGTAAAAAACATAAGAAATGGCATCATAAATAATACTGAGGGGCGCCTGGGAGCCTCAGGGGGTTAAGCATCCCACTCTTGATTTCAGCTCAGGTCATGATCTCTCGGTTTGTGGGTTTGAGCCCAGAGCCTGCTTGGGATTCTCTCTTCCTCTTTCTCTGCCCCTCCCCTACTTGTGCGCATACACACACGCCTGTGAACACTCTCTAGACAGACAGAGAAAGAGAAGAGATAAAACAAAAATACAGAGGTAAGTATCAGAAGAAACCGCTGAGAGAATTCAAACCAGCCGCCTCTGCAGCTGATACCAACCTAGTGGCGAAAAAGGGTAGGCGAGGACCCGCATCTATTTTATAGGCTTGACTTCATTGTTTGACCTTTTAACAGTAAACCTCTAAACCTTTGTGAGAAACCTTTTATAACATTAAGTAACACAAAATATCTCTCCATACATTTCCACAGTCTTTTATGTCTTAAATCATCAGTTTTTCTCATATGGGGCCTCTTGCCCACGTCTTATTGTTTCATTCCAGATAAAGTATATTTCTGTTACGATTATGAACGTTACAAGTTTTGTTCTGTCACTAGTTGCTATTAGCTATTTTACATACATTTTTAATTGAAATAATCCTTGCTCTTAATATTCTTAAATCCACTAACAACAGAAACCATTTTTATGACCTTTGATTTAGCGTTGCGCCCCACCCACAACAGGTAGAAAGTAACTATTTAACAGTAGGTAACACTAACAGAGCACTTGCTATGTGTTACATACTAAACCAGGACATTTCTCATCTCCAGTTTTCACAAGTGTTTCTTCTACTGAAGTATACCTGGCATTAGTTTCAGGTGAACGACACACTGATGCGATACTTGTATATACTGCAAAATGATCACCACGACAAGTAAGCCCAGTCAATTTCCAATACCCCAGAGTGACAAAATTCTTTTTTTAAGAGGACTGACCCACTCTCCTAAGTACTTTCCAATACACAATGCAGGGATCATTAGCTATCATCACCATGCCCCACATTGCATCCCATGACTTACTAATAACCGGAAATTGGTATCTTTTGACCCCCTTCACCCATTTTGCCCACCCTCACCCCTGGCCTCAGACAACCACCGATGTGGTCCCTATATCCACGAGCTCAGGTTTTCATTGTTCGATTCCACATGTGAGATCGTATGGTATTTATCTTTTTCTGTCGGACTTATTCCACTTAGCACGATGCTCTCAGCATCTATTAGTGTTGTTGCAAATGGCAAGATTTCGTTTCCATGGCTGAGCAGTTTTTATACACACACGCACACAGAATCGTATTTTCTTTACTTCTCCATCGATGGACACTTAGGTTGCTTCTACATCTTGGCCACTATAAATAACGCTGCGACGACCATGGGGGTACAGACACCTTTTGGATTAGTGCTTTCATTTTCTTCAGATAAATACCCAGAAGTGGAATTGCTGGATTGTACAGTAGCTCTATTTTCAATTTTTTGAGGAACTTCCTTACTGTTTTCCACAGTGGCAGCACAAATTTACGGCCCCCCCAATAATACATTAAAAAAAAAGTAACACTTACGTGTAGAAACATGAAAAAACCTACAGTCCCACCAACAGTGCATGAGGGTTCCCTTTCCTCCACATCCTCACCAACTTACCGCTTGTCTTCTGGAGGACGGCCATGCTAACAGGTGTAAGGTGGTACCTCACTGTGGTTTTGATTTGCATCCCTGATGATGAGTGACGTTGAGCATCTTTTCAAGCACCTGTGGGCCATCTGGATGATGTCTTCTTTGGAAAAATGTCTTTTCAGCCCCTCTGCCCATTTTCCAATCACACTGCTTTTTGCCATTGGGTTGCAGAAGTTCTTTATATATTTGGATATTAGTCCCTTATCACATATATGATTTGCAAATATTTTCTGACATTCAGTAGGTACGCTACGACTCTTTAAGGTGGTGTTTTGTTTAGGCCACCAGGCGGAATGCAAGGACCTGTAACAAAGACATGTAGAAATGCAGGGGATTAAATAAGACAGGTTTCTTTCTCTCTCATGTAATGGTTCAAAAGCGAAGGAGTGAGCAGCTCTGCTCCAAGGAGCCTGGGGCAGACAGCCGGTTCCGTTGTCTTCCTCCGTCGTATCTGTCGCTGGATCCAAGACTGCTGCTTCAATTCTTGTCATTTCCCAGCCAAAGAGAAACAGGAAATGAGGGCATCCAGGGCAAATATGTCCTTAAGAGAACCCAAAACTTGCCCACAATTCTGCCTTTCAAATCCCAATGCCCCAAACCTAGTCACAGGGCCCTATCCAGGTGCCACTCACAGGGGAAGGCAGCTAGAGCCGGGTGCCCGTGGGCTAGCTAACACTGGACTGAGAAGTCTATTCTCAAAGGGGAGAACAACGGCTACTAAGGTACACTTTGCAATCATGGTCACGGGTAGGGGTTATCATAGCTACGCTTTAAACGAGGGACTTGAGAGAGCTATCTGCCAAAGGCCCCAAGGCTAATAATTATTAAGCTAGGGTTCAACTGTATATTCTGTCTCTAGTTCCTAATTCTACTAAATCATGCTAAGTGACAAGAGGAATGAATATATACTTTAAAATTTCTTGCGAAATACAGCACAACTGGATTGGATCTAACCAAACAGTCTTGGGTGTCCGGAAGTAGTGGCTTCCCCACCCACAGCAGTGTGGACCTTCCCACCTCCGTGTGAGGAGATTAACTCATTACCTAATCCCCAGAGGCAGCTGTCATGCAAGACAATGCTGATTCTCCTCAGGGCTCACCATCACCACCTATAACTAGACTCCAGTCCCAACAGATCCCTGAGGGTGAGGTACAAAGTATGACTCAAGAGGAAGTGTGCTACATTTTAAAACAACTACTTGGGTTTTCTCATTTATACAAACAGAAATCCAGGGAACATGTATGAAAATGGAAATTTAAGCAACAGAGGGTTGGATCAGGCTGAATTTATTGATATGGGCTCACAAAGAAATTCTGCTTTTAATGTTGCAGCTCAGGGAGTCAGAAAGGCTCCAAGGGCTGGTTGACCTGAAAGGTGGATCAAAAGATAACCTGCTGTGAGCAGACGGAAAATGCCCAACCTCCCTTGGTTTAATGCAAAGGAAGGGATTCAAAGGCTTAAGGAGACAGGAATGTTAGAGTGGGAATGTCATTTAAGATAGCTCACGCAGTGTGGGTGGATCCAGAAGGCATAATTTTCACCAATACTTGGAGAAATCAATTCGTGAGGGAGGGCCCCAGCATCCTTGAAGAGCTCCATTAATTGCTCTCCTCCATTGGCCAGACCTTCCTTGCACTTGGAACCACAACCACCTCAACTGGAAAACCTAAATGCAATGGAAGCAATTGGATCCCAGAGAGGCAGCTGCCAGTGGTAGCTCTCACTCAGCAGCCAGAGACAAGGGGGGAGGGTGTGGTTGGTGTAGTGACCACAACGGACAGCAGCCAGAACGGCCATCAGAACAGCAAGATCCACACAGACCTAGGGCACTGGCCACTTAACTATGGGGTGCTAGAAGTGAAACACATACAACTCGACCTGATCTGTTTAAGCCAAAAAGATCTAGGTCGAGTGAACAAAAGTCTAAGTCAAAACACGAAAACAGAGCCATGGTCGATCAAACAGAATGAAATCTTGCTATTTTCAACAACGTGGATGGAACTGGAGTATGTTGTGCTAAGTGAAGTCAGTCAGAAAGACAAATATCCTATGACTTCACTCACATGTGGAATTTAAGACACAAGACAGATGAACATAGGGGAAGGGAAGCAAAAATAAGATAATAACAGGGAGGGGGACAAACTGTAAGAGACTCTTAGATACAGAGAACAAACTGAGGGTTGCTGGTGGGGTGGGAAGGACTAAACGGGGGATGGGCATTAAAGAGGACACTTGGGATGAGCACTGGGTGTTGTATGTAAGTGATGAATCACTAAATTCTATTCCTGAAACCATCATTACACCATGTTAACTAACTTGGATTTAAATTAAAAAAAAAAAAACAAAAAAAAAACAGTAAAGGAGTTTTTTCACCAAAAATAAAAATAGAAAGTAAAAATTACTGACAATCACTTAAAAAAAAAAAGGAGGATTCTATTAGTAAAGGGAGAATGGAAAGTGGATGTTGGAGAATAAATAGCACCCTTTGACTCAGCACAGAAAAAATTTTTACAACATATTAAATAAGAAAAGCAGGAAATAAAGCAGAATCAATTTTACATGTCTCTGTGTACCCATACACACAATTCTTTTTTCCCCTATATAAACAGTGGTTATCTTTGAAAAACTAACAAACAAACAGAGCCACAGTCCCCCAGTCGATTCCCGGACTGAAGCCAGTTTACAAATCCACGCCCTCCTGGGATAAACACCCTGGATACCGACTTGCCCTCTTTAAACACAATGCTTCTGCCAAAACTACCATCTGTGGACTTATAAAATACCTTATCCATTGTCATGGTATTCCACACAGCATTGCTTTTGATCAAGGAACCCACGCCATGGCAAAAGAAATGCCACCAATGGGCCCACGTTCTTGGAATTCACAGGTCTTCCCAAGTTCCATACCATCCTGAAGGCGCTAGCTTTCCGCTACAACAGTGGAATGGCGTTTTGAAGACTTGGTTACAGGGCCAGCTAGGTACTGGCAACACCGTGCAGGGTGCTGACAAGGGTCACCAGAAGACTGTCCACATTCTGAATCAGCATCCAATAATCGGGATCCCTTCCCTGATACCAGGATTCATGGGTGCGGGGGTCCAGGAATCCACAGGTAGAAATGGACACAATACCACTATTACCCCTACGGACTTACTAGCATACATTTTGTTTCCTGTTCTCATGACTTTATGCTCCGCTGACCTAGAGGCCCTAGTTCTAAAGGGAGAAATACCATGCACCCGTAGACACGGTTCTGTTGAACTGGGAATTAAGACTGCCACTTGGCCACTCTGGGTCCCTTTCCTTTGGGCAAGGAAGGGAGCTGTGGTGTTGGCTGGGGTGACTGATCCACACACTCTAGGAGAAAAGGGACTACTACCCACAGTGGAGGTAAAAGCATGTCTGGCATACAGGACATCCCCTAGGCTATCCCTTAGTAGTGCCGTAACTAAGATCAATGGAAAACTACAACGCAATCCAGGTGGCACTACGAACGTTCCAGATCCTTCAGGAATGAAGGTTTGGGCCACTCCATTAGGTAAAGAACCACAACGAGCTGAGCCGCTTGCTGAAGGGTACAGAGAATGGGCAATAGAAGAAGGGTATAAATATCAGCTATGACCACGTGACCAAGCACAGAAATAAGTCTGCAATGGTCATGAGTATTTCCTGACCTTGTTATAATTGTGTTTACATGTCTATGTACATACATTAAGCAAATGTCCATATGAAGCGAAATTCTTTGCCCACATGTATTAATATGCACAAATACAGCAACACCAAATATCTCTGAGGAGATGCGTACAAGTGCCAAGTTGACAAGGGGTGGACTTGTGATGGCTAATTTTATGTGTCAGGTTCAGGGGACTAAGAGATGTCCAGACAGCTGGTAAAACCTTATTTCTGGGCATGTCAGTGACGGCATTTCTGGAAGAGCATTTGAATTGGTGAACTGAGTAAAACAAGACTGTGGTATTTTCTGTTTTCTTTTTGCCGATGTGGGTGGGCATTATCCAATCCTTTGAGAGCCTGAACAGAACAGAAAGGCAGAGGAAGGGTGAATTCACCCTGTGTTTGACCTAGGTCATCCATCTGCCTGCCTTCAGGCGCTGGCGCTCCCGGTCCCCAGGCCTCTGGACTCCTATGAGGACTTAACCATCAACATCCTCCCGGATCCCCAGGCCTTCAGACTTAGACTTGAGGACACGATCAACGGCCCTGGTTACGGTTTACAGACGGCAGCTTGTGGGACTTGTCAACCTGTATAACCGCGTGAGGCAATCCCTGTAATAAACATCTATCCACATCTATCTAGGTATGGAAGGCACTCTCAGTATCTAATTCCGAATCCCTCATTTTACACTAATAATAACAAAAACTCAGAAATCACAAGTGTGGCTTTTTTTTTTTTTTTTTTAATTTTTTTTTTCAACGTTTTTTATTTATTTTTGGGACAGAGAGAGACAGAGCATGAACGGGGGAGGGGCAGAGAGAGAGGGAGACACAGAATCGGAAACAGGCTCCAGGCTCCGAGCCATCAGCCCAGAGCCCGACGCGGGGCTCGAACTCACGGACCGCGAGATCGTGACCTGGCTGAAGTCGGACGCTCAACCGACTGCGCCACCCAGGCGCCCCGCAAGTGTGGCTTTTAAGGTCCTCCAGCCAGTTAGTGAAAACAAGGGCAAGTAGAGGTCGTACACTGGGTTCCATCCCTGGGCTCTTTCCACTATGCTGTTCCATCTTCCAGAGAAGGCAAGCTTTGTCTTGTTGTAATTAGTCATCCCCATGTGTTAAATGGTTTAAGAAATTTTTCCTTCCACATGAGAACAAAGTTCTGGTCCCAAGTGGATCTGAAAGTCTGCTCAGACATTACCACTTCAGTACATTTACTGAAAATGAAACAGATTTTTGAAGTACAGAACAGGCTTTTAAATGTTTGCAAGGCAACAACTTATTCCCACCGTCCATTTCATTGAGCGCAGTAGTGGTGATCAGAGCTGGAAAGCTCCCTTCAGTTGTATCACCAATGATGGAGGGAGGAGACGATGACTCCAGTACAGGGAGACTACATCACGACCGGTGTATCTCATGGTCCTGATGACTCCAACTTGGTTTGAGAAGATTATTCATTACCTTGGTCAAGGATCCAAATATAACCCAAGTAAAATTAAAGAATAAGTGACCCTTTCAAATCTGAAATCACCTTTTGTTCAGTGAAGCTGCTTCTGACAACGGGTGTACAACCCAGCAGAATGCAGTGTCTGCACTCTCAGAAATCTATCTATGAAAGAGCATGACAGATATTTAGTCTAAAAACAAACACTGAAACCCACAAGATTGGAATGTGGAATGCTCATATCAAAGGAACTTATTCTCAATGACACACAAATAGTTACACATGAACACTTTTACCTAGATAAAAATTAATACCCACCATTAACTGGTTCCTGTTAATGCTGCCACTGTACCCAGTACTTTTTTTTATTTTTTTTAATGTTTATTAATTTTTGAGAGACAGAGACAGAGCATGAGTGGAGGAGGGACAGAGAGAGAGAGAGAGAGACAGGGAAGCAGGGAAGCAGCCTCCGAGCTGTTAGCACAGAGCTCGACGCGGGGCTCAAACCCATGGACGATGAGATCATAACCTGAGCTGATGTTGGACGACGCTCAACCGACTGAGCCACCCAGGCGCCCCAGTACCCAGTACTTTTTTTTTTTTTTTTTTTTCAACGTTTTTTATTTATTTTTGGGACAGAGAGAGACAGAGCATGAACGGGAGAGGGGCAGAGAGAGAGGGAGACACAGAATCGGAAACAGGCTCCAGGCTCCGAGCCATCAGCCCAGAGCCTGACGCGGGGCTCGAACTCACGGACCGCGAGATCGTGACCTGGCTGAAGTCGGACGCTTAACCGACTGCGCCACCCAGGCGCCCCATCCAGTACTTTTAACATATGATTTTTCATCTCAACAACCCCGCAACATTTTATTTTTGCCGCTGGTAAAAATACAGTGAACATTCACCAGAAGTTGAGTAACTCGGGGGCACCTGGGTGGCTCAGTCAGGGAGCGTCTGACTCTTGATTTCAGCTTGGGTCATGAGCTCACACTTTATGAGTTCGAACCCTGCATCAGGCTTTGCGTTGACAGCACAGAGCCTGCTTGGGATTCTCTCTCTCCATCTCTCTGTCCCTCCCCTGCTTATGCTCTCTCTCCCAAAATGAATAAACTTAAAAAAAAAAAAGGAGGGGGGGAGGGGGAGGAATTGAGTAACTTGCCCAGTATCAGTAACTCATATGTAATCTTACCAAGAGAAGAGTCAAATACTTTCAGAAAAACGAACCTGAAGGATATATTTTGCTTATTAAAGAGAAGGATATGGGCATTATCTTCAACCATAAAGTCCTAACTACCATCTCTGCGTATATGAATGGGGACTTACGTACGCGACACAAACAGCGTAGCATCTGGAAAGCAGGCGGCCCGCAGGACACGTTAGGGGTACGCTACCTGGCTCTGACAAGACGTCTCAACGGAGAGGCCCATGCACGCCATCACGTCTACGTTATCTTTCCTCGGACCCAGACCAAACTCTTTTCTGAATTCGCCATTCAACCGCCAAGTCTGCATTCCTGTTTGCCCAACTGCTACCCCCACATGCCTCGTTTCCGCATCTACGTCCTCCAGATTCCCATCTATTACCTCATTCCTTTTCATTGGAGGCAGATAGAGAACTCAGAGAGCCCAGAGCGAGCCTCCGGCCTCTTCCTGCAGCGATGAGCCCCCGAGAGTTAGCCTATCCATCCCGCTACAGGGTCGGGTGCCATGCTTTGTTCACAGTCTTTTCTCAGATGGAGAAGAAATACCCCAACTTCTGAGGACAAGGGTTGAACAGCAAGAAAATGACTACAAGTTCTTAAACTCCGCAATGAACAAAAGGAGATAAGCGCGCGTAACAAAAGGTCCCGCTCAGGACCGGCGTTAAGGGTACCGCGGCACACCGCCGCCCACCGGCCTCCGAGCCTCGCGCCTCCCACACACAGCTCTGTGGCTCCCTCGGCCTCGCCTTCGGGCCTCGCCGCGACAGCCACCGGCAGGAGGAATCCCTTCACTAAAGAGAAAGATTGATAACTACTTGCTCACAGAGCCACAAATCAGAGGACAGGCCAAGAGTCAGGCCCACGTCGTCCGGCTCCACTTCCACCGCACCCACGGTCACGGAGGAAACATGAATCTGGATGCCGTCAGGTGGATTCAGAGCCCACCTGGGGCATGTGAAGTGAATTCCATGCTTCATACCGTAGTGTGGGTCGTGGCAGAGCCGTGTCCACCCGAGGAAAGCAGGGAGCAGCGAAAGGGGCATCAGCTCTCCAGAACAAGGCCCGGCAAGGCCCCGGCCTGAGCCCGTCCTCCAACCCCTCCTCGGGCCAATCCTCCCCCTCCCCCCGGGCCCTGCTCACAGTTTGCAAATGTAGAAAAATGGTCCCACAGCCTAGTGGGGGGGACGCCCCACTATTAAATACTGTTAACCCAGGACTAGAGTCCGTGAAATGTCCCTCAACAAAAAGGTAGACAGTCCAGAAGGACTTACTTAATATTCATCCTTTTGGGGTCGCCTGGGTGGCTCCCTCAGTTCAACACCCGATTCTTGGTTTCAGCTCAGCTCATGATCTCATGATCTCATGATCTCATGGGATTGAGCCCTGTGTCGGGCTCCACGCTGACAGTGTGGGGCCTGCTTAGGACTCCCTCTCTCTCCTCTCTCTCTGCCCCTCCCCCCTTCAAAATAAATAAATGTTAAAAAGAAATCTGTTTTCAGACTTTTCTTTCTTCCTCAAAAGTATAGTCAAAGTGAGCCTCCAGACAGAATGCAAACTGGGGTAGCCACTCTGGAAAACAGTATGGAGGTTCCACAAAAAATTAAAAATAGAACTACCCTATGACCCAGCAACTGCACTACTAGGTATTTATCCAAGGGATACAGGGACACATGCACCCCAATGTTTATAGCAGCACTATCAACAACAGCCAAAGTATGGAAAGAGCCCAAATGTCCATCAACAGATGAATGGATAAAGAAAATATGGTACATACATACAATGGAGTATTACTCGGCAATCAAAAAGAACGAAATCTTGCCATTTGCAACTACGTGGATGGAACTGGAGGGTATTATGCTAAGTGAAATTAGTCAGAGAAAGACAAAAATCATATGACTTCACTCACATGAGGACTTTACGAGACAAAACAGGTGAACATAAGGGAAGGGAAACAAAAATAATATAAAAACAGGTACAGGGACAAAACAGAAGAGGCTCATAAATATGGAGAACAAACTGAGGCTTGCTGGAGGGGTTGTGGGAGGGGGGAGGGGCACTAAGGAATCTACTCCTGAAATCATTGTTGCACCATATGCTAACTAACTTGGATGTAAAATAAACAATAAATAAATTAAAAAAGGGGGGGGGCACCTGCGTGGCTCAGCTGGCTGAGCATCTGACTTCGGCTCAGGTCATGATCTCATGGCTCGTGAGTTCGAGCCCCATGTCGGGCTCTGTGTTGACAGCTCAGAGCCTGGAGTCTGCTTCGGATTCTGTGTCCCTCTCTTTCTCTGTCCCTCCCTCGCTCATGCTCTGTCTCTCTCTCTCAAGAATAAATAAAACATTTTAAAAGATAAAAAAAAAAAAGCCTCCAGAAAGGGGAGTATTCAAAAGTTTTTTTGGAAGTCATCTGGTGGTTCTTATAGGGGAGAAAATCCATTTCCCTTCTACCTTTCTAAGTTCTCAGACGGGTCTCTATAAGAAAAGACAAATTCACGAAAGAAAGCATGCAAATTTACTTCATACAAACTTTATGTGATACAGGAAGCTTCATAAGGAAACGAAGACCAAAGAAATAGTTATACTAAATTTTTATACTAAGTTTGATCAAAAGTAAAGAGAAAATGAAAAAAAATGTAATAGGACAAAAAAGAATGTGAGCTGAGAGGGGTAAATGGGGAAACAGTCTTCTCGGTGTCCCTCCTCTTTGGAGAGAAGGGTACTCCTTTCCTCCGGCACAGGGAGGGCACCTCCCATTTGAGGGTCTAGACCCACTTCAGGGAAGGTCAAACAGTCCTCCCTGCACGTGCCATTTCTCGAATTCCTTCAGTTTATAAAATCCAACGTGCCAAGGGGCCATGTTCTGGGGTAGCATGTCCTGAACCCTGTCATTCTCCCGTGTGAAACTTTCCCAGCAGGTTTCACAGTCCACACACCGAGCTGGTTGACTGTCCTCTAACCTAGTGACCCAGTGAACAGCGTCTCGTTTCAGGAGGTGGTAGTGCAGGTGTGAGCAGGTACCCACCCCACCCCCCCAATTAGGTCTCTGTATGGTGTAAACAATCAGGCATTTAAGAAGGGATGTTTCCCGGGGCGCCTGGGTGGCTCAGTCGGTTAAGCGGCCGACTTCGGCTCAGGTCATGATCTCGCGGTCCGTGAGTTCGAGCCCCGCCTCGGGCTCTGTGCTGACAGCTCAGAGCCCGGAGCCTGTTTCCGATTCTGTGTCTCCCTCTCTCTGACCCTCCCCTGTTCATGCTCTGTCTCTCCCTGTCTCAAAAATAAATAAAACGTTAAAAAATAAAATTAAATTAAAAAAAAAAGAAGGGACGTTTCCCTAGAAGCAGGAGGAAAACAAAGATGGTTAGAACAAACTATAAACTCAGTTTTTGAGTCCAGAAGGCAGTCAGGTAAGATTCTACCTGCTCGGCTCAAAGCATCTTTCAGACGGTGGAGTGAGGACAGGGGCGACATTGCAACAGATTCTCCGGCTTTGCAGTTCGAACGTCTGTGTGAGGCCATCAGGTGACCCCATGAACTTCCCGAGTGGCCCACACAGCTACAGGCAGGAAGGGAGCTCACACATGACCTGCTGGGTCACATCAGGTCAGCTAGCCTCAGCTTGCAGGGTTCAAGAAAAGGACAGTTTTAGTTCTGAATGGTCCCAAAGCGAAAGGGTAGGGAAAAAATTAGAAATGTTAATTTGGAGTCTTATAGCCAGGTACTGAGAAAACCAGAAGAACTCAGGATCCAGCCCACTCTATAGATAGATACTTTAAGAAAGTTTACAATTTCCTAATGAAAACCTTCAACTCAATCGACTACAGTTAGCTCCTGAAATACTATTTTTCTCTCTTTAGTCACTCCCATTTCTATCAAAGATAAGAAAGTATTTGTTTGCAAAATAAGCCTAGCCTCAATAAGTGGCCTGATTATTTACACAAGTGCAGCTACAATATTTGTGTTCTGTGGTCAAAGTGACTGAAATTTTTAAGTTTGCTTTGCTGCAACTTTTAAGGACTCTCAGCTTCCAAAGTTTCTCATGGCTGGGAAGCCAAGCCAGGAAACTGCCACTATATTTTGCCTACAGATTTGGCTGAATTCCTCTCTTCCTAAGGGTCCCAAAATATTTTAAGGTTCCTGGGCCTCCCAGGAAGCGACCATTCCTTACTCACTTATAAGGCTGGGAAACCTGCAAGCCAGATACCAGGCCAGTCTTTCCCCCAAGAGAGTTTCATTACCACCGCTCCATAAAGACCATCTTAGTTCCTTAAAACCGTCTGGTCATATCTAATTGTATACATCATTCTCAAATATGACAGTCGAGTCAACATCGGTAATATAACCAAAGCTTTCAATGACATCCTATTACAAGGAAAAGAGATTCTTGTAGGACCTATGGAAATAACGATATTGCCATGAAAGTAAAAAGGCAGTAAGAGTCTCGGGGTTCTGGAAGGACCAGGGAGGGAGAAAAAGTCATTGTTTCATCTCCGTTCACAAAAGTATACTTTACCAAACTGCTGTAAGTAACAGACAGTTTAAGAGAAAAACCAAATATTAAAGAATGAGCAACGTTTCAAACAAAAAGTTGTCAAAAAAATTATAACTCTCCTCAGCAGTTCAGTCTCATGTAATTAATGCTTTTTCTGGCTGATCTTTGATCAGCAGTTTTAGGAACCCGCAAACTTCATCAGTTTGGAAAATTACTCAGACCACTGGCATGGTCTCAAAGTCATTCATGGGAGGGCATCACTGGGCACTGTGGCCTGTAGCTGACTGTAAATACTTTCAGACAAGGATCAGGAGTTAAACACCACCACCACCAGTCTGTACACGACACAAGACCGTAAAATGGCCCTGGTTAAAGGTCTGATGAGGTCATTCCGACGTAACTGACAAGGCACTGTACTTCAGTGACATAATAACCAGAAGTATGACTGATAACCTGATGCGGAACACCTCATAAACATCAAAAGTACTCATGAATTTCCATGAACTTCGTACAATTCGGAAATATTTATATTAATAGCACATATCCATACATTATAACCTAAAGAAAGCGTATCGTCACTTGATTTGACAATACTTGCAACACAGTTTAATACAGCAAATAAGCCCAATTAGTTTAACATCTCTCTCTTTTACAAAGTGAGAAACAAATCCTTTGAGATTTCCCAGGGACTTTCTTTAAAAGCTCAAGTCAGTTTAAGTCACCAAGACTTTATTTAGAATTGGATTTTGGAAAACTGGTCAAAACCGTCAACAGATTTGAATGCTTGGTCAAATAGCACCATAGATCATTCTAATACTTAATTATCTATTTAACCAAAATGACAAAAAGTTCCCAAAGGCAGATACAGAAGGTAACACAGTTGTGAAAAAACCCTTAGCTGTTTTAATATTGAGAAGATTTGGTTTTCTTAAGTAACCAAAGACCTGATAAGCACAACATGAAGCCCAGGAAATCATTCTGATAACAAAATTTTGGTTCCCCAGGAAAATTACTTAAAACATAAAGAGAAAATCTTTTTACAATTTCTTAATGAAAGCACACCAATAAGCCAAGAAAATTCATCATTCTAGTCTTACATCAGTATACTTCTGATATTAAGGTTCATCTTTTCTTTTACTTTACAAATAAAGCTATTCAATCTTGGCAGCTTGACAACACAATAAAATGCCTTTTCCTCAACACTTGTACAAACTTTTTTTTTTCAACATTTTTTTTTTTTTATTTATTTTTGGGACAGAGAGAGACAGAGCATGAACGGGGGAGGGGCAGAGAGAGAGGGAGACACAGAATCGGAAACAGGCTCCAGGCTCCGAGCCATCGGCCCAGAGCCTGACGCGGGGCTCGAACTCACGGACCGCGAGATCGTGACCTGGCTGAAGTCGGACGCTTAACCGACTGCGCCACCCAGGCGCCCCAACACTTGTACAAACTTTTAAAAAATGCATCTACCTAGTTTTCATTTTTCATCTACCTACTCTTTTCATTTTTCTATTCTAGAACAGCCAGCCATATCCTATATTAGGACAAATTACTTTCTCTCCTAACAAAAATATATCCTTTACACCTTATATACTTTTTCTTATCATAAACACATTTTCCTTGCATAGTTTGCATACTTTTCTTCGTCTTTATTATTTCTAGTAGTTTCATTTACACAATCTATAAGAATGTTTAACCCTCAGTAACCCTAATTTTCAGTGAAAACTAGGAAGCAGGCAATTATGAGCTGTCTGCCACATGCTAACATCCTGTAGTAAACTAGCAAATCGATGAATTCATTACTTCAGTTTCTAGAGGCATACGCTTCCTCTGAGTACAACTATTGGATGTGACAAAGGACATGTTTGCTAAATAGACGGACATAAATATCTCGTCTCTCTATAAAATTTAAGAAGCAAAAAGCACATACATTTATGTTCTGCAATTAGTATTCCAGTGCTTTATCTTATTTGGAAATGGTCTAGATATTCAGTGAATATCCATCATTTAACTTAGTATAGCTTTAATGTTTCAAGTTATCAAAAAATTTTTGGAAACTCTTTTTAAGTGGACAGGGGAGCCTGGGTGGCTCAGTTGGTTAAGCATCTGACTTTTGCTCAGGTCATGATCTCCCGGCCCCTGAGTTCAAGCTCCGCGTCAGGCTCTGTGCTGACAGCTCAGAGCCTGGAGCCTGCTTCGGATTCTGTGTCTTCCTCTCTCTCTGCCCCTTCCCCACTTGTGCTCTGCCTCTCTCTCTCTCAAAAATAAACATTAAAAAAAATTTTTTTAAAAAGTACACATATTATACAACAAGATTGTTTTTAAAAAGCTCATAAACTTTTACCCCTCTTACATTAATTCACTTGTTCTTAACAAGTATGCCTGAATTAATCATGAAAATTTTGTGAGATATTAAATAAAACTATCCATCATTTTAAATGATTTTTCTTGTGGACAAATCAGGCAGGCATGAAAAATACTTGATGTCTCCCGTCTTTCTTTCTTTCTTTTTTTTTTTTATTTTATTTTACTGTTGTCCTTGACATATATCAATTTATTTTGATTGTACTTTTTGTTCTTAAGTTGGATTTATATTTTCATAATCTTATGCATTTAGTAGAGATAACATAAGCTCATGTGACCAGTAAACCCAGGTAGGAAAAAACTGTATGGCTGCATTATATTTAAGGCTGACAACCTTAAAGATTCATCTGTTTTGATTTTATTAACAATCCTAAAGCTAGCTTTATTTACCAGAGGTTAACCCAGATCATGTGAACTTTAAAATAAAAGGCTTGGGTCCGTTTCTATATTCCTTAGAGTTGTAGCAGAGCTGTAGCAATACTTGAATTTATGTAGGTGCTCATTTATCTCCAAGCCAACTTGAAAGACCTCCTTTAAGGGATTGTATAAATGAACCTGGTAATACTTTCCCAAGATAGAAAAATATCACATACACATAACCTACAGATGCATACAAACACAAAGATTTCACAGCTTCCACTCTAGAATTTTAGCGGTGGGGTACCTGGGTGGCTCAGTCAGGTAAGCATCTGACTCTTGATTTCGGCTCAGGTCATGATCCCAGGGTCATGGGATAGAGCCCTGCATCGGCTCAGCCTGGGGCCTGCTTAAGATTCTCTCTCTCTCCCGGGGCGCCTGGGTGGCTCAGTTAGCTGAACGTCCGACTTCAGCTCAGGTCATGATCTCACGGTTCATGAGTTTGAGCCCTGCGTTGGGCTCTGTGCTGACAGCTCAGAGCCTGGAGCCTGTTTCTGATTCTGTGTCTCCCTCTCTCTCTGCCCCTCCCCTGCTCATGCTCTGTCTCTCTCTGTCTCAAAAATAAATTAAAAAAAAATTTCATTAAAAAAAAAAAAAAAAAAGATTCTCTCTCTCTCTCTCCCTCTGCCCCTCTCCCCTGCTCACACACACTCTCTCTCTAAAATTTAAAAAAATAAAATGTTAGCGATGTGTCCGTAAAACATAATAAAACAAACTCACTGGTTTTTATCCATTTTATATTTTTATCTGAATTGTGTTTGTGACAAAGAGGGTAAATTGGGGGTTACCTCCTCACGATGAGGGCTAATGCTTTGACTAATATTTTTGGAGAAGGCTTAGAGGAGTTTTGTTTGCCCTGACTCGTAATCTTATGAGGGCTGTAAGCTGCATTTTACACAAGTGACTGAAGAGACGTTTAGCGCAGTCTCCACTGCGCATCTGAGCAGATAAAATATTACATCAGTTTCCAACTGGCCTTTTTTCTTCTCAGCCTGATAATGCTAGGAAGTCTGAAGTTCAAGCGTCTGTGGAGCTGGAGTGGAAAGAGGTCTGGCAGCATGGACAGAAGGATGGGTGAGATAGGGGCTGGGGGGGGGGGGGTGGTTACCTGTTGAGGGACCCAGGGGACTGAATGGAGGATCAAGGGAGCAAGAGGAAGACAGAGGAGGAGAAGCCACAGGCAGACAGATGTCTCAGAGGAGCAGTTTGCCATTCTAAGTGTCCTAAAGAAGCCAATGACATTCCAAATTATCCTCGGCAAAACCGCGCCGACGCAAAGGGACATAGAGGGAGCTGGTGACACACAGTGGGCAGGAGCTGGAGAAGGGTTAGAAGCTCCCACGGGAGGAGCAGGATCAGAGAGAAGGGCCGACTTAAAAAGAAAAAAAAAATCAGCTTCCAAGGAGGGCAACTTCTGACCATGTATTTTTTTTAAAGATCTCCTTTAAAATATCTTACCAGGTTTCAGACAGGACAGACAATAAATACCCCTGACAGTCATGAACTGCCCCCACCCCGACTTTTTTTTTTAAACCAAAGCTGCACCTGTTTCAAGTGATTCCAAACTGATAATAAGCCTTTTATGACTTAAAACCAATGAGCCTTTTACGGCTCAGACATGGACACAACCAGCTTCCCAACGAGGGTGCAGAGGAATCCTCCCACCATCCAGAGCCAGAAACAGCCAAGAAGAGACTCTGACAACACGTCTGACAGGTGGCACCAGTTTGGGGGGCGGGGGGGTGGGATTAGCCACAAATGGGGTGCAACTCACAGTTGTGTCCAGCCACGCTCCTGGGGACCCCAGCCTGACAACTGAGCCCTACACACACAAGTGTATAACCTGCACGCCCCGTGGTGGAAAGCCACGCCAAGCTTTCAGGGCGAGAGATGAGACACAGAGGAGGACCAGGACAGCAAGAGTGTGGGGGAGTCCCTGGAGGGAAAAGGTCAACAAATGGCTGCCCAAAATCAAATCCACAAGAGTCACAATTCAAACATCTAGTTTCTACAACCGTTTCCCCCCCTGCTAGTCTGAATTTGGAACAGAAGGGACAAAGATAAGCGCTTACCGTTTTCTCTCTGGCGTAGACCAGGCACTACACGAAGATGTGAGACAGCTGGCCGCGGCAAGAATTCCGGCCTTTCATGGACTTTGGCCAGTTCTCCCAAGATCCCGTCTGCAGACTCTGGAGTGAGCAGGGTCCCAGCCAGCTCCTCATGGTCACCAGAAACTGCAAGGGAGGAAAAATATCTTTTCTCTCTACTCTTCTAAATTTTTGGCTGGGTCTCTGTGACAAAAGACAGATTAACAAAGAAAGGCATATTATTTGTTTTAAACGTAAGTTTTATGTGACAGAGGAGCCTTTGTAAGGAAATTAAGACCAAAGAAATGGTTAAACCTAACTTTTCATACTGGGTATGACGAAAACAATCACGGAAAAACACGATAAGATAAAGGAAGATAAAAGCTAGGAATAGTAAACGGGGGAATCTTAGCAAAGACTGTTCATTCAATTCCCCTTGGCATCCCTCACCCTCAGACAGAAGGGTACTCCTCTCCTCTGGGCACAGGGAGGGCACCCCTCGTGTGAGGGTCTATGACCCGTTTCGGGGGAAGGTCAGAAAGTCCTGCCTGCACCTGCCATTCCTCAAATTCCTTCAGCTTAAAATATCCAACATGCCAAGGTGCCATACTTTGGGGAAGCGCGTCCTAAACCCCATCATTCTCCTTCAAACCAGTCATTTCCAGGGTGCGTGGCTGGCTCACAAGTTATTTCCTATGATTCTCAATGAAAGAGTTTTGCTAGTTAGTAAGAATGGGTATGCAAGTCCTCCCCCACCCCCAGGTTCGGTGCAAAACACTCCAGACAAGCACAATGACAAGGCGGACTTCTAGTTCTGGCAGTATAAACCTGATGGCTGGAGAGCGCCCACAGATGCTGTCTTACAAATTTCAAAATTCTTTTTAAAACGTAGGGCAGAGCTAGCTATAAAGCAAGAGAAATGTTCCAAGGCGGAAATGGTTAAGAAAGCACAAACCTAGGGGCGCCTGGGTGGCGCAGTCGGTTAAGCGTCCGACTTCAGCCAGGTCACGATCTCGCGGTCCGTGAGTTCGAGCCCCGCGTCAGGCTCTGGGCTGATGGCTCGGAGCCTGGAGCCTGTTTCCGATTCTGTGTCTCCCTCTCTCTCTGCCCCTCCCCCGGTCATGCTCTGTCTCTCTCTGTCCCAAAAATAAATAAAAAACGTTGGAAAAAAAAAAAAAAAAAAAAGAAAGCACAAACCTAGAGGTGAGTTAGTTCTGAAACCAGCATGTCCTATGCGCATCCGCACAGAACTTGAAGAGGGGAGAGGAGAAGCTAGAGGAAAAGGTCACAGGAGGCAAACCGGTGGGTGTATGCCAGGTGCAGAGCAGAAACCCTCCCACATAAAGCCCTAAAGGGGAGATGCGTTAAAAAACAATTCATCTTGGGGCGCCTGGGTGGCGCAGTCGGTTAAGCGTCCGACTTCAGCCAGGTCACGATCTCGCGGTCCGTGAGTTCGAGCCCCGCGTCAGGCTCTGGGCTGATGGCTCGGAGCCTGGAGCCTGTTTCCGATTCTGTGTCTCCCTCTCTCTCTGCCCCTCCCCCGGTCATGCTCTGTCTCTCTCTGTCCCAAAAATAAATAAAAAACGTTGGAAAAAAAAAAAAAAAAAAAAAAAGAAAGCACAAACCTAGAGGTGAGTTAGTTCTGAAACCAGCATGTCCTATGCGCATCCGCACAGAACTTGAAGAGGGGAGAGGAGAAGCTAGAGGAAAAGGTCACAGGAGGCAAACCGGTGGGTGTATGCCAGGTGCAGAGCAGAAACCCTCCCACATAAAGCCCTAAAGGGGAGATGCGTTAAAAAACAATTCATCTTGGGGCGCCTGGGTGGCGCAGTCGGTTAAGCGTCCGACTTCAGCCAGGTCACGATCTCGCGGTCCGTGAGTTCGAGCCCCGCGTCAGGCTCTGGGCTGATGGCTCGGAGCCTGGAGCCTGTTTCCGATTCTGTGTCTCCCTCTCTCTCTGCCCCTCCCCCGTTCATGCTCTGTCTCTCTCTGTCCCAAAAATAAATAAAAAATGTTGAAAAAAAAAAAATTAAAAAAAAAAAAACAAAACAAAACAATTCATCTTACTGTTGATACACACGAAGGAGTGGTCAGAAGGAAAAAAAAAGAAAAAAAAGAAAAAAAAGATAAATGCATATGGGTAAATCTAAACACTACGTCATTTTCTGGGGTTAAAAGATCAAGTCCCAGAACTGTAATGCCAATAAAAAAGCAGTGTGTATCAGAAAGAGGCTGATCCTACTGTCCTTAACTTCCTTAGGATAACCAGTAAAAGAAAAGAAACGGAAAGAAAACCTTCCAGCGGAGGTCAAAGCGTGAAAGTGGAACGAAGAGAGAAGACAGCACAGGACAGGACAGAGCATCCAGGCCTCGGAGTCAGAGCCCCAGGTGGGGGGCCCAGGGTGGAACCCTAGCTCTGCACCTGGCAGTTCTCTCCACAAACACAAGCCATCCGCTTCTCAAATTCCAGTTTCTTCATCTTTAAAAAGAGATAATAATACAAAGCTTCTAGCCCAGGATCTGAGTTAACACTGGAGTACCTGACACCCGGCCCCAAGCCGGTTCCCTTCCTGCTTTTCATGACCCTCGAGTGTGTTCACCACCAAGCAGGTCACTGTTGCAGGCGGCTAGATCAGATCATTTTTATCACGAATACCACAGCTGGTACAGTCAACTATATTCCTTCCTTATTCAGCTAAAAAGATTCCAAATAAAACTATAGCATATACAGTAGCTCAAGCTGTTTACTGTTCCAAAAGTGTGCTTACATGTATAGGTTTTCGCAAGAAAGGTGAAGTTCAAGCTGAAGCAAATGCCCCTTTTGTAGCAAAATGCAAGGCTAACACTTCGTATATGATAAAGAAAACCCAGTAGCTGCTTTCTTAGGTACCTACCGACCTGTCCAACCCCCACCTTTCTGGAATTTAAAAAAAAAAGAAAAAAAATTTTTTAATTTTATCACCTCAAAGATATAAAACTCATTTCAGCTAGTTAAAATTTGTTAAACTTCAGAATGAGCATATAATCCCAAAATACAATAACACCTTGTTGTATAAAGATTATTTTGTGAATTTAGAAACTGTGCTCCAAAAATCAGAGTGTTCAGAAAAAGATAAGTAAATCAAGTATTTCCCAATAACAGTGTTATAAAGGTTGACTCTAGGACAAAATAACGTGAGACTCCTTGAGTTCAACAGCCCACATATGGATTATCCCTGCTCTTTCCACACCCCCTTTTTAAACTGTCCATGGCCAATTTTATTTATTTTTTAATTTTTTAACGTTTATTTTTGAGAGAGAAACAGAACACGAGCAGGGGAGGGGCAGAGAGAGAGAGAGACACATAGAATCGGAAGCAGGCTCCAGGCTCCAGGCTGTCAGCACAGAGCCCGATGAGGGGCTCGAGCCTGTGAACCCTGAGATCATGACCTGAGCCGAAGCTGGACACTCAACTGACTGAGCCACCCAGGTGCCACCCAGGCGCCCCCTCCATGGCCAATTTTAAATTCTGAGTGGATTTTTTCTCTTCTTCACAGGATGCTTCCAGAACTTCCCCGTCTGTACATTTTAAAGAACAGAAATTAATTTCCATAACTGTCTAAGATAAACTTCAAGGCAATTCTGCCCCCCAAATTATAACATGACCCAAAATAAAGTATGCATGCTTTAAGGTTTTTGTTTCTACCAGTATAAAGGTCTGACTACCCCCGACTTTGAAGCACACGTGGCAGTCAGCAAGGTGACCCAATCCTCTCATCTGAATAAAAATGGTAAAAGCTGGGGGCACCTGGGTGGCTCCGTCGGTTAAGCGTCCAACTTCGGCTCGGGTCATGATCTCACGGTTCGTGGGTTCGAGCCCCGCGTCGGGCTCTGTGCCAACAGCTCAGCCTGGAGCCTGCTTCCGATTCTGTGTCTCCCCCTCTCTCTGTTCCTCCCCTGTTCTCACTGTCTCTCTTTCACTCTCTCAAAAATAAATAAAGATTACAAAAAAATCTTTTTAAATGCTAAAAGCCGAAAATGTTTTGCAAGAAACCAACTGGCAACCACTGAAACTAAAGATGAAAGTTTCATTAGAACAGAAATGGAAAACCCTGCATGTATACACACGCTCCAACAGGAAATGACGTACGTGGTGGACCTGAGGAGTGAAACCCTCAAGAGAGCGGTATTCCACACACAGCAAGGCCTCCGGGCTTGATGCGCAGCACAGCAGCCAAGGGCTACGGCCCTGAGGTCGGGGTGCCCAGGTCCAAATCCCAGGTGCAGTTACTGTGCCACACGGGCAGTCTACGTCCCTTCCACAGACCTCAGTGTCCCTAACTGTGAGGCTGGCATGATAGCCCTTAACAGGCCTGCAGAAGGGTTAAATTCGAAAGAACAGACACAAAGTCCAGAGCACGAGAACCGGCATATAGTAAACACTTAATGATTCTAGCTCATTTAATAGCTAGCCACGGAATCCCGTTTCTCTTATTTTACACTACGGCACTACTAGAAGCATCGAAAAGCACGCTGCGCAGTTGTTAATTAAAGAAATTACATTTCAGTTACTCGCTCCCTGATAGGAGCAGGTAATCCTAATGCCCATCATACAGCATTCAGCCAACACAACCACATCCAATACCAAACAGCCACAAATGAAATCATTAATAATTATTAAAGCATACCAGTGACCACTGACCTGCTCACCTGAGCCCAGAGATCTTATTACTAACAATCAGGTTACAGTATTAAGGGACTAATGAAATTTTTCTGTAATATACTTGCCGCAGTGATCTTGAGAGGCAACCATAAAAAACGGTAATAAAGTCTGGGGCGCCTGGGTGGCTCAGTCGGTTGGGCGTCTGACTTCGGCTCAGGTCCGGATCTCGCGGTCCGCGAGTTCAAGCCCCGCGTCGGGCTGTGTGCTGACAGCTCAGAGCCTGGAGCCTGTTTCAGATTCTGTGTCTCCCTCTCTCTCTGACCTTCCCACATTCATGCTCTGTCTCTCTCTGTCTCAAAAATAAATAAACGTTATATAAAATTTAAAAAAAAACTTAATAAAGTCAAAAATAATCAAGAACCACCAATTACTCTGCAACCACAATTCAATATGCCCCCCTCACAGCCTTAGCAGCTGGGGGTGGGAATCGGAGATGCGAGCCTACTCAAAACAGTTTCGTTCGTTTGTGTAATACGTGCCAGGGGCATGAGGACCCATGGCAGATAATTCCAAAAGTCTGGTTTGCATTTGACCTTGATGGCCTAAGAAACCCTAAGCAGTCTCAGGGAAAGTAACACCTAGATCTAAAACCTACAACTCGGGGATGGAAAGAAAAGACCCTTAAGAACCCTGGCATTCTCCCATCACTCCCCACCCCCAGGGCAGAAACTATCTGAGACGGAATTGTGACCTGGCAGCGATGACCACGGGCAGCACCACCTGAGGTGACATCTGGAGCAGGAATCTGATAACCACTTACTTGGTAACCATTAATTTACTCTTCGTTTCAAAGCGGCCTTTTTATCTCGGTTTAAAATGAGTGAAACTGTCTAAAATTTTCTTTGCAGCAAATGGAAATGCATTCATCATCACTCCCCATCATCCTTTTCAGCTGGCAGTAACTTGTGGTTGTAAAGCTACACAACAAAAGAGAGCTTGGGTGATGTTAATCAAAGCCTGGATTCCCGCCCTGCCCTGCGGCATGCTGTAATGGGAGAAAAGTTCCTGCTTCACATTCCAAAGGAAATGAATTCTTCTGTGAATAGCCCCCCACACTAATGCCACCTCTCGGTCTGTCACTGTTTTCACCCATGCAGCAAATATTTTGTAAGCACTTACTACTTTGTGCTAGAAGCTACGATAATAACAGCACCACCCTTGTCCATAATACACTGACTGCATTTCAGGGAGGTTTAAAGCGGAACACGTGGGTCCTAAACACTACTACGAGTGCGTGAATATTAAAAAGAGGTCTAGAACCAACATGCTGTTCACGCTCTCATAGAAAGTGCTTTAGGGTAGACCCGGAATTTAAGGCGCTTTGAAAACATAGAGGAAAACTGTACAATCCAAAGAAGACAGGCTTTAGAATTCGCTTCACCGTTTTCAAGTGTTACAAACTTAAACAAATTATTTAATCTCTCCAAACTTTGGTTTCCTCACCTATACAAAGGAAATATAAGTATCTACCATAAATAAGGTTGTCGTGAGGCCCGAATACAATGTACAGTAAACGGCTGGGACAGTGCCTGGCATACAGTATACGATCAATAAATAGAAGCCAGTATTAGTAGAGACATTCTCAACAAGAGGAACGCATTTAGTGGTGACCTTCACTCCTTGATGGAAAAAGTTAATTGTGTCAACAGAACTCAGCAGCATGGTTCTAAAAAGCAAAGTGAGAGCCTAAGCTTCATGGGAGAGGGTGTGAGTTGATAACATGGAAAGCAGGAGAACCCACCGCAGGGCAAGGTGAAGACAGGAACCTGCAAAACGAGCTGTAGTGAGATTACAGAGGAAGCACCTGCAGAAGAAAGTCAAGGAGCAACTCCACCGATCCGTCAAGTTGGAAAAGGTCTGTCTCCCCCCATGATTCTGTCTCCTCTCCTCCACCCCTCCGGGGAAGAAGTGCGTTCTCTGAGCAACTGGGAATCCAAAAAAAGGAAGTCTGAAGAAACAAGGTAAAGAAGCCGTCTCTACGTATTAAACCACTTACTAACACTTTGGATTGATAGGTTTTTGTTTGGCTCTACAAATTCCAGTTTAAAACACACGGTTTATACAATTGCATATAATAAGTAGACCGGTCAGTCATTCCACACTTTCCTCTGAATTAACATCATCAAACAATTACAGATGAGCTGCCGGTTACGAGGGAAACGGAGGTCTGGGGGAGAGGTTAAGGGACACAATTAGAGCAACGGGGTGACGCTGACACGTGCGGCGCCTGTGAGAGGGGATGCGCCACAAGGGAGGGGACGACGGAGCAGGGAGAGGAGGGGACAGCAGGACAGTGCCCGCCAGCGGCTCTGGAGCAAACACGATGGTCCACAGACCACTCCGGCTCTTTAGGGCGAGAATTACCAGCGCATCTCACTGAAAATCAGGTGCCACTAGAGACTACAACACCTAACTACCCTAGGACTTTGACACCGGACACCACACAAGCTGAAACACTGGGGCCTGAAAATACAAAACTGTTCAACCTTATGATCAAACTACAGAACATCCGTCATTAAAAAATTAATGTTCATTTAATTGCGTCGTTTTTTAAAAAAGCAGTTAGAGGTTGCTAAAAAGAAACTTTTTTCAAGTTTATTCATTTATTTGGAGAGAGAGGGAGGGTATGAGCAGGGGACGGCCAGAGAGAGAGGGAGAGAGGGAGGGAGAGAGAGAGGGAGAGGGAAGGGGGAAGAGAGAGAGAAAAAAAGAAAGAGAGACAGAGAGAGAGGGAGAGGGAGAGAGAGAATCCCAAACAGGCTCTGCACTGACAGCATGGAGTCTGATGCAGGGCTCGAACTCACGAACCATGAGATCATGACCTGAACGGAAACCAAGAGTCAGACGCTTAACCAACTGAGACACCCAGGAGCCCCCAAAGAAACTTTTTCAACTGTACTTCCCTCCCCTAAGGATCTCTTTCAACTTTTCCAAACTTTTTTTAATGTTTTATATATTTTTGAAAGAGAGAGCGACAGAGAATGAGCGGGGGAGAGGCAGACAGAGAGGGAGACACAGAATCCGAAGCAGGCTCCAGGCTCCGAGCTGTCAGCACAGAGCCCGAACCTGGGCTTGAAGTCACAAACTGCGAGATCATGACCTGAGCCAAAGTCAGACACTTAATCGACTGAGCCACCCAGGCGCCCCCAAACTCTTTTTGCTTGTGAATGTAGACACACACAAATTTCTCAACTTAAATTTAAACCCAGCCTACAAACCTGTGCTGAGAGCTCTCTTCCAGCCCCACGGGTTGCAGACAGAGCCCTTATCAACAGATCTTCAAATGTCACAAAGGCTGCTTGAAATTTTAACTAAACACATCAAGTTACTCGGAGTCAAAAGCAAATCCTACCAATGTTCTGAATACAGTGAAATGTTCCCAGGTCCAGTTCAGAAATAATTACGCAATAAAGTTGGGGCAGATACGCTATGCCTCAGATCTAGTAATCTCATATTTGATCCCATACAATGAAACAAATCTGTTATTTAATTACTGCTGAGTCTATATCCTGAAGTGCTTCTGTATCTTAAGAAGCAAATACCACAGAAAATGTCTTTTAAGTCCCTTCTTTTTGGAGTTGGCATCCATTGAAGTATTTCCATTTTGGAGCGCCTGGGTGGCTCAGCTGGTTAAGCGTCTGACTTCAGCTCAGGTCACGATCTCACGGTTCGTGAGTTCGAGCCCCGCGCCGGGCTCTGTGCTGACAGCTCAGAGCCTGGAGCCTGCTTGTGATTCTGTGTCTCCCTCTCTCTCTCTGCCCCTAACCCACTCACATTCTGTCTCTGTCTCTCTCAAAAATAAATAAACATTAAAAGATATACATATTTCATTTTGTTTTTTACTTACAACCTGAAGGAAATGACCCTTTGAAGAGGAAAGGGAGAAGTTACTTCAAAATCCTGGACTTTCGTTCCCCTTTTCCAACTGTTATCTTTGTAGTTATATTCCAAAGTGCAAAAAAAAAAAAAAAAAAAAAAGTAAAATTAATTGGGAACAGTGCCATATTTAAGTACATCTTTTCAATTTGATGAAATTAAACTTGCAATTGAAATACAACCCCCCCACAAAGTGCGTAAGAGTGCGGCAGCGGTAAGAAAGTACTCCGCGTAGTCAGGGACGTGCACCTGCCTGAAGAAAGAACCCACACTGCAGAACTGCAGGGTGGCATAGAGTAGCTAGAATAAGCGAAAGGGGAATGAAAAAAAGGATCTCACTCCAGCAACACCTCCTGATAAGACCCTCAGGCAGCTGCCACGATGTAGTATAAAAAAGCCATCACTTTGGAGTCCTACGCGCCGGGCATTGTGCTAATAAGCAGTACATACATCATCTCCTTCACTCCCTCTAACGACTTAGTGCCCTGGGAATTATTATGCTCATTTTGCAGGTAAGGAAGTAAACTCAGGTTATGCCTCAAACCTGGCAACCTTCTCAAGAATCCATTTACACCCTCCAACGTCTTCTCTATGCCCCGTGGAACCCTTCAAATTCCCTTCCAGGGGACTTGCAAGTCCCTGCTCTGCGCCCCTTACAGAGAGGAGCAGGGTCCCCACAGCTCCCTGTTCCTCTGCTCTCTGACGGTCCTCGCGAAGGAAAGCTCCCTCAGTGAGGTCTTTCAGGCCACATGTTCTCTCTACTTCAAGGTCCTCTGGAATATCCCCTGTGAACCAACCAATGGCTAGCTTGTACTTGTAAAACCTCTCCGAGCCTCACGGGTAGCACAGTGCCCTTCGTGGATTTGGGGTCCGCCTGTACACCCGTTATGACACACCCACTTCTCTCCATCCACCCTCCCCCCAGGGCCGGAGAACGGCCTGAGTGTCGCCTCCGTTCTGGTAACTATCAGTTCATACTCAGTCCCTGAAGTACACACTCAAAATCACCCCCTCTTCAGAAAACCCCTTAACTAGCATCACTTAAACTGTAATCACTCTCAGTAGAAAGGGCACTGGATTGGAAACCAGATCTGGCTTCTAAAGATGGTTCTTTTATTCACCGTGTTACCTGGGCAAAATCACTCCATCTTCCTGGGACCAGTTTCCCAACCACAAATGAAGAGAATTTCACTAACAAGCTCAAGACTAATTCCCAACTCTAAGAATTTTTTATACAAAAGAGTTAGCAACAACATTAACTTATTAAAAAACAAAAAAAATTGCTATAAAATTTTTAAATTATTCCAGGCACCCTACATTTAAATACACAACATACAAAAACCACACACACAAAAGAGAGAACTTTCCAATTTCAAAGGTTGATTAAATTGTCCATTTTTTAGTCTTTATTTGACACATGAATGAAGACCCAGGTAATCCCTCAGAGACTACTGGTCTACAAATATAGACACTTCCTTAATGAGTACTCACTATGTAATACTTTATACACCACATATTTTAATGTACCAAAATGTGTTTGTAGTACTGATAGCTGGTCTTATGGGTCAACTTGGTTGGGATACAGCTAAGTTAATCAAACATGAATCTAGGGTTGCAGTTCAAGTATTCTGTAGATGTGACTAATATCTAAATTGACTTCAAATAAAGGAGATTACCCTGGATTGTGTGGGTGGGACTCATGTAAGCAGTTGTAGGCTCTGAGAACAAAAACAGGTTTCTCAGAGAAAAAAGAATTCTGCCTCAAAACTTTAGCACCAACTCCTGCCCGACCTTCCAGCCTGTTAGTGTGCCCTACAAATTCTGGATTTACTACTCCCCACAATTTCACGAGCCAATTCCTTAAAATCAATCTCTTTTAAAACACACACACACATACACCATATTGGCTGTTTCTCTGGAGAAATATATATTAGGGAGAACCCTAATATATACCAAAAGACTCAAACAGGTATTTATTTTTCTTTCTTGCTTGGTTTTTTAATGTTTATTTTTGAGAGAGAGAGACAGAATGGGAGCGGGGAGGGGCAGAGAGAGAGGGAGACAGAGAATCCGAAGCAGGCTCCAGGCTCCGAGCTGTCAGCACAGAGCCCGACGCGGGGATCGAACCCGTGAACCATGAGATCATGCCCTGAGCCATACTCGGACACTCAGTCGACTAAGCCACCCAGGTGCCCCTTTTCTGTCTTTTTTAAGTTAGGGTTAACAGATGTCTGTTTCTTGTAACCTCTTTAAAATATTAAAGCATTTTAATATTTTAAGTGCTCAGAAGGTTATTTTGTTAGTACCTTCTGCACAATGCCAACTTTTCTTTATTAAAATCCATAGGAGGGGAAAGAACAGTGACGTTCCCTACATGGAATTTTTAGGTTCCAGAGCTGATTTCACAAGATTGTGAGATGCAACTTTTTTCTCATTGTCCTGGCTTTGAAGGTATTTCCTAACTACCAGTTCGTATATCACCATTGCGAGGAAATCAACGACCAGCCCACTCCCAAAGCTGAAGAGCCACACGAAATTGGCACAGACCTTGGACTACTTAGTGACATCTGCAAATTCAAGCCGAGAATTCTGCTCCAAGTTTTACTGTCGGTCTGTCTCGTGGCTAGTCTTCAGTGCTACAGGGACACAGAAAAGACTTCAGAATCACTACACACAGAAAACTACTAAAGATCTAAGAATCACATACTTAGTAACATCAATTCACACACTGGTGTCATTCAAAAAACATTCCTGGGGGGCGCCTGGGTGGCGCAGTCGGTTAAGCGTCCGACTTCAGCCAGGTCACGATCTCGCGGTCCGTGAGTTCGAGCCCCGCATCAGGCTCTGGGCTGATGGCTCGGAGCCTGGAGCCTGTTTCCGACTCTGTGTCTCCCTCTCTCTCTGCCCCTCCCCCATTCATGCTCTGTCTCTCTCTGTCCCAAAAATAAATTTAAAAAAAACAAAAACAAAAAAAAAACAAAAAAAAAAAAACATTCCTGATACGTGCTACATCTAGAAACTTTTCCTGTAAAGAGGCCAGCAGTATTCAGGCTTTGCAGGCCAAAACATCTCCACGGCAACTACCTGACTCTGCCACTGTAGCCCCAAAGCAGCCAATGACAATATATAAATGAATGAGCAGAACCGTGTTCTAATAAAACTTTATTTACTACAACAGGACACACTTAGCCTGAGGGGTGCAGTCTCCTGACCCCTGACTTAACTCAGGCAATCACACAGCCAGAAAAAACCCTGAAGACCATATGGTACCATACCCCACTCAATGTCAAGATACCCATAACAATATCCCCAACAAAGAGAGATCTGGTCTCTGTTTAAGTCCCAGTGACCATCCTGCGCAGAACGGTTACCATAATTAGACTCTTCTCCAAGCTGGACAGTGTTCCTCAATGAGGACAGCAAGATTTTTGGACGGGATATTTTCCCATTGTGTACAGCTGTCCAAAGCATCCCTGGTTCCCAAATCTTAAGTGCTAACTACACACACCTACACCCATCACTATGACAACCAAAACCCTCTCCAGCATCTTTCCACAGCCCCTGCGGGGGAGGTGTCAGGATCCACTGAACAGAGGCAGAATACACGGCAAGTCCTACCCAGACGTCCTCATTCTATCTATGGCAGGTATGACTAATAAATCACAATATTCTTTAATACTGACGCTGGACTTTGTCTTTTTTTTTTTTTTTTTTTTTTTTAAGAGAGAGCATGCGCAAGTGGGGCACAGGGACAGAGGAAGAGAGAGAGAATCCCAGCACAAAGCCCGACTCAGGACTCAATCCTACGACCCCAGGGTCATGACCTGAGCCAAAATCAAGAGTCGGACGCTCAACCGACTCAGCCACCCGGGCGTCCCTCTGCGTTTTTAATAACCCACCAGAAATACATGTGGATGCAAAGCATGTCTAAATTACCTAAGCCTCGAGTGTAACACCACGTAACATAAAAATACAAATTATCTTGGGGTGCCTGGGTGGCTCAGTCAGTTACACATCCGACTTCAGCTCAGGTCATGATCTCACAGTCCGTGGGTTCAAGCCCCCCATCAGACTCTGTGCTGACAGCTCAGAGCCTAGAGCCTGCTTCAGATTCTGTGTCTCCCTCTCTCCACTGCTCATGCTCGGTCTCTGTCTCAAAAATAAATAAAAACATTAAAAAAAAATACAAATTATCTTTTTCACACTTTTAATAATCACCAAATTTTCCCAAAATAAAACTGCTTTGAAGCCAAGGCAAGACCATACCTAACTATTCTCTGCATTTTACCAAATTATTCGCCATTTTGGAAAATCACCTCAATGGCAGCACATACGTTAAGTACAACCCACCCGCACAAGTGTGCATTTGTAACCGTCTCATCCACAGTAATTCTAGACACAGACACAAAACGCTGACCATCTGGAATGTATCGAACACACGCGTATTAAAAATATTTTTAATCATTTTTTAATGATTTTATTTTTATTCCTCCTTTATATCATAGTTAGAAATTGTGTTCATTTCTTTGCCATCAGATTTGTAAGTAGTTACAGTATGCCTATGAATTCATTTCAGGATGGTAAAGGAGGAACTGTAAAATACCTGTTATAAAAATAGAGTGTTGGATCTGACAGGTTAAAAATCACTGGTCTAAAGATACCTGTTTAGCCAAATTCCCCTAACACAGACAGCACTCTTGTCCACACTCTGGACACAGATGTAATGCATTTGTTCAAAAGCAGCTGTCACTGGCCCTCCGAAGCCATTTCACAGAAACAGAGATCTCACAACAGAGGGGCAGTTCCCGAGTCCCCTGTCCTCTGTGGTACGACAGATACAAGAAAGGGCTGTGCAAACCAAGTGCGTAGGACGTCTAAACCCTCCAGCACACTGTGTCTGTCTGTGCAACTACTCGCACCTGCTGGTGAAGGCACCCGGCAGTGATTACGTGTCAATGAAAGAACCCAGCCGTCACTGAGGCAACTGCCCTTGTGCACCAGACACAGACTCTCCTAAAGAGCCCATTTTCCACATTAAATTGTGCTACTGGGATCTGTCCCTGGCTTTACACAGGGCAGGCTCTAGAACAGCGTCCACCAGGACACTTACCCACACCCTCTGGTGTGATAACCACGGCCACATGTGGCATCTGGGCACGTGCAGTGAGGTTCCGTGTGGCCACCTGTGACTGGTCACGACTGGACCGGACAGCTCCAGAATATCAGAGCTGGAAAGGGGCCCGGAGGCCACAGATCACAGCCATGTCTAGCTTCAGAAAAGGACTTACCACAGTAGGAATTAAGCAACGGAGGCTGAGAGGGATGTACCTACCCCGTTACCAGAACAGGCCCCTCGCCCGGCCACAGCGCATGAGCAGCATAGCCACTTCTAGAAGCCAGGCATCCTGAGCCACTCCTCTGCCGTCCTGTTGCTGACTCAATAAAAACTCAGTTATTTCATGTCTCCCTCCCCATATGCCATCTAATACATACAGAATTAATCTCACAACTGATAGACTTTCCTCAAATCCAGACTTAGCTATAAGCCACCGTAATGTTAAAAGTATGGAGATAAAAAACTAAGATTTGAACTAAAGCTTAAAAACGCTGTCTATGAGAGATTACTAGTTTGGGATTTGAAGGTTTCACATTGACTAAAAATGAAAATAATCTCTACATACAATCTATGTCGATCTCCACATAACCCATAGCTACAACTGTATATCTCGATTACAATAATGGACTGAGGCCACTGGCAAGTGTAGTTTCCAAGAACATTTATTATCATTTCCCTCTATAAATCTTTTCTTAAAATCTTTTTTACAGCTCATGGCAGCTGGGTAAGAGTTCATACATAGTTGAAAGATGAACTTCAAGCAAAATCATTAACATAAGAAATGGCAGGTCCCAGAGGCTTTCTTTGAATCAAGGTTTCAACTATTCTAGGTTTAAGTGGTAACATCCAGTCTGGAGGGGTAGGAGAGAGCCAGGTGCCTAGGAACACAATTCCAGCAATTGGTTTTCTCTATTCTTTGGAGACATGCGTGTGAAAGTGAGTGGTAGGGAGCGGAAAATCCGACACAACTCTGGGTTGGCCTATAAGTAATTCTAGGGTCTTCCAGGGAATAAGGGTACCAGATCCAGAGAACTATCACTTGTCACACTTCTCCACGGAAAACCTGGTATAAAATTACCCGTAGGTGATCTGCCGCAAAGCCTCACAAGGAGCATTAGCTACTTAGCTATAATGAAAGCCAGCCCTGACTCAACCAAGCTTTAAGGGATAAGCATTATAAACATAAAAGCTGAAAAGGATAAGTGTGTTAGAAAACGGAACAAAAACAGATCACTACAAGCTGAAATGCTGAGCTTCTGAAGCCCAGCCAGGATCAAAGTTAACAGGAATAAACGTAAAGTCTTGTAGATGAGTTCAAAAACCAGCTGTACAGGTAGAGAGAGCAGATTAACAGATTTCCCATATAATTTTGGGAGCTGTGGTTTACCAAATGCTTAATATAAGAGCTAGATGCGTCTGCTTAAATGTGAATGTAATTTTAAACCTCAATAGTATTGAATGTGCAATAATATGACAGTAGGTGTCCACCCTACAGGAAGGAAAAGCCCCCATATTTGCTGCCTTGATCAGACATCTAAAATAGTGTGGACAGGGGCGCCTGGGTGGCTTGGTCGGTTGAGTGTCTGACTTCGGCTCAGGTCACGATCTCACGGTCCGTGAGTTCGAGCCCCGCGTCGGGCTCTGTGCTGACAGCTCAGAGCCTGGAGCCTGCTTCTGATTCTGTGTCTCCCTCTCTCTCTGCTCCTCCCCTGTTCATGCTCTGTCTCTCTCTGTCTCAAAAAAATAAATAAACGTAAAAAAAAATTTTTAAAAATAAATTAAAGAAAATAAATAAATAAAAACCACAACAGGCAATTTGGACCTGTTACAAGGAAAAGAATAACCCAACAATGAACCAAGGCTACACCAGAAAGTGAACACCTTGTTACTCTAAGTATTCCTGCAAGGGCCATAGATACTCTGGGAAGGAAAGGGTTATGAGAGTATCCAGATCAGGCAGAAGACTGCATTACATGAGTGCTACAGGTTCACGCTAATCCCTCGATGATAGGACTTTGATTGCAGAAGAGAACAATTAAGCTGAGTCAGCAACTTATTTCCCCGGAGACAAGTTAGTTTGGTGACAAGGGAGAAGAAATGAGAAAGCCAAAGGGGCTCCAAGATACATTTAAAAATACCTGATGTATAAGGGCCCAAGAGTTGAGACGCAATTGAACGGGTGAGTCCACATAAAGACCTGGGATCGCACCCCAGGTCCAGCACCTCATTCCAGAAGACATCACCGGGCTGGTCACCTAACCTTCCTGAAGCTCAGGGTTTCTGTCCCTGACATTCAATCCTGCCTCAGGACCAAATGACGATATAAGAAAAGCACTCTGTAAATATTTATACAAAAATTACCAGTTATTATTCTACATCAGTCAGACTCTTCTAAGCTTTGCTCACCCCCTTAAAAAAGGGTTATGAAAAACCTAGACTCTTTTTTTTTTTTTTTTTTTTTTTTTTTTTTTTTAATTTTTTTTTCAACGTTTTTTATTTATTTTTGGGACAGAGAGAGACAGAGCATGAACGGGGGAGGGGCAGAGAGAGAGGGAGACACAGAATCGGAAACAGGCTCCAGGCTCCGAGCCATCAGCCCAGAGCCTGACGCGGGGCTCGAACTCACGGACCGCGAGATCGTGACCTGGCTGAAGTCGGACGCTTAACCGACTGCGCCACCCAGGCGCCCCGAAAAACCTAGACTCTTGAAACATCAACCAACATAAAGCTGAGTGAACAGACCAGGGAGGAAGTCCTTTTCAAGCAGGGATCCTAAACGGAAAGTACAGGGATCCTAAAAGTACAAAGACAGTCTTACCCGAGGGGTTAACAAGGCATTTATTACAGAACAGGTTAAGTGTTCCTAAAAAGGATGCTGTTCTGCTTTTTTTGATAACTAAGGACTACAGATTAAGCGTTGACTTCATAAAGGCCCTTGGAAATGTTGGCCGGATACCTTGCTTACACAGTTCTCAGCGGTAAAGAAGGTCACTTCCTGGCAGGTGCAGGAACCTCAGGATATCTTGGGGACCTTGTGAAGAGGAATTCACCCAGTTCCACAGGTATTGCAGGCCTGTCTGATGGCAAGTATTTGGCTTGGCTTCTGGCCTGGAGAGGCTACTAAAAGTTCAATCTGGAGTTTCCTTATAAAAGGTTCCAGGAAAGCAAACTTTTAACAGATCCTCAGGATCAATCGCTATTCTTGCTGAGCTTATGTAAATAATTAGGCCAGGTTTCTTAAGACGTGACTTGTTCTACAAATGCATTGGTCTTGATTTGGCCATCTCTGGAAAAGAGGGTTTTTAGAGGGAAAAACTATGTTTCAACAGCGCACAGTTATGGATGTTAAATTCTAGCTCCGACTGCCTTTAAATGTTTGTTGTTTGCCTAACCTACACAACTTGAGGTAAACTTCAGAAAAATTGTCACAGTACTTCATGTACAGACAATCTTCTGTGGGGATAATAATAAGACCCCGTGGGCATATGATTATTTAAACAACTAGAAAATGGGATGGATTCCCCCCAACCATTGCATGCCAAGACTATTCTCACTGTAGACCCATCAACAGATAAAGACTTTCGTGCTTTATTATGTACTTGGGGCCTGGTTAATTCATCAATCTCTAAGTATGCAAACCATATCCTCCCTAAACCTGGTCTGACGGTTACCAGAAACCCACCCCTTTCCAAGACTTGGAGGTGGACTTGACAGATATAAAACCAAGCAAAGGATTCAGGTACCTCCTCGTAATAATCTGCGCGTACTGAGGATGGGTCAAGGCCTTCCCGACCAGGACGGCGCGAAGTCGTGAGGTGGCCAAAGCTCTTCTACGTGAAATGATGCCTCGGTTTGGTCTGCCCTTAACCATACACAGTGACAACGGGCCTGCATTTGTGGCGGACACTATACAAACCCTGACCAGGTCCCTCAACATTACCTGGAAACTGCAACACGCATCTTAGCCGTCCGAGAGTACCAACCCCTAGAGCTAAGGGGTGATGCCTACTAAAAAAGATGTTTTTAAAACAGCATCCAAGGGGGGAATGTTGGGAAAATTAAGTAAAGTTCTGCACCATAAGAGGACGGGACTAACAGGACTCTAGTTCCTAGCTTAGACACTCCTCTTCCGGGTTCTTCCTCCTGCCCTGCTTGCCTTGGGCGCCAAATTACTACTAGTGAGGAATGCGGAAGTAACGCACGATAAACTGTCCCCCATGTGGTGCTCAGGGCTCAGATCTCTGGAGAAGGATCTCCTCTGAGCCGGCAGGTGTGAAAGAAAACTCCGATCCGCCAAGAGAAAAAAAAAAAAAAAAAAAAAGAGGTGACTTGAATGGACGCAAGCTGACCGGCTTATTCTGAGATCAAATGAAAACGTGTTAAGTCACAAGCACAGGCTGACACAGGCATTACAACCCCTGTCAGGATGATAAGAGCCTGCAGAGGCTACAGAGGTCTGGAAGTTGAAGCCCACCTGTCGTGGCTGGTCAACATTCACCATGCTCCAAGGAGTGCCGTCAGAGTATCTCCCAAGGTACTTTCCAGCTGGAGCACCGAGCAAACTGGAACCAGTAACTGTTTGTCAGGAAAGAAAGACCAAGTCAATAGTCACTGCCTAGGTCTGAAATGTTCGGTGTTGACTCCGATACTTCTTACCTGTGTGGTCACTAGTTCTTGTGGGAAAGTCTAGAACCTGACAATGCATCACTTCCCGGGTCGGCCCTATCATCTCCGCTTTAACTAAGACGAGGTCACTCGTACGCGGTGCTTGGTCTTCTTGTATGCGCAGTGTTCCCGTCAATGTCCACGAAAAATACCAATGCTAAAATAAACCTCAATGTTTGTTTCTTTATTCACATTTCAATCCTTCCCTCAAGCCTCTCCACGATTCCCAGTGACCACGTAAACTTTCCAACTTCAAGAGCCTTTGCCAGGTCGTTCTCTCGCAGGCAGGTGGGAGCGGCAGGAGGAATTTCTCTCTCTACGCCCCGCAGGCAATAAAGGAGAGCACTGTCTGTATTTTAAAACAATGATAAAGCCAACTACGTCCTTCTTCTTTTTATTACCACCAAGCACTGATAACTGTAAACAACGTGCAGTTGTTACAACGTGCAGGTGTAAACCACTGCAGAAAGCCCCCACCATCACCTCCTAACATCCCCTCCCCCCCCCCATCTCCTACTGGACAGTTTCTTTTCATGAGGATCTCAAACTAAAACAAACCAACAAACAAAACTCATAACAAGAACAAAGACTAATGACAATCAGTGTATTTTCTGTAGTATTTGCAACTGTATCACTTCAAAGAATGGTTCCTGTAGAATTTAATGTGATGCCTCGCTCCAAGCAAAAGTAAGTGTAGTCCAGTTATATAATCCAATCATGATTTAGTATTTAAACTGTTTTTCAAACAATAACAACGTAAACAAATGGTTCACAGCCATAACTGCATGTCAGGAGGGCAAAAAATTTGCCAAGATTTATGGGATCAAGGTCAGCAGAACGAACTAGGCTATACCGACAGCCCTTTTGGCTGAGGCCAACGTCATCTCAGTCACTGAGAGAAAAGGTCTCACTCAGCAGCACAGAAAGGGCAGAAAGTCCTACTAAAAGAAGAGGCTGATGATGCCTCAGCTAATCTTGGTGACAGCCAGCATGCGTCACAGGCCCTGCAGCTGGACAGTAGGTCTGCAGATCAACACTGTCCTTTCATCAATACCATCAAACGGCAGGGGGTGCCCTTGTAATGGGGTATACGGGTAACAGAGAGCAGACTATGTAATTATAAAGTTGACAGTCAGGGAGCACAGAGCCCAAAATCCCAATATAGCAAATTACTGCACATATTACAAACAGGTGACTATGGAAAGCAATGTGTAAATACGTGAAAATAAAAACAGCCCGGGCCATCACTGTCTTAGTAGTTCTCCCGTCGCACAGCTACGCATTTTGCCATCGCAGAAACAAAAATAAGTAATAAATCTGTTAAGAATAACTAGTAATTTGCCCAGCCCTGTTAAAATTTCCACTATTGGTTAAAGTGTAAAATGTATCACAATCCTACAGAACAACACTTGGGTTCATCTACAGAAAACTTAAAATTTTACTCAACGATTAGAACAAAGAAAAATCCCAGAGATTATCCAGAACACACAGCAATCCAATTTCAAATATATCATTCAGACATATAACTAGACAGTTGCCAGAGAGGGCGGGCTCTTGTGTTTCAAAAACAAGCACTTCCTCAACCGCAAACTAAAGTCTAAAGACCTGCATACTTTCCCAACTGTTTTATCTCCCAAAAACCAAGCGAAGGGGGAGGAATACATTTCTTAAACCAAGATTTTATGGACAATTCGGAACAAGCCTTATCAGAAAAGGAACACTGTCTAACTTAAAGAAACAGATTAAATGAAGATATACAGAGAAATCCACACAGCAATCAACACAATAACTATAAAGATCAGGCCATTTTACCATTTTCTAGTTGAGAAATTACCCACTATACTTAATTACATGTTGAAGCACTGTTTATTTCTAGACACTGCTCTCCACCTGTAAATATCAGCTATGTCCCTAAATATAAGGAGATTACACCCAACTCAAGTACAAATTTTCAAGTCCATCAAGAGTTCATAAGCGAGGGGCGCCTGGGTGGCGCAGTCGGTTAAGCATCCGACTTCAGCCAGGTCACGATCTCGCGGTCCGTGAGTTCGAGCCCCGCGTCAGGCTCTGGGCTGATGGCTCGGAGCCTGGAGCCTGTTTCCGATTCTGTGTCTCCCTCTCTCTCTGCCCCTCCCCCGTTCATGCTCTGTCTCTCTCTGTCCCAAAAATAAATAAAAAACGTTGAAAAAAAATTTTTTAAAAAAAAAAAGAGTTCATAAGCGTTACTAACACTGTGATCTGAGATCTGGACGAGGTAGATCTTAAGACGGCTAGGTACTGGTCACTATGTGTCATCAGCTTCATTGTGACCATCATGTCACAATGTACATCAAAATGTGTACCACACGGTGCGCCTAGAATACACACAGTTCTTGTCTGTCAATTACACCTGATAAAGCCGGGGGGCGGGGGGGGGGGGGGAGGGGGTGAGGGATTTACAAGTCAGCCAATACACTGAGGCACCAACAAACACAGAACATTCTAGTTCACTTAGTGCAAGTCAGACCACAGAACCTGGTATCCGGGCAACCTGCACCGACGCAGTCTAGCACCCAAGAGGAGGAAGGCTCTAGGCAGCTGTCCCCTCCAACAGTGACAGTGCGAGGACTGCCCTGCTGGGTGCCCAGTTTGTGGCAAAACCCAATTCGCCTTTTCAGGTCGGAGTCTCTAATTATACCTAAGTGAGAGGCTGTACGATGTCCTTAGGAAGCGCAGCCAATAAAAATCACATGCAGTGTAGACAATGAGGAGAATACTCAGCATGAGCTGCAGTAATGACAAAATAAGCCGACAAGCCCCTCCCTGGCCACTAGAGACACCACCTGTGTTTACTGTGAGTGAGACACCATGGTTCCGGGAACACTCAACACAGTCTGTGGCCTTGTGGTAGCCAACCCTAGGGACTGGGTGTAATCGGCTGCACCCGCACCTAGACTGTCCTCACTGGGTAAACCGAGTCACCAACCCGAACCCTAGGGTCTGGTGTAATCCACTCCACCACCATCTGGATGGTCCTCACTGGGTAAACCAAGTCACTAACCCGGACCCTAGGGACTGGGTGTAATCCACTCCACCCGCATCTGGAGGGTCCTCACTAGGTAAACCGAGTCACTAACCCGAACCCTAGGGTCTGGGTGTAATCCACTCCACCCACATCTGGAGGGTCCTCGCTGGGTAAACTGAGTCACTAACCCGAACCCTAGGGACTGGGTGTAATCGGCTGCACCCACACCTAGATTGTTCTCATTGGGTAAACCGAGTCACTAACCCAAACCCTAGGGACTGGGTATAACTGGCTGCACCCACACCTAGACTGTCCTCACTGGGTAAACTGAGTCACTAAACCCATATCCTAGGGACTGGGTATAGTCCACTGCACCCACACCTAGACTGTCCTCACTGGGTAAACTGAGTCACTAAACCCATATCCTAGGGACTGGGTGTAATCCACTCCACCAGCATCTGGAGGGTCTTCACTGGGTAAACTGAGTCACTAACCCGAACCCTAGGGACTGGGTGTAATCCACTCCACCCACATCTGGAGGGTCCTCACTGGGTAAACCGAGTCACTAACCCGAACCCTAGGGACTGGGTGTAATCGGCTGCACCCGCACCTGGAGCGTCCTCACTGAGTAAACGGAGTCACTAACCCGTATCCTAGGGACTGGGTGTAATCCGCTAAAACCGCACCTAGACTGTCCTCACTGGGTAAACCGAGTCACTAACCCGGATCCTAGGGACTGGGTGTAATCGGCTGCACCCACACCTAGACTGTCCTCACTGGATAAACCGAGTCACTAACCCGAACCCTGGGGACTGGGTGTAATCCACTCCACCCACATCTGGAGGGTCCTCACTGGGTAAACCGAGTCACTAACCCGAACCCTAGGGACTGGGTGTAATCGGCTGCACCCGCACCTGGAGCGTCCTCACTGAGTAAACGGAGTCACTAACCCGTATCCTAGGGACTGGGTGTAATCCGCTAAAACCGCACCTAGACTGTCCTCACTGGGTAAACCGAGTCACTAACCCGGATCCTAGGGACTGGGTGTAATCGGCTGCACCCACACCTAGACTGTCCTCACTGGATAAACCGAGTCACTAACCCGAACCCTAGGGACTGGGTGTAATCCACTCCACCCACATCTGGAGGGTCCTCACTGGGTAAACCGAGTCACTAACCCGAACCCTAGGGACTGGGTGTAATCGGCTGCACCCGCACCTGGAGCGTCCTCACTGAGTAAACGGAGTCACTAACCCGTATCCTAGGGACTGGGTGTAATCCGCTAAAACCGCACCTAGACTGTCCTCACTGGGTAAACCGAGTCACTAACCCGGATCCTAGGGACTGGGTGTAATCGGCTGCACCCACACCTAGACTGTCCTCACTGGATAAACCGAGTCACTAACCCGAACCCTGGGGACTGGGTGTAATCCACTCCACCCACATCTGGAGGGTCCTCACTGGGTAAACCGAGTCACTAACCCGAACCCTAGGGACTGGGTGTAATCGGCTGCACCCGCACCTGGAGCGTCCTCACTGAGTAAACGGAGTCACTAACCCGTATCCTAGGGACTGGGTGTAATCCGCTAAAACCGCACCTAGACTGTCCTCACTGGGTAAACCGAGTCACTAACGCACAGGGGCTCCAGTACAAGCGCAGGCACAGCTCCCTGCGACCCTCTCCGCAGCTCCAAGCGTGCTGACGAGGTCGCTCGGGGCAGTGGAAGCAGCACAAGCTAAACTCTGGCGCCACGGAGGGTTCCAGAACGAGAACTGCGGTCAGCCTGACAGCAGTAGGTCCGCGGGCGCCTGCTGGCTCAGTCGGGGGCGTGGGCGACTGTACGTGGGGCCTGGGGTCCGAGCCCCCGACCGGAGGAAGGGCTGCTAAATTCCTGTGACAAAGAAGTGCAGCCCGAAGGGGACTCGGCTGAAGGGAGACCTCGAGTGTCCCCGGAGCGTCCGATGTCCCTCCAACCCACACACACGTCCGGAAGCCAGCACGGACCCGCGGCGAGGCTACGCGGCTGGGCCCCCCGCCCCTCACGGCACCCCTCCCGCGGCCCCGACCATGCTCGGTCGCCCTCCGCCCGCGCGGGGCGCCCAGGTCCCCCCGGCCCCCCCGGCCCTACCCGGTCTCCCCGTCGCGCGGCGGCGGCGGCGGCGGCGGCGGCGGCGGCGGCGGCGGCGTGGCCAAGACGCGTCCACTGAGGAGACCGGCGTCCGGGACGCTCCGGCCCCAACGCGGACCCTGAGCCGGCTTCCGCCTGGCGCCGGAAGGCGTTCGCGCGCGGGACCGGAAGTCCCGCCCCCAGGCCGCGGGCAGGGGCGCGGGGTCCTCGGGGCCGCCGGCCGGTGGGCTGGTGGCGGCGGTGGGGCCCCGCGGGGCCCAGACGCGGAGCTCCGCTTTGCGGGGTGGAAGGTGACGCGGGCGGGCGGGCGGGGAGAGGGACCGGCGCTGCGGGACGGGAGGCGCAAGTCCCTCCCACCCCCCCTTCTCGGAGAGACGGTCGGGAGCGACGAGCGCGCGCTGGAGCTCGGAGGAGGCGGGAGGGCCTGCGGGAGAGAGGGGCGTCGGAGAGAGCCCGGCCGCACGGGGGAGCCGGGGGGCTGCATCGGGGACGCCAAAACAGTGATCAAGGCCTTTAAGGGGGGACCAGCAGGGCTCTTACCCCTCATATCACCGCATTGGGCGGATCGCCCCAACCAACCGAAATGCCCGCTGGAACTACTGAGCCCTTAGAATGGTAATGAGGCTTCGTTACCAGCCACAGGGATGAGGACGGTTACCTCTATGGCTGTTTTGCTTGCTGCTTGTGTTTAATGAATACTTTCTTGCGCGCCAAGTCCCCCCTTTCCTCTTTAGGAAGAAAAGGTATGACAATTTTTTTCTCTCGCTCTGGGGTTATGTTGTGAGAGGTACAGATAGGATTGTCAACAGCAGAGAAGGAAGAATGGACAACATGTAGACAGTCTGTGCCTGCAGGGCACGACATCAGCCCTGCACCCAGTAGAAGGGTACAGCTTCCCGCTTGCCCACGTTGGGGAGGTTAGCAGTCGCTTTGTGGTGGTGCGTGACATCACCAAATCATGTAGTGGAGAGGTGTGGCCTTGAGAGACTGGGAAGAGCGTGTGTGCGCGCCTGTGTTTGTGTGTGTACACACATGCGTGCACCACCCCCCCCCATCAAGAAGTAGAATGTAACAGGCACTCCGCGAAATGTCATGAAATGTTTCCATATAGCTCACCACAATTCTTTGCTTGTGGTAGAGATGCCCCTAATAAATAGAGAGGTCCCCTCAAAGGACCATATACCATGTACAAGTGACCATGTTCTTAGGTGACCAAGTGTCCTGGTTTGCCCAGGACTGAGGGGGATCCCAGGACACTAGAATTTTGGCACTTAAAACACTGGGATGATGGGGCGCCTGGGTGGCGCAGTCGGTTAAGCGTCCGACTTCAGCCAGGTCACGATCTCGCGGTCCGTGAGTTCGAGCCCCGCGTCAGGCTCTGGGCTGATGGCTCGGAGCCTGGAGCCTGTTTCCGATTCTGTGTCTCCCTCTCTCTCTGCCCCTCCCCCATTCATGCTCTGTCTCTCTCTGTCCCAAAAATAAATAAAAAACGTTGAAAAAAAAATTAAAAAAAAAAAAAAAACACTGGGATGGTCCTAGGAAAAGTGGGACAGGTTGGTCATGTCCCTGTAAAACAGATGAGTCCAGAAATGGACACATCCTAAACCAGGCCCTTCATGGTCTTCCCGCACCTCCAGGAATTTAACATATGGCACAGGAAAACACAGAAGGTAGCCCTTAGAACAGTCACATAAATGGCTGTACCCTAAAGAAAAGGTCTGTTAACACCGTTTGCTGAGGACCAGGACCTGCCCTGCCTCCTTTGATTACAGGTGATAATCCCTGTGTATTTCCAAAACATTCTTTTGCTTGACGAGCCAGGGAAGGCTTCTGCTTGCAACCGAAGTAAGCTTGAGGAGTGTATGCATAGCACGTCCTTGTTCAAGGGCATCTGCTCCCAGAGCCCCTGCTGAGTGGGCACTGAGCCACGTGCTCCATACTCACTGGCATAGCAAACTGAAGTCGATCTGTCTCAAACCCAAACAGCTGAGAGTCTCTGCAGCATGGGTTTTGGTCACCAGTGGAGCTGCAGTTGGTCTCTTTCATGTTGAGATAGAAATGCCCTGTAAACCTGGAATTAGGTTCTAGGCATGAGCAGGGTGTTGGAGCTGGTGGAACAAAAGCAGGAGATACTAGAGGAAAGAGGGGAGAAGGGAAGACCGAGTTATCGGAGCGGTGTTCCATCTTTGTGCCCAGCTTTCCAGCATTGGATTTCCAGTCCCTTGTGAGGTCCAGCTCAACTTCCTGTCCTTAAATTCTGAAAATTCTGTGTCCTTCCGGTAAAGTCCCCGTGTTACTCGGGTTAGTTGTAGTCGGTTCCTGTTCCCAGTGAAACGACACCACTCCCTAAGACACTAGTCCCCTGCTCACTCTACAGCATCCATCTCTTGTCACCAGAGCTCTGGAGTCAGCATGTCCTTCCAGGCCAAGGACAGGAGGGCCACTGCTGCCTGGTCCCATCAGGAAAACTGCCTCAGTTATTATGGGACTGGCGGGTGGGGCAAATTGTATAATCAGCATATAAATCTGGAAGGAGACTTGGGAAATGGCCTATTCCAAATTCCTTGTTACGCACAGGGGAGGAAGAGAGTCCACCTGGATGGAGTTCAGTGGTCCCAGAGACAGGACTATTGATCTCCCTCCCAGTGGGCTCCCCAATTTTTCTGGTGTGGAGGGAGTGCGGTACCCCCCCAGACCCCTGTGAGGCCCCCTAGTGTGCTGCTGAGCTCCCTCCCACCCGCCACCTGGCCTTCGGCATCAGCCTTTGCAAAATCATGACCGCTGTGTAGTTGTATTCAGACCTGGGAGAAAACGTTTTAAGGAAAAATACTTTTTGTTCCCTCCTTACTCACCACCTGGCTCTGACAGATAAGTGGGTTAATTAGCAGAGCTAATAAGGTTAGTTTAAAAGTTTACTTACACTTTCTACACTCCCATTCATACCTGGGTGTTTTCCTTATGCTTATTTGTTCATAAACATAAAAATTTGTTCGTAAACAACCAGCATCACCAAGGGCCACGGCAGCCGCAGGTCCGCAAGTGTGCCTTCCACCGTTTGGACACACACTAATGTAGTCACGTGGCACAGTGAACCAGTCTACTTGGAGGCAGTCACGGCAGCATGTTCCTTGGAACGCTAACCACTTAGTGTAGAGTTATATTAATTAAAGATTATGTACTGAGTGGTAGTTAAGGTCAGCCAGGGCTCTCCAGTTAATAATTCCCAACTGCTGCAAGGCCCCGTATGCAAGGTGCTTTTGTGAAGATCCCAATCTCCTATGATCCAACAGTATCACTGAACGTGAAAGATGACTCCTAACTACGTTTAAGGTGGTGCTTTCTTCCTAAAAGGGTAGCTGCCCCAGAAATGTTTCAGGTTACCCAGAATACTTAAAAATGTAACTTTTGGTATTCTGGTCTAATTCGTTATTGTGGTAAAATATATAAAACATAAAATTTGCCATTTTGGCTACGTCCAAACGCACACTGCGGTGCGTATACCCATCACTCCCGTCCCTCCCCAGAACTTTCTCATCTCCCCAGGCTGAAACTCAACACCCGTGAAAACAGCATCTCTCCATTTCCCCCACCTCCCCTAAATCCACTTTCAGGGTAGGTTTGTCCGTGTTGCATCCCATGGAAATATGTTCAACATGGGTTCATATCCTCTGCAAGTAAACACTTGCGAGTAGAAATAACATAGGGTTTGTTCACCTCTTTTCTCTTGTGGAATTCAAATGAAATGTGATTTCCACAGGGACACGTCGTATAATAATCAGATACTTCTATTTCAGACCTCTTTAAGGCCTACACCAGTGAAGTTCCACCTGTAAAACAACAGGGAAATTTGGCGTGGTACTCCTTAACTGAACAGTTTGTGTGGGTGTGTTCTGAAGGGCTTGTATACAAGTTCGTAACTGCAAATGCCAAACCTTGTTTGTCTTTCTGCAAAACCAGCGAGCAATCCACACACCTGATTGGTGCGCGAGCCTCCCCGTGTTTTCCTCCTAACATCACCGCTAAGCAGAAATGCTCAAGCCAGAGAAAGCTTCACCTGCTAAACCTCAACAGGGGCCAGAAAGCAAGCCTTTCCTCTTGAATACAGGTTTCATTCAAGGATGGGTAACTGAAATAGACACACAGCACTGCTCCCGACTTGCAAATCTAACCACCAGGTAGACAATAAAATGAATTTTCAGCTCTGAGTCTTGGTGATACAAACTTAATTTCCTATGAAGAAATTAACTACAGGCTGGGAAGGTCAAGGCAAAACTTAACTTGTAAAAACAGTGGATGTAAGCCTTAAAGAGAAGGAATACACCTTCTCTGTAACAGGATCCTCATTAGTTAGTAAGAAGTCACTTCCTGTGCAGTTAGCACACTCTTAAAAACATTTGAAATCAAGCACTGTACAGGGTGGTTATATCTGCCTTGAGTAGGCGTGGCAGAAGCCTAGAGTTTTTGCTGATTCTCCTGTGTTTCTATCCTGAGACAGACCACATTGCAAATATTGAGTTGCCAGATAAAACGCAGGCTGCCCAGTAAACTTGGAATGTCCTATTATTTTCAGTACAAATAAGGTAGGGAAGCTGAACGACGGGCTCCATCTGTTTCTCTGCGAGGTCCCACTTACTCATGCGCCATATTTCACCTTGTATCTGAGTAAACCGAAAAAGCTATGTTCCCACCCCAAGGCGGGGAGTAAGAACTTCATCGTTCTCTGTGTTTCGTCCTAGGCCCCCGACACCTGATAATGTAAGAGACGGGCCCCCAAGCCTGTTCCAGCTCTGTGTCTGTCAAACTCGGCTGACACTGGCATCAGTACCCCCCCCCGCCCCCCGGCTTCAGTGATTTATGTTACAACACCTGCTGTTCACCTGCCACTTGCTTTCAATTGGACCCCACCCTGGATTCCTGAAAGAACATTTACCCTGGACCCCTTTCCAGTATAAACCCCCAACCCCAAGTGGTGGGGAGACTCCCTTCCATCTGAGTCTCCCAGACGCTCTGCCTACTATACTCACACCACTTGGCGTTATTCGGTAGATTCTGCCCTCATTGCCTCCTGGCTGGCATCTGATTTCCATCCCGCATGCAGCCACAGACCCTCTTGGCTGGTCCTGTGGGGTCCCCTCTGGGTCCTGGGACCTGGCCCACCTAAATCAAGAGTACATCCCAAACATTGCATGGGACGTAGTTCTAGTAAGAAAGTATTTACTGTTGATCTGAAGTTCAAATTTAACTGAGCATCCTGTATTTTTATTTACTAAATCTGGCAACCCCATTGCACATAAGCAACATTCCGTAAACCTTTCTAAAAGAAAGGTTCCTTAAATACAGCAATACAACTTTTTCCTCCTACAGAAGTATGCATAGAACTTTGGGCTATCAATATACTGTGTCGACACTATGCGTCTTTGTACACTTTCCTTGACGTGTTACGATGAGAAACAGAAACAGAAAGCAAGACCACAGATGTGCGAAGGGTTTTGTTAAAAATTAAATGGAGGGGCGCCTGGGGGGCTCAGCCGGTTGAGCGTCCGACTTCAGCTCAGGTCATGATCTCACCATTCATGGATTCGAGCCCCGTGTCGGGCTCTGTGCTGACAGCTCAGAGCCCGGAGCCTGCTTCGGATTCTGTGTCTCCCTCTCTCTCTCTGCCCCTCCCCTGCTCACGCTCTGTCTCTGTCTCAAAAATAAATGAAAACATTTAAAAAAATTAAATGGACAGTGCTTAGGACTGAATCAGAGAGGCTGAGATGATGTCCACATGGTTGTAGGGAATAACTTACAGGTGCAGGGGTCTGGGATTTTACCTGAGAACAAAGCAGGAGGTGCCGTTGAGCCACACTGCTCGCTTCACCGCAGGTACTTTCAAAGTACTTTTCTGTAGTGGGCTGTTGTTTCTTTTCTTTTCTTTTCTTTGAGTCGTGTTCTGTATCTTTTACTCTTTTTTCCTCGTGGCAGTCCGGTAGAATTTTCATATTAGCGGAGTGTGGCCCAAAGAATGTTGGAAGGATCTCTGGCAAACGGAACACTGGCTCTGCATTTACAAAGAGGGGTGGCCTCTGCCGAGCCCTCCCCTTTCACACCTTCTTCATCGTTCGCTCCAACAAACCCAAGCGCGCACGGTTTATGAGACCGTGCCGCTGGCCTGGCCAGAAACCTGTGTACCTACAATGTCCAAGGCCTCGATGTGGAGTCGCTGGCAGGTGTCCTGTCCCCAGCCCTGATCCGCTTTGGCACCTGGGCTCACCTTGTAGATACTGTTTGCGACACACCTCCTGCATTTTCTTCCTGCGGCTGCTCCTTCCTACATGGGAGAGCGATCAGGTATCTCGACAGACACAGCACTTTCCTTATGAGTCTTTTCTTACTAGTTTTATTAGCCTTTTGCCCCACACAACCTTCTTATTCTTCCTCAGCTAAGCATCCCCTCATTCCCGTGTTCGTTCAACAGCTATCCGGATGGCATCGACTGCTCTCGGCCCGTGGGGAAACAAGAGACAACAATTCCCACCCAGGAGGATTATGTGTTCCAAAGAGGCGGGGGGGGGGGGGCGCCCAAAAATTAACAAGAAAGCAATAAATGAATATGTGAAATTGCAACATGATGACAAATGTTTATTTGTTATAACGTGACATGTTTATTTTCCACCATGATAAATATTCTAGGAAAAAATAAGGCAAGATAAAAGAATGGGGGCAGTGGTAGGGTTTCGATTACAATCATCAAGACGGGACTTTGGGGCAGAGGCTTTAAAAAAGTGAAAACAAAAGGGCTGGGGAAAAGTGTTCCAAGACAGAAGGAACCCCCCCGGGCAAAGGCCCCAAGGCGGGTGCAAGAGAGTCAAATTCTGGACGTTCCAACTCGGAGGCCTGCAGCTCAGGCATGTTTCAGTTCCAGCTCAGACCCAGACTGGACTCTCTTCCAGAATGACTGATTTGCTGGCCTTTCTGTCTCCCCGCCTCAGCCCTGCAGACTCTTCCCCTCTGCACACTGCCCCCCGCCCCCACCGGGGGCATCGCAGGGGTCATGAGGGAAGACTGCAGCCTGGAGGCTGACAGGACTTGCCTCCTCCTCTGTCGCATCACCTGGGGTGACCCTTCGCCTTGGCAATGGCTGTTGGGACGGGTTCCCAGGTTCGACCCTGCTCCCCGGCCTCGTGCTTCACTCGTGTTGCCTGGTTTCCCAGCCATGCCTCCCTTGCCTGCCCAGATGCCCATCGCCCAGGAAACCAACCCCCTGCACAAATTCCTCTTCGTTAGCATAACTGGTGTTGCTTCTTATTCCTGGCTGGAGCTTGACTGATAAAGGGGCCAGAGAGAACTTTCCTGAAGTCACCAACCACGTTTTATTTGGCTCCGATTGCAAGCACTCAGCACAATCCCAGCAGGTGACAGTGCCCAAACAAGGTTTGTCGAACGAATAAGGCAAAAATATCCTCTCTATGCACCAGCTAAGTAAATTGAGACCAGTGCCTGCAGGCGTGACATCCAACCCCAACTTGCTCATTAAGCTCTCAGAAAGCCACCTTCTTCGGCAGAGCAAATGCAAGGTCTCCTTGTGAGCAGCACCCCCTGCCTGAACCCCTATAAAAGAACATCTTTTCTTTTATATTCATGCACTAAGGAAATACCACACCCCACTTTATTTTTGTATTTTATTTTTTTATTTTTTTAGAGAGAGTGTGTGTGAGCCAGGGAGTGGGGCTGCGGGAGAGAGAGAGAGAGAGAGAGGATCTCGAGCAGGGTCCACACTCAGCAAGGAGCCCAATTTGGGGCTCCATCCCATGACCCTGGGATCATGACCTGAGCCAAAATCAAGAGTCAATGCTCACCCAGGTTCAGTCGACATTCTTTATCAAAGCTTTAATCTATGATGAAGTCATCCTGGAAAACTCAGACTGCTTTGGGTCCGGTAACAAGCAGAGGAGAGACAGGATTTTGACACAGAATACTTTTTTTAAATGTTTATTTATTTTTGAGAGAGAGAGAGAGAGAGAGAGAGCACAACAGGAGAGGGGGCAGGCTCCAGTCTTCGAGCTGTCCGCACAGAGCCTGATGTGAGGCTCCATCCATGAACCGCAAGACCATGACCTGAGCCAAAGTCGAGTGCTAACCTACTGAGCCCAAGGTGCCCCCACACAGAATACTTTTGATGCACTTTTACATCTTAGCTCTGTCTCGACACAAGATCCCTTTTTTGGATTGCTATAACATCCTCCAGACTGGATTCCTTGCCACTAGCTTGGGACACACAGCACATTGCTGTCCGGTATTTGTCCAAATCTCTCTTAACTAATTCACACAGCTTCATCACTTACTAGCTGTGTGGCCCTCGTAATTTGGTTAACCTCTCTGTGCTTTGGTTTCATTATCTTCAAATGGGGACAACGATAGTACCTATCTCATAAAATTGGTATAAGGTCTAAATAAGTTAATGTAGACAAGTACTTAGGACAAAATGAAACATGTGATGGCCATCATTGCTACACTTGAAAACGCTGTTATCCTCATGTTGCTTTGGGGATAAAATGCAATTGTGTAGCAGATATGGGTTTTCCTACTAGGAACCTCCAGCTATCTTTGCAGACTCACCCTCCACTTTTTCCCTCTGTACTACCCATCGTTACCTGTCTCCTCACCCCTCTGACAAAATCTACTCCCTTGCTAGAAGGTTCCGAGGGATGGACTTTCTAGCACCACTGTCTTCCCAGTCTTTTCTTATTGAGTGTCTTCATGTGTTTTTCTCGGCACTGGAATGTTCTCCTTCTGCCTCTCCCTCCACCACACATCCCTACTCGACCCTCAAGCCCCTCCCAGATGTGACTTCATAGAGAGGAAACGACTCATGTCCTCTAGACCAATGGGAGACTTCATACCTGATGAGTCAATAGCCCCCCTGTGCACCACCTCACACAGTTACATACTTGTCTCTCCTTACAGGAATCTTCCATCCCTGAAAGGCAGGAAATATACCCCAAAAAGAGGACTCCGGTGCCCACTATGTGTTCAGTTAATGAACAAGTAAATGAACTGATCGAGTAAGAGCAACTCAGAACGGACAGAGGCGTAGAGACCTTCACCTGCTGCCTTGTTCACCTGCCGCCTTGTTCACCTGCTGCCTTCACCTGTCACCTTCACCACCTGCTGCTTTCACCTGCCGCCGTTGCCTACTGCTTGCTTGACAGTAGGTGAGCCTTTGGGCCAGGTCACTTGTGATGCAAATAAACTCTAATTGGACCCCAACGTTGTCAGTTCATCCTACTACTTTTTAAAAAATTATGCTACAACGGTGTATAAATACACAGCACGTACTAGAAGTTGGTCCTCAAGATGATTAGTTTTGTACAAGTTCACAGCAGGGAAGCTCAATACACTAGTGTTTCACGCAAGGGTCGTTCCTCCAAAGGGGTCTGAAAAATGCAAATGTAACCTATTCCTCTTACTACAAAAGTCAAACTTGGAGGAAGAAGGATAAGGTCGTGGGAGAAGAGAGGCGAGTGCTCCAAGTTCAGGGCTACGAAAATGCCAGGAGAACCAGAAACAAGAGATAATCAGCAGTGAGGTGCTAGGGGGAGGTGAGTCCAGGGGGAGGTGCATCTAGGGGCAGGTGAGTCCATGGGGAGGTGAATCCAGGGGGAGGTGAGTCCAGGGGGAGGTGAATCCAGGGGCAGGTGAGTCCAAGGGGAGGTGAGTCCAGGGGGAGGTGAGTCCAGGGGGAGGTGAATCTAGGGGCAGGTGAGTCCAGGGAGAGGTGAATCCAGGGGGAGGTGAATCCAGGGGGAGGTGAATCCAGGGGGAGGTGAATCTAGGGGCAGGTGAGCCCAGGGAGAGGTGAGCCAAGAGGGAGGTGAACCCAGGGGGAGGTGAGTCCAGGGGGAGGTGAATCCAGGGGGAGGTGAGTCCAGGGGGAGGTGAATCTCGGGGCAGGTGAGTCAAGGGGAGGTGAATCTAGGGAGAGGTGAATCCAGGGGGAGGTGAATCCAGGGCAGATGAGTCCGGGGGGAGGTGAATCCAGGGCGGTGGGGGGTGAATCTAGGGGGAGGTGAATCCAGGGGGAGGTGAGCCCAGGGGGAGGTGAATCCTTCTCCTCCCCTTCCCCCTCCAGGTTCCTGAGACCCATCCCTCAAGAAAAGGTGCCACTTGGGAAGGACGGCCTCTAGGCACACCACAAACAAACTGAAAAGGCTTGAAATGATCCAAACAATGGGTGCCCTGTCTCATGCCTCCATAAGGTTTAAGCCCGGCATTGTTCCAGGCCACGTCCCCCCAGCAACCTTTCCCTCCTGGCTGGACTGTTTCCCCACCTGCGGTCCACGCGGGCTTTCTCCCTTTCTCCAAGGGCTTGGGAGGACAGTCTTGACCCGAATGATTTGGGAGCCTGACTCGAAAAAATCAATTCTGGCAAACTGAGCTCAGAGCATCCACAATATGCAAACCCTGTCTGGTGGGGACTGATGGCTCTCTCTGCTTCTGCACAGCTATTTGCTAGTTTAATGCTTCAGCACCTTTATTGTGTGGTCCCCTCCACCCACCCTGTGACTGTCTTTGTGTGAACTGTGGGCTTTGCTCTTGGGCTCTCCGGGTTTGTTTTGGTTTGGTTTGTCTTGTTTTTCTGAACCTCACCCGGAGGTCAGTGATTCTTAACCTTATTTCAGTTGTGGCTCCTTTTGAGAACGTGATGAAGGATATACATCCATCTCCACAAGACAAAGCGCGCACAGGCACGATTTTGCATACAATTTTAGTGTGCTCGTGGAAATCTCTCCGTTTGGGTCTTATCATACAAAACCGTAACTATATAGACAAAGTTGACCCAATATATCAGAGACAAAGTATACCCTATGTTTTTAAAGTCTTTGTGATGAATGGCTCATTTCACTGGGGTCAGGTTTTGTGAGACGGCTTCTCAGAAACACACACTGTTGGAGCCAACCCAGTGAGTCTCCTCACCCTGGCGATTTTCGTGGTTTGCGGAGTGAAAGATCCAGGCTTCACCTATTTATCTAAAGGAATGCCAACGAGTCCGCAAGTTTTGCCTAAGCGTCCCCTTTTCTACTACCAAAACATAATTTGAAGTAGTTCTTTCTTTTGAAAAAATTCGTGAATAGTTTACACTCGATCCTCTGTGCTCATGCCTTTCCTGCATCATACTTCTTTTATCTGGAGGTGAGGAAGAAGGAAACACAATCGGGGTAAGAACATCAGATAGCATCTGTGCAACTGTGTGATGAGCCACGCCGTTGAAACCCTCATTCTCATGTAGAACAATCTTGAGGCGTGAAGAACTTAATGGTGCCGTGATAATTACAGAGGGTTATAATTACTTTTTCATTGTGATTGTCCATTAATTTGAGAATGATAGTTTATAAGTGCAGTGGGGCACTTTACAGAGACACTTTTACATTTATGTATGGAAAGATAAATCTGAAGAAAATAGTACTTTAAAAACCAGTATCAAAGCCTTCTTGATAACACCTGCTATCAACTCCCAAGCCACTCTTTAAGTCTCTTTGGATCAGAAAATTCCTGAGTAAAAGGAGGGTAGGCGGGAAAGAGCAGTAAGTAGAAAGAAATGTTCCAACGTTTTGAAACAAATTCAACACTCCTGAGCATGTGTGCATTCTTCCTGGAGAACACGAAGCGAGGCTGGAGCGTGAAGATGCCTCAGGAAAATAAGGGAGCAGAGGCCCAGGGCCGTTCCTGAATCTTAAGAGGGAGGGATCTGGTTGGAACAGGCTGGGGGGCTTTTCCTGGAGCTGTTTCCAAAGCAAGGATGTGGCTTTCTGAAGCTATAACAAGTCCCGGCCCTAGATTTTACTTATTTGGGGCGTGGGTGTCCCCAAAATCCCTCTCTGGAGCTTCTGCCACAAGCTTTTCTGCTCCTTCAGTCCCACTCCTCTCAGAAATAACTTGCTACCACCCCCGTCCCACCCCTTGCCCGAGCCATGCGATGGTTCCTGTTGTTCTCCCGACCCCTCTGCCTCCTGCCCTTCCGGGAGCCCATTTCCCTCCTGACCTCACCTCTGCCTGCAAGTCCAGGGGTCCTGCTTCCCAGAGCCAAGTTCCTCAGTGAGGCTCCTGTGCGGTTCTCCCACAAGGTTACCTTCAGGCTCCTCATTAAGACCGTTTAATGAGCACCACTCATTTCAGAGAGGTTTCACTGAACGTCTCTCATTCTAACAAAAGTGGCTCACGCTTACGGATTGATTTCCAGTCGTTCACTTTTCCGAGGACTTTACGTGAATCTGCTCATGTAAACCTCACCGTCACGGGAGATTCCCTTTGCCTATTCTCGAACTTGGTAATAATGAAATAGTATAGCACGGACTCTGTGAGCAGCTTCTTGCGTTCGACGTCAGGTCCGTGAGATTCGCTGACACCGTCGGACGTAACTGTGGTTCACGTTTTCACTGTGCGGCAGAATTCCCACGAGTTGACGAGCACAGGGTCTCCCAGCTTCAGTTTACACGAAGACGACCGTGTTACGAGCCCAATAGAGCAATACGGCCTCTGCTCCTGTTGAACTCCAGGATTACTCATGCTTGAGTTCTTGACATTTCTGAGAGATATTGTAATTACAGTTTTAAAATAAAGGTTTAGCCAGCAGAGGAGAAGAGGAGAACGTTTACGGGTGAAACCACTTGTTTGTGATTGAGAATGAGGGGGGGAATTCTGAAGCTGTTCTCTGGGCTCCCTCGGGTTTAAGGTGAAGGCAGACCTCGGGAAAAGGGGAAAATCACCTCCGGAAGAGAGGCCGCATTTCCAGAGGGCAGAAAATGTTAGACTTGTAGTTAGTGGTTCCCATTCAGCCCCTCCGGGTTCACTCCTCAGTACTTAGATCCTATAGGTTTGCTCATGGCCAGTGTGCCCGTTTCATCCAAACTTCATCTAGATCCATATAAACCACATTTGAAGACTCAGGTTGGAGAGTCAGCTTCTCCTGATTATCCCCATTAAACCTAAAGCCCTACTTCTGTAAATTGAAAACCTATGGCTTTGGGGCCCCTGGGTGGCTCAGTTAGACGTCTGAGTTTTGATTTCAGCTGAGGTCATGATCCCAGGGTCGTGGGTTCAAGCCCCATGTTGGGCTCTGCACTGGGGGTAGAGTATGCTTATGATTCTCCGTCTCTCTCTGTTCCTCCTCAGCTTGTGCTCTCTCTCAAAAACAAAATAAAAGCTCACAGCTTTGACTGCCAAGATGTGGCCAAATACTTTGTTCACAGGAGAGGAAACATTGGCAATCTGATGAAGCTGCAAAATCATGAGGGGGTTGAGTCAGGACGTCAAGAGAACAGAAAAGAACCCAGCAGTTTTTGCCTTTGTTTTACAGGAAAGAAGGAACAACCGTATTCTCCTTAAAAGTTCAAGTAAGGGGCGCCTGGGTGGCTCAGTCGGTTAAGCATCTGACTTCGGCTCAGGTCGTGATCTCACAGCTCGTGAGTTCGAGCCCCGCATCGGGCTCTGTGCTGACAGCTCAGAGCCTGGAGCCTGCTTTGGATTCTGGGTCTCACCCTCTCTCTGCCCCTCCCCTGCTCATGCTCTCTCTCTCTCTGTCAAAACTAAATAAACATTCAAACAGAATTTTTTAAAAAGTTCACGTAAAAATGATTGGCTTCCTTTATTCTAGCAGAGTTTCCCCCTTGCTCCAGTTAGATACTTATTTACTGAGCATCTTCTGTGTGTTAAGTCCCGGTAACAGGTGCCATAAGGGACATGAAGGTAAGTGAGAGACATTTCCATACATCAAAGCATTTATAATTGGGAAGAGTTGGCCAGTCAAACTACAGAGATACAGAAATAAATATGAGGGGGATGAGGACTACAGGAAAGGCACCCGGAAAATGGTACAGGAGCAAAAAGGAGATACAAATGAAATCAAGTTCAGAACAGAGAAAAGACTGTGGTAACATTGTCCTTGGCCTCCACGGTGAACGCTGGCTGCAGCAGTGGAGCAGGAAGCAGACTGTACAAGGGAAGAAACAGAGCAGAGCCATGGATACTGGACAAAACTGGACATATTAGGAGAACAATAAGGAAGAACGCAGCCCTGGGCTTACAGAAGAGAGTTGACCACTCCTTGTGTGGTCCCCATATACAGGCGAGCGTCCTTCCTCCAAAGATTTTTTGTATTTACTTATTGTCTTAGTTTGCTAGGTCAGGTGTCATAAAATTCCACAGACGGGGTTGCTTAAGCAACAGACATTTATTTCAGCACAGTTCTGGAGACTCAGAAGCCTGGGGTCAAGGTGCTGGCAGGGTCAGTTCCTTCCGAGGCTGCTCTCCCTGGTGTCACCCCCTCTTCCTAGAAGGACAGCAGTCATACTGGATTAGGAGGACCCCCCCCATATGACCTCATTTTACCTTCCTTACCTATTCAAAGACTCTTCCTGTCTGTCCCCACGCTGAAAGCCCCGGAGATGGCTTCCCTGAAGTTCACCTGCCTCTCTGTATTCACCTTGAGCACTTTCACCTTCTAAGGAACCACGGGTTAAGGCTTCAACATGTGAATTTGTGAGAGAGGGGCACGATTCAGTCTATTACAGGTATTTTATAACCTGCTTATCCTGAGAGAAGGGGTCCGGTCTTGCTCATGTCTGTAGCCCATGTGCCTCAGCCAACGCCTGGCACAGAAATATTTCTTTACCCACTTTTTGTTAATTTAGAAGTAGGATGCAGATTATGTAGCTTGGAGTCTGGTGACAGAGAAAAGTTTTAGATGCTAGGGAGAGGTTTAAATATTCTAGAATAAAGAATCGAGGTGGGGTCACATGGTGGGGAGCACTCTTCACAAGAAGCACTCTGTCATTAGGGCAAGGCATTTGTAGGAGAGAAGAAATGGAGGCAGGAAAGCCAGTTTGGGGTCTCTCACCATGGCCCAGGCCGAGGGCACTGATGACCTGACTGTTGGTGGTTGCTTTGGGGGCGGAGATAAGGGCAAGACCCGGTGCAAAGCTCGGGTGTGGCCCCCGGTTGGCAGAGGGGAGGAAGGAGGGGGTCCGGGAAGTGCGGGTTGAGAGCTTGATGACTTGAGAGAGCTCCATTCAAGTCAAGAGCCAGTGCTCAAGGTGAATACAGAGAGGCAGGTGAACTTCAGGGAAGACACTTCCGGGGCTTTCAGCGTGGGGACAGACAGAAAGGTTTTGTTAGTCCCCTTCCCAACAGACACTTGGAAACGGGGGCTGTTGTCTGAGGACAAGCATCAGAGCGAACTGTGTGGCAGATGCCGCTTGGTCTGTTCTCTCTGGTGTCTGCAGTCCCCCGGTCCAGTTCCTGGCCTGTATATGATGCTCAACAAACGTTGGCTGAAGGAAGGAAATAGTGACCGGGGAGTGAACTGTACTGCAGGGAGGTGGGTGATTGTTAAAGTCAGGGGCACCGGAGGAGGGAAAACAGAAGTGAAGTCTCGGGAAATATAGTCTCCTTTACTGACTATGTATACATTATGGGAAACACAAGGTAATTCTCAAAATCAAATAGAGAAAAAAACCCATCTCTGTATCTACAAAAAATACAGGCTTTCTGGAGTCACGGGAGAAAATTAACAATATGTTATCCCAACAAATAGCAACACCTAGTGTCCAGTCCTGAAACAACATGGGGTCTTTTCAGGTGAAGTTCCTTAGGATTTTCACAGCACTTGTGGGAGGAAGGAAAGTGATGAGAACTGGCCAGTTCTGCTGGTGGCAGTGATATTTGTACAGCACTTAATATTTTTTTATTTAAAAAAAATTTTTAATGTTCATTTATTATTGAGAGACAGAGAGACAGCATGAGCAAGGGAGGGACCGAGAGATGGAGAGACACAGAATCCGAAGCAGGCTCCAGGCCCCAAGCTGTCGGCACAGAGCCCGACACGGGGCTCGAACTCACAGACTGCGAGATCGTGACCTGAGCCGAAGTCGGACGCTTAACCGACGGAGCCACCCAGGCGCCCCTAATAATTTACTGAGTCTCCTCTGCCCTATTTCACCTGGTGACTGAGACAGATATGGTTGAATAAAGTCGAGACTGACGTGGCAAAGAGGGTTAGGGTCTGGGCTGTCTGCCTTTGCTCTCGGTCACAGAAATGGTGTGTGACAGGAATTGGCATTCCCCTCAGCAATGTTTCTTTCTTTCTTTAAAAAAAAATATTATTTGTTTGTTTGTTTGTTTTACATCCAAGTTAGTTAGCATCTAGTACAATAATGATTTCAGGAGTAGACTCCAGTGGTTCATCCCCTACGTATAACACCCAGCGCTCATCCCAGCAAGTGTCCTCCTTAATGCCCATCCCCCACTTAGCCCACCCCCCCACCCACAGCCCCTCCAGCAACCCTCAGTTTGTTCTCTGTATTTAAGAGCCTCTTCTGTTTTGTCCCCCTCCCTGTTTTTATCTTATTTTTGCTTCCCTTCCCCTATGTTCATCTGTCTTGTATCTTAAATTCCACATGTGAGTGAAGTCATAGGATAATTATCTTTCTCTAATTTTGCATAATACACCCTAGTTCCATCCACATTCTTGCAAATGGCTCCAACTCACAAACCACAAGAACACGATCTGAGCCAAAGTCGGATGCTCAACCAACTGAGCCACCCAGGTGCCCAGGTCCTTTATAGATTTTGGATACTAAACCTTTATCTGATATATCTTTTGCAAATATCTTCTCCCATTCCATCTGTTGCCTTTTAGTTTTGCTGATTGTTTCCTTTGTCGTGCAGAAGCTTTTTATCCTGATGAGGTCCCAATATTTGTATTTGTTTCCCTTCCCTCTGGAGACATGTTGAGTAAGAAGTTACTGTGGCTGAGGTCAAAGAGGTTTTTGCCTGCTTTCTTCCCTAGGATTTTGATGGCTTCCTGTCTTGGCTTAGGTCTTTCATCCATTTTGAGTTTATTTTTGTGTATGGTGTCAGAGAATGGTCCAGATTCATTCTGCCTGTTGCTGTCCAGTTTTCCCAACACTATTTGCTGAAGAGACTGTCTTTATTCCATTGGATATTCTTTCCTGTTTTGCCAAAGATTAACTGGCCATACATTTATGGGTCCATTTCTGGGTTCTCTCTTCTGTTCCATTGATCTATGTGTCTGTTTTTTGTGCCAGTACCGTACTGTCTTGATGATTACAGCTTTGTAATACATCTTGAAGTTCGGAATTGTGATGCCTTTAGGCTTGGTTTTCTTTTTCAGAATTGTGTTGGCTATTTGGGGTCTTTTCTGGTTCCATACAAATTTTAGGGTTGTTTGTTCTAGCTCTATGAAGAGTGCTGGTGTTATGTTGATAGGGATTGCACTGAATATGTAGATTGCTTTGAGTAGTATTGACATTTTAACAATATTTGCTCTTCCAGTCCATGAGCAAGGAATATTTTTCCTTTTTTTGTGTGTGTCTTCTTCAATTTCTTTCATAAGTCTTCTATAATTTTCAGTGTATAGGTTTTTCACCTCTTTGGTTAAGTTTATTCCTAGGTATTTTATGGTTTTTGGTGCAATTGTAAATGGGATCGATTCCTTGATTTCTCTTCCTGCTGCTTCATTATTGGTGTATAGAAATGCAACAGATTTCTGTGCATTGATTTTATATCCTGTGACTTCGCTGAATTCATGGATCAGTTCTAGCAGTGTTTGGTGGAATCTTTTGGGTTTTCCACATAGAGTATCATGTTGTCTGCAAAGAGTGAAAGTTTCACTTCCTCCTTGCCGCTTCGGATGCCTTTCATTTCTTTGTGTTGTTTGATTGCAGCCCAAACTGCTGTCTTTGTCCTGTTACTTCTATGGAGAAATGGACTTTACTGTCCTTTGTTACACATACCATATAAGCCTGAGCTTCTCCCATGGATACGTGAGACACACGTTACTATTATTAAACTCGTGTTTTTCTCTTGCTAATCAGTCTTTATTACTGAGCCCCGGCCAAGACCCTGAGATGGGTGGAAGGAAATGTTTTCCTCTCTTACAGTATTTAAAGCAGGTCGTATTAGGGGACACGAGCTGACTGTCACTTTCATGCTTCTGAGCTCTCCCCAACCTTTGGGCAGCCTCAAAAGTTAGGAGCACAACAGAATCCACTTACTAGAACTAAGGATAGAGTGAGGAGTAGGATTCAGGGTTCAGGAATAGGACAGAAACCTTGGTGTCAAAAGCAGAAGAATCCTGAGGCTGGGCTCTCAGGGTCTCTCCCAGACAGACTCAGCTTTCAAAAACCCTGATTGTGCAATTTCCTTGCTCAGAAACATTGTGTGGCCCATGGTGCCAGCCATGGTCTTGTCCTCAAAGCTGCACCATTGCACTCACTCGACTTGTGCTGCAGGACCCTGGACTTTGCAAACTGCTTTTCTTTGCCAGGTGGCTCTGAGCTTGGCTCTGCCGAGCGGGCAAAGCGGTGAGAGACTGGATGGCCAGAAGAAAGAAGAGATTTCCCCTCTCCTTCTGCATCCTGTCCTGCTAGTATGGCTCTAGCGGCCTTTTCTCCTCAGCTCCCAGCCCCAGAACATCCCTGTAACTCAGGGACACCAGCGCCCAGGGTGTGAGTCTCAATTCTGCCAGACTCCTCTTCCAAAACTCTGGTTTTTCTTTAACTGCTAAAATACACACAACACGGAATTTACCATTGTGACCATTTTTTTTGTTTTGTTTTGTTTTGTTTAAAGGTGATGCTGTTGACCTCTGGTCTAATTCTTTTTTTTTTTTTTAATTTTTTTAACGTTTATTTATTTTTGAGAGAGAGAGAGGGAGACACAGAATCTGAAGCAGGCTCCAGGCTCTGAGCTGCCAGCGCAGAGCCCGATATGGGGCTCGAACTCATGAACCGTGGGATCACGACCTGAGCCCAAGTCGGACGCTCAATTGACTGAGCCGCCCAGGTGCCACCCCTTGTAACCATTTTTAAGGGTATAGTTTAATATTGTTAAGAGCATTCACATTGTTGGTGCGACCAATTTCCAGAACTCTTTTCATCTTGTACAACTGGAGCTTTATCCCCATGTAGTCCCTATCTGTTCTCCTCCCCAGCCCCTGGGGCTCCCACCATTTTACTTTGTATCTATGAGTTTGACCCCTCTGGGTACTTCCTATAAGTAGCATCGTACAGTATTTACCCTTTTGTAACAAACTTATTTTGTAACAAACAAACCTGAAGGTTCACGTGGGTTGAAGCGTGTGCCAGAGTTTCATTTCTTCTTAACCCTGATACATCCCATCGCGTGTACACACCTTGCCTTCTTCATCCAGTTGTCCGTCAATGGACACCTGGGCTGCTTCCACCTTTTGGCTCCTGTGAATAACGCTGCTGTGAGCACAGGTGTACAAATATCTCTTTGAGGCCCTGGTCTCAGTTCTTCTGGGTGTTTACTCAGAAGCTGAATTGCGGTATCATATAGTAATTCCAGTGTTAATTTTTTGAGGAACTTCTAAGTTTCAATAACTCCAAGCTTCCCCTTGTTCCCATTGTCAGAGGGGCAGTAGCGTCTCCCTTGTGTTGCTTCAGTTATTTTTAATTCCTTAATAATTCTTTCTATTAAGTTGTTGACAATTTTGGTGGAGATTAATTTTTGGAAGATGAACTTCACAACTTAATTTTTAGTTGCAGGATGTTCAGACTGGGTTGGGATTGGACCTGAGCAATTCACAGGGTCGTGACTGGGTCCTGAGACTAAGCCCACCCCACCTGGTGATGGAAGGACAGATATATATGGGTAACATGTGTGTGACATGTGAAGGACACCCAGCACCTCAGCCAAGGGTTTCTCACGCCCTGGGTTCCTCTTCCTTAGGTCCAGAACTGCTTTCCAGCCATTGTCTCCACTCATTCCGCCTTTCTTTCAAACGGGAGTATTTCCCATTCTCCCCCAAAGTTCAGCTCACTCCCCTGATTTCCTCCTCCGAATGCAGGGTCAGCGGAATGGGTGGTGAGGGCAACCTGTTCGATGCTGGACACTTTGTTGGGTGCTCTCATGCACATCATTTCAGCTTTTGCCCACAACAACCTTGCACCATCATTTTCCTAATTTAATAATGAGGAAATGAAAACTTAGGTTAGGTGGCTTACTCAAGGTCACACACGAACTGATCACAGAGCCAAGGTTCCAGTGGCCTTAATGTCTTTTCCCGCCTGTTTACCTGCCAAGTCTTTCCCATTTTTCACTGCCCAGGGTAAGTTCCACCTACTCCACTAAGTATATTCATCTCTTTTTCTGTTAACCAAGAGCACAGTGTCTGAACCTTTATTGGAGTTGTTAGCTTATCATCTTGCTTATGTGTCATACCCTGAGATCAGTTATCTCTTTACTGTATTTTTCCTGACAGAAGGCAGGCACTGGTACTTACTCATCATTGCAGTCCACTGCCAGGGTTGAACGTCGTGCCTTGTACGCCATAGGTGCCCAATAAATGCTGGTGGTCTTAAACATCTGGGGAACATGTAGGGAGCATTGCACCCCTAGGATGCTTGTTTGGAAGTTAGTTGGTTTCCCTGTGTCTTAATCCCTCCTGGCTGCTGTAACAAAACACCATAGACTAATCTATAAACAGTGGGAATTGACTTCTAAGTCCTGGCAGCTGGGGAGTCCAAGATCAGGATGTCAGCACATTTGATATCTGGTGAGGGCTTCCTGGTTCATAGAGCCTGTCTTGTTGCTGTGTCCTCAGGTGGCAGAAGGGGTGAGGGAGGTCCCTGAGGTCTCCGAGGTCTCTTTTGTACAGGCACCGATGCCATTCCTGAGGCCTCCACCTCCTAACCTGATCACCTCCAGAAGGCCCCACCTCCTCATAGCACCACACTGGGGTAAGGTTTCAACACATGCGTTGAGGGCGGGGGTGCAAATATTTTGCCTATGGCACCCTGTGACTCAACTTTGACACCTGGGACCTCACTGAAGTTCATGTCAGCCCAAATTCTTTTTTCAGTGCCACAGACATGTGCTGCCCCCGAAGCTAATTGGAGGGTCTCACAGCCAGCCAGCATGGTCTCCCTTGGCTGGGTGGCCATAGCCTGGGGTTTGGCTATCTCCAAGTGGAAGTTGTAAGGCAAGTAATAGTGCTTGACTCAGTTGTTTTGTGTGGTTTCCATGTGTGTTGGGATTCACTTGAAAGCCAAATGTTCCTGGGATGCTGAGATACACTGTAATGACCTCCCATGTGCAGCAATAGAACACTTTGAAGAGATATAAACAAGGTGCTTACATGCTATTTTCCGGTGCATCCAAAACAAGGCAATGATCAATATCGAAGAGTCATGCTCTATCCTTGAATTTTTACCCTTTGCGCGTTCACACGAGAATCCCTTACCTTGCATAAATTGGAACGTGGTATGACACTGCTTGGTTCAACACCCTTCGAAGTCTTCCTCCCCAGTGCACTTAGAATAAAACCCCAGCTCTTTCCCATGGGCTGTGGGCCTGTGTAATGTGGCCCCAAATTACCAGGCACCACTCCGCTAGCTGTTTATGTGCTTCCCAGTTTTCCCCGGGACAGTCCTTACTTACAGGTACTGTCCTGGAATAACTGTTCATAGCACACACGTTCGTGCTCAGAAGTGTCAGAGCACACATTCGTGCTCAGAAGATGCTAGATTGTGTGGTCACCCCACACACTGCCCCCAGCTCCAGCCACACTTTCCAGGTCCTGCTCTACAGCAGTTTGCAATGCTGTTCTTTCCACCTGGAAAGATGTCCTCCTCCTCTTCCTCCTCCTCCTCTTCACTTCTGTAGGTAATAACCACTGTGTTATCAGATGCTTACACATTGTTTTCATCAAGTAATGGTCCTGCTTAAAATCCTTCAAAGACTCTCTATTACCTGTGGCACTAAGCACTCACCATGGACTGGCATTCAGATGGACCAGTCAGCTTCCTGTGTTGACTTCACCCCACCTTCTCCACTCAGTGTGCACTCTGCGACGTTGCACCTGGACTCACGGGGACCAGTTGCCATGTCAGCTTATACAGTTGTGTCCTCTGCAAGCATCCAACCAAGGGTCAAGCGGAAGCAGGTGGGCAGCCCAGCCTCACACCAGGCCACACACCTGGGGTGGTATCTTTCTAGGGGGTGCCTTTGTCTCACTCACATAAAGGCACCAAAGGATGTGGTGGGGAGGTCCTGTCTGTGACCACTCCATCTTAAGTTTTAGCCCTTAACTGGCCTAAAGGCCAGCCCATCGTCCAGCCCCTCAGAATCTCCTGGGCCACTTACATCGAGAGATCCCTGGGCCTTCTTAGCGTGTGGAGACCAGGAATGTGTGTTTTTAGCAAGTCCCTTTGGATGCTTCTGGTCTGGAATGCACCTGAATCAACCATTTCTTACCCAGTTTTGTTGGGTTATTGTTTGGCCTTTTGTGCATCTCAGACTTGCTTCCCTAGCTCCCTGAGGATGCAGGTTTCATCTTATAGTACTTGTCATCCACTGAGCACCTGGAACGAGCCAGGGTGTGAAGGAAGGCAAACTGCAGGGGCCCTAATTCCTCAGCTAGGAGAGTTGACTCACTATGCAACAAATCTGTTCAGTAAAGACCGGCTGAGCGCTTGCTCCTGGCTGATCCTGCAGCAGGGACTGAGGAGACCCAGCTCGGCCCACAGCATGTAGTTGTGAGTCCACGGCCAAGCACATCAGTGGTGGCTCAGGGTGCCTGAGTGGCTCAGTCCGTTAAGCATCTGACTTCTGCTCAGGTCATGATCTCGCGGTTTGTGGGTTCAAGCCTCGTGAAGAGCTCTGTGCTGACAGCTCAGAACGTGGAGCCTGCTTCAGATTCTGTCTCTCTCTCTCTCTCTGCCCCTTCCCTGTGTGCGCGCACGCTCTCTCTCTCAAAAGTAAATAAACATTAAAAAGGGAAAGGAGAAGGAACACACTACAGGGGCTGAGAAGGGGCAGCTTACTCAGACCTGGGGGAGCTCAGAGGAGATGGGGGGACAAAGTGGGCAGAAGGGACATATGCAATGGCCACATGGCAGGGGGAGCTTCATCTGTGGGGGAGGCCAGACGGCAGGTTGTCAGGAGGCCAGGGGATGAGGTTGGAGAGGTAAACAGAAGCCAGTTCAAGAAGGGCCTTGAATGCCTTACTAGGCAGGGTGGAGCTGGCCAGGATTCAGATGTCAGCGCCCCTCAGGTACACTAGACCTTTAATGTTGGGAAGAAAAGCAATCCCACACCTCAGTGTCCCCACTCATCCTCACAGGGTTTCCCCTCCAGCCCAGCACGAGTCCCTCCGCTGTGTTGACCATGTTCCTCCTGTCCCTCCATGCTGATGTGGTTGTGCTGTAGAGCATTTGTGTGTTGTGTGGGCCTGGGGGCTTGGGACCGCCCGTGGGGTAAGGAAGATGCACTGTGGGTTTAAGGGCTGTGCTTTCTCTGGGACTTGGAAGTGGCACAGAATCAAGATTACCAGGGGCTGGGACGGCTGGGCTCAGTCATAGGAGACACTATGGATTCAACGGGAAGCACTGTTTCTACAGGACGGTGTTCCTGCTCTTTGCAGGCAGTTGCTGAAGCATCTAGGGGGGGTTGTTATGATGTCGGCAACTTACTTGGGACCTCTCTCTCTCTGTGTCTGTCTATTATCTATGTATATGAGAAAGAAAGTATGGCAAAATGTTAACGATTGGTGAAATAAGATACATGAAGACTATACAGATCTTTGTTGTGCTATTTTTCCAATGTTTCTGTAGATTTGGTACATTTTCAAAATAAATGTTTGGAGAAGAAGAGGGAAAAAAAAGGACTATCAGGTACGTCCCAAGTCAGTTCCCTGATGGCAGGACCTTCCACTCTCTTTACTGATGGCCTCCCCTCAGCTTCTTGGGGGTTCCAGAGTATGTAAGATCTTGACAATATGTTTGGAAGTTGCAAAAGTACTGCTCCTCAAAATCAGAAGGCACATGTCCGAAGACTAAGAAGTTGTTCTGCACATTCTGCAAGATTCTGTTGCTTCCCCGTCTTAGAAAATGATTTATATAAACCACCTGGTCAGCACTGTATTTGAAAATGCCACGTACAGGAATTGTCTCATTCCTTCTGTTTTATTTTTCTTGGGATTTCAGGTGTCAACCATCAACTGAATTCTCTTCCCAGGCATTTGCAATGCCTTAAAATACTTCATAACCCAACTCTGGTCTCTGCTACCACTGCACTCCTCACTACAGACGTTTATAAATGTACTTTCAGATGATTGCATGTGGGCGTAAGAGATACAGTGACGGTGTGTTTTGAGAAGAGAGGAGGAAAATGATTTGTAACCAGTGAACATGACAAATGGCACAAGTTCAGGGCCTGATTAGTGAAGGAAAGTATGTGCTTGAACAGGGAACTCTGAGAAACGGGCACACGATGGGCACTGTCCAGGGAAGCGATCATTCTGGAAAACTCAGTCTGATCAGAGCCCCTTTGCTCAACTTATTGTCTACCATCGATGTGTTCTGGGAGCATGTTTGACAATATCCCTAAAGAATTGTAGCAAATAACCCCTTCTTTTAACAAGACTTTATCACATACAATTCACTCTTGATACGTCCACTGGGTGGAAACAATTGTATGCTTCCGTGCAATGAAATAGATCACGTTCTTCAAACTTTTTAACCTTGATCCATAGGGGAAAAATACATTTCCCATGGAGATCTGGTATGTACACATATCTATGAAAACTAAAAAAAAAATTTCATGAAACTACCTATCTTTCCCACCTGCTTTCTGATAATTTTTTTTTAGTCCACTTTCATTTTGTAACAAGATGTTGCTTGAGATTTGTTTAATCAATCGGACAAGTTGTTGGTTCTTGACCCTGATGCTGAGAAGCTCTGACAGAGATGCCCACCCTTTCAGATGCATTTTAAATTCTTACAAAAACATTTATTTATTTTTGAGATAGAGAGAGACAGAGCATGGGCAAGGGGAGGGCAGAGAGAGAGGGAGGCACAGAACCCAAGCAGGCTCCAGGGTCTGAGCTGTCAGCACAGAGCTCGACTTGGGGCTCAAACTGATCATGACCTGAACCAAAGTCAGATGCGTAACTGACAGAGCCACCCAGGTGCCCAAAAGATTTTTCCATTTTAATAAACATGGATAACCCTAACTTTTTGTTTTCGTTTTTTTTTTTATTTTAATGTTTTATTTTTGAGAGAGAGAGAGAGAGAGAGAGAGCCTGAGGAGGGGAGGGGCAGAGAGAGAGAGAGAGAGAGAGACAAAACCCAAGCAGGATCCAGGCTTCCAGCTGTCAGCACACAGCCCAATGTGGGGCTCGAACTCACAAACCTGAGCTGGGTTAGGGTTAGGGTTAGGGTTAGAGTTAGGGTTAGGGTTAGGGCTAAGGGTTAGAGTTAGGGTTAGGGTTAAGGTTAGGGTTAGGTTTAGGGTTGGGGGTTAGGGTTTGCGTTATGGTTAGTGTTAGTGTCACGTTAGTGGTTATGGTTTGTGTTAGTGGTTAAGGTCAGATTTCAGCATCCTCCTGGCTCTGAACCTACAGCAGTGCAGTTGTCTCCCTGATAGATTGAGTTGAGTGTAGAAGGGAGCGTGACTTTCAGGGTTAATCTTTGAATTTCAAACCTAGAAACTCTTTGGGCCAGTGTTTGGGTAGACTTCAGGTATCCCCTTGGCAATTGCATCCTGGCCATGGAATTTTCATGGTGATGTATCAGGTTTTAGCCTCAGTTCTCCTGCACCGCTTTTGGACCCCAGGCACGTGGTGCTCTCATACTTTGGAAATGGTCCCCTCAGGGAGAGTGCTTTAGCTAGGGTTTGTGTTCGGTTCAGGGGCGGAAGCAGCTCTAGTCTCTTGATCTTAATGAAGGCCCATTTGACCGTGCGGGTAAAGTGTAGCATTAGGGTTCGAGATAGGCTTAAAATTCGATTAATTTTTCTGGTTAGGGTTAACGTTAGGGTTAGGGTTAGTTCCCCTTTGTCTCCAGGCACTGACCCCACAGTAGAGGAGTTGTCTCCCCCTAGGTCTCCGTGGAGTAGAGTTATTTTGAAAGTTTGCCTTAGGTTAGGTTAGGGTTAGGGTTACAGTTCTGTTTAGGGTTAAGATTAGTTCCCCGGAGTTTCTATTTCTTGAACATATAGCAGTGCAGTTGTCTCCCCAGCGGTCTGACTGGCGTGTAGAAGGAGGTTACTGCTCAGCATTAGTCTTTGCATTCCAAAGCCAGACATCTATATCCGCACTCTTCAGTGGCCTCAGGATTCCTCCTGTTAATCGGAGCTGTGATTTGGAAATGACTTGGTGATGTTCCACGTTTCACACAGAATTATCTTGCATCGCCTCTCAACCCATTGTGCGTGCTGTTGTCAGACTATGGTATTCGGTCCCCATGTGCAGAAAGCCTTAGCTACTTTTCTGGTTTGGGCCAGGGAAATCTCCAGGGCTGAAGTGACTCCAGTCCTGTGATCTCCCTGTATCAATGATGTGAGGGCACATGCCTGGTGTGAGTCAGGTTTAGGGTGAGTGTTAAAGATGAGGTGAGGTTTAGGTTACGTGTTATACTTGGGTCACCGTTAAGATTAGAGCTTAGTCACAGGAGGCTCTTGACATTATACCCCCAGTAGGGCCGTTGTCTCCTCGCAGGGCTATGTAGAGGGGTCTAAGGAGGGTCCCAGTCAGGCGGAGTTTTGGGTGCCAGTGCCACTCCTCGGTTAGACCTCAAGAAGTCCCCTGTGGTGCTCCTTGTGGTCTTTGGAAATGACATGGTGATGTTCCAGGGTCCATGCCACGTAATCCTCCTCTGCTTCTGGGCCCCATGTCCATCATGTCCTCAGACTTAGGAATTGGGCCCCCATTAGGAGAAAGCTTTTGGCAAGGTTAAGGTTCGTTCCATGGATGTTGCCAAGGCCGAAGGGACACCAGTGCCATGATCACCCTGGAGGGCTGAATGAGAGTCCATGCGCAGGTGCAGGTCATGTGTAGGGTTAGGTTTGAGTTGGGGTGAGGTTTAGTTTGAGCGGTATGTGAGTGTCACAGTTAAGGTTAGGGTTAGGTCCCAGGAAGCTCCAAGCGCTGAAACTCTTGCAGGGTGGTGGTCTCCCCAGAGGATTGAGTGTAGACCTCATCGGAACAAGCTGTTCAGGCTTAGTCTTTGTGTGCCAGGGCCAGCCTTGTGTGTGTGTCATCTTCAGTTGGGCCTCATCAACCCCCTTGTGCAGCTCCATGCGGGCATTGGAAATGTCATGATGATGTTCCATGTTCCATGCTGAGTAATCCTGCACCACTTTGGGCCCTTTGTTTGTGGTGTTCTCAGAGATAGGAATTGGGTCCCTATCCAGAGAGATCCTTAACTAGGGTTAATGTTCTGTCCAGGGACTTCACCAGTGCCGATGTGACCCCATTCCTGTGTGTCGTGTGCATTGGGTTAGGGTTTGGGATTGGGTTTGGTGTTAGGGGTTAGGGCTACTGTAAGGGTTGCTGTTAGGGGTTAGTGTTAGGTTTATGCATTAAGGTTGGGTTTAGGGTTATGGTTAGTGTTTAGGGTTATGGTTAGGTGGTAGGGTTTGGAGTTACAGTTAGGTTTAGGCGTTAGGTTTGGGCTTGGGTTAGGCTTAGGTTTAGGGTTATGGTTTGGGTTTTAGAGTTAGGGTTTTCGGTAGCTGGTAGGGTTAGGGTTAGGTGTTAGTGGTAGTGTTAGGGTTTGCGTTAGGTTTAGGGATAAGGTGAGGTCTAGGTCTAGCACTTTGGTTAGGGTTATGAGTTAAGGGGATTGGATTAGGGGTTACCTTTAGGGTTAGTGTTAGAGTTTTATGGTTAGGGTTAGTGTTAGTTTTAGGTTTTATAATTTTAGGGTTAGCAGGTAGAGTTAGTACCTTAGGGTTAGGGTTTTAGGCTTAGAGTTAAGAGTGTTAGAGGGTTAAGTTCAAGGTTTGGGTTAGTTCGGGTTATGTTTACTTTTACGGTTCTGTAGGGTTAAGGTTGGGTTTGGGCATAGGGATGGGGCAGTGTTTAGTATTACGGTTATGTTCAGGGTTGGCTGTCAGGTTTAGGTGTTGGGATTTGGGTTACTGTTAGGGTCAGGGCTAGGGCAAGAAGGAAGACATGTTTGCATTGCCCCTTGGTGAAGGACGATGTTCATGCGTTGACACTGTCCTCCATCTCGGAGGGTTTTTATTCATTTTATCACCCTTGTCTCTATGCACTGTAGGTTGTTCTCACCTTGCCCCATTCCAGCATAACTCTGGAGTGTTTCATAGCGTCACCCTGCCCTTTCTTGGTATGGTAGGATTCACGTACTGCCTCATTCATCTTCGGTCCGTGTGGTGCATAGTTTTAATCTCTATATCATTTATTTCTCCTCTACCTTGTGGTCGTGGGATTCCCTCTCTCCCTCTATTCCTGCCCCTCTCTTGCATGTGCCCTCTTTCTATCCCTCTCAAAATAAATAAACTTCAAACAAATTTAGTGGCATGGAATACCTTATTTAGACAAGATTTCCTCCCTGAGGGAAATGGCCGGGGTCTATTAGTTAAATTTCCATCACTGACTAGCAAATTCTTTGCTGACTGGTTAAAGGTTACATTCCTGCAGGAATGAAATTAGGTTTAGTGACATGGGTGGGGCCTTAACGTAACTCCATGATGGTCGTTTCAGTTTTCTTAACATTCCAAACCCATATTTTTACACATAGATTTTTTTATTAAAAATATAGCCCTAAATAATATTTTAGCCATCTACTGCCGGCCCGATGATCATATCCTGTAAAACTGTGACCATCTCCTAATCATAGATGAAGATCAACTCTGTGGCTCTAAGATTTTTGTGACTCTACGTTATATTGACGTATGTTCCTAAGGTCTTTGTGAGTCTAGGTTACTGCTGGCCTTCTGAAATCTTTGACCCAGGGTCCCCTAGCCAGGTTGCTGAGCCATCACTTAGGCACAAGAGCACCGTTTCCAAGTGACCTCTTCCTAAAGCGTTGTCTTTCCCTCTGGTACTTCTGGGTCTTACCCTTTTACAGATCACATGCTGTGATGGACATCCCCTCATAAAAACCTGTCAAAGTGGACCAGAGAAAGCTGCTTGCCTGTGACTGACACTTCATGGTCACATCGTATCCCTCTGAAACCCCTTGAACACCCTATTATTCTTCCAGCCTTTGAATATCTCTTTGATTTGGAAATATTTCATTCTCTTGTATTCCTGATAAAAATATGCATGAAAATATTAAAGCAAGGATTCTTTACAATAAGTGAGCCAGTCACAAAGATCCATCTGTCCATGTGTACATGCTTTTTTTTTTTTTGACAATGTTCAAGCATGATGTGAAGTACATCCTGTGAAATCTGAGTATCATTCCTTATCTAGGATAACCACCTTTATGGAAAGCCATTCAATGACATGCTCGTTCAAGATCAGAAAAACACTTAATTTACATACCACATAATACAGTGGTATATACATATGCTATTATCTTAAAGTATGTAAAGTAGATGTTTCTATGAAGTGTATATCATGCATTCAGTTTTCTGTACCATGAGTGCTATTATTTAAATTAAACAATAGTAAGAACAACAAGAATAGGTACATGACCATCACTAGTAACTAATACTAGAACTAGTCATATAATATTACGTGTTGAAAACCTAAAACCATGATTACTAATAATCTTTTCATTTGCGATGGGTTTCTAGTTACCAGAAAAATTGGGAAGGTATTACTGAGTCTCCACATACATCAGACTGTTTTCTGACTATTGATGTCCTATGAGTTGATACGTGATCACAATCAATATCCCAAAGAGATATGGTAATATTAAGTAAAGTTTGTATTTGTATTCAGATTCTTTCGGTTTTAACCTCTTCAGTCCCAGACTCATTCCAGCCGGCACATTACAGTCATCCTGTCTCCTTAGGCTCCACTTGGCCATGACGATTTTTAGATTTTTCCATATTTTTCATAATCTGCAAAGTTTTGAGGGTACGTTTGTAGAATGTATTTTGTAGAATGATCCTTGGTTGGGATATGTCTAACGTTTGTTTTGGAGCAGAAGATCCAGAGGCATAATGCCATCCATAATTATCACTTCACATAAAGGCTGTTTACTCTGAAGATTGGGGTCTTTTGTGGTTCTGTACAAATTTTAGGACTGTTCTAGTTCTATGAAAAATGTTGCTGGTATTGTGATGGCGATTGCATTAATTGTGTCAATTGTTTTGGGAAGTATAGACATTTTCATGAACTTTGTACTTCTGATCCATGAGTATGGACTATCCTTTCATTTCTTTGTGTCATCTTGTAGTTTTTTCATCACTTTTATAGTTTTCGGAGTGTAGGTCGCTCACCACTTTGGTTAGATTTATTCATAGATACCTTATTATTTGGTGTACAGCTGTAAATGGGACTGTTTTCTTAATTTCTCTTTCTACTGCTGCATTATTGTTGTCTAGAATTGCAACAGATTTCTGTACAATGATTTTGTATCCTGTGACATTGCTGAATTCATTTATCAGTTGTAGCAGTTATTGGGTGGACTCTTTAGGTTTTTCTATATATAGTGACATGTAATCTGCAGAGTGTGAAGGTTTCACTTCTCCCAGATTTGGATTTGTTTTTATTTTATTTTATTTTATTTTACTTTGTTTTATTTTATTTTACTTTATTTTAATTAATTTTATTTTACTTTACATTTGTTTTGTTTTGTTTTGTTTTGTTTTGTTTCGTTTCCTTTCCTTTCGTTTATCTGCTGGCTGTGACTTGGACTTCCAGTGCTATGTTTATTGGAAGTGGTGAGAGTAAATATCCTTGTCTTCCTGACCTTACGGGAAAATCTCTCAGATTTTCTCCATTAAGGTTGATTACAGATGCGGGGTTTTCATAGAAAACATTTATTTTATTTTTTTATTTTATTTTTTTTTTTAACATTTTTTATTTATTTTGGGACAGAGAGAGACAGAGCATGAACGGGGGAGGGGCAGAGAGAGAGGGAGACACAGAATCGGAAACAGGCTCCAGGCTCCGAGCCATCAGCCCAGAGCCTGACGCGGGGCTCGAACTCACGGACCGCGAGATCGTGACCTGGCTGAAGTCGGACGCTTAACCGACAGCGCCACCCAGGCGCCCCTTCATAGAAAACATTTATGACATTGATGTATGTTCCCTGTAAACCTACTTTAGGGGGTTATAATCATGAATGGATGTTGAACTATGTCGAATGCTTTTTCTTCATGTATTGAAATGACCGTATGGTTCTTTTCTTTTAAATTTTATTAATTTTGAGAGAGACAGAACGTGAGCATGGGGAGGGGCAGAAAGAGAGTGGGAGACACAGAATTTGATGGAGGCTCTTGGCTCTGAGCTTTCAGCACAGAGTCCGATGTGGGACTTGAAGTCACGAATCATGGGGTCATGAGCTGAACTGATGTCAGACTGTTAAAGGATTGAGCCACCCAGGTGCCCCGATTATATGGTTCTTATCCTTTCTCCTGTTGATATATTGTATCACATTGATTTGCGAATATTGAACCACCCTTGCAGCTTGGGAATAAATCCCACTTAATTATGGGATAAATTTACAGTTGTTATATCTTCTTTTTGGATTGTACCCTTTTCTGGTATATAGTGTCCTCTTCTGTCTCTTGTTATGTACTTTTTTTTAAGTGTATTTTTTCTGATACATGTATTGCTACTCCAGCTTTTGTTTTTTCATCCGTTCTTACACCCTACCCTCCAATGCTAGATTGGAGCATTAATTGCATTTACCTTCAAAGAAATGATTGATATGTATGTATGTATTGCCATTTTATTACCTGTTTTCTTGTGGTTTCTAATGATTGTCTCCAATCCTTTCTTGTCTGTCTTTCATGTTTTGCTTATTTTCTTTAGTGATATGTTTAAATTTCTTTATCTTTATTCTCAGCATATTTGTGACTGGCTTTTGATATATGGTTACTGCTGGTTATATATAACCTCTTCTGCATTTAGCAGTTTGTATTAAGCTGATGGTCATTTACCTTGGAACCCATTATATTCTCCTCCCTAGGTTTTTGGTAGATGTTATTACATTTCAAATCCATTTCTCTGAGTTCCTTAACTGATTTTTTACAGAAATAATCATGTTTTACTTGATTTGTGTCTTTTACCTCTATACTGTCACTTTTGGTCTCTCCTTTCCACTCAAAGAGTCCCTCTTAATATTTCTTGCAGGACTGGTTTAGTGGTACAAACACCTTTAGTTTTTGTTTGGGAAAGTCTGTGTCTCCTTCCATTCTGAATGATAGCCTTGCTGGATAGAATATTCTTGGCTGCTGATTTTTCCATTCAGTATTTGAATATGTGATGTCACTCGCTTATGGCTTGCCAAGTTTCTGTTCAGAAATGTGGTAGCTAGTCTTATGGGTCTTCCCTTCTAAGTGAAGTTCTCCTTGTCTTGCTGCTTTTAAGAGTTTTTCTTTATTGTTACTGTAATTTGCAAGTTTCCTTACAATATGTCTGGGTGTTGGCCTGATTTTGTTGATTTTGATGTGAATTCTCTAGTCTCCCGGATGTGGATGTTTGTTTGCCTCCCCCAATTGGGGAAGTTTTCAGCTATTGTTTCCACAAATAAATTTTCTGCCTCCTTTTCTCTTTCTTCTGGGACTCCTACAATATGAATATTATTATCTTTCCTGTAGTCACTGAGTTTCCTTAGTCTCGTCTCACGTTGCAGAAATCTGTTCTCTCTCTTTGGTTCAGTGGGAGTAATTTCCATTACTCAGTCTTCGAAGTCACTGGTTTGTTCCTCTTCTTCTTCCATCCCTCTGTTCGTTCCAGGAAGCGTGTTCCTCCTTTATTGTGTCCTCAATGTCTACTGCATTATTTCTTATCTTTAGTCAGGGGTCTCACTCTTCTAGTCATTTCGTAACTCTAATGAGTATCCTTTTGATCATTGCTTTAAATTCTCTATCAGGTATGTTATTTATATCTCTTTGGCTTAGATCTCTGGCTGTGGCTTTGACTAGGTGTTTCATTATGGATAAAATTCTCTGTGTGTCCATTTTGTCTGTCTCTCTGGCTCTATTTCTCTGTGTTAAGAAAGTCAGCTGTGCCTTCTGCTCTTGAAACTAATAACATTATTAAGAAGAGGTCCTGGAGACCTCAGTAGTGCACATGTCCATTTATAGGACCTGGACCTTCAGGAGGATATCATATGGGTATTGCTCATGGCCTGCTGTTGTGTCTGGGTTACTTTTCCTTTTAGTGCAGGTGTTTGCACTGATTGCGTGCCTGTTGTGGGCTGTGCTTGCTCTCAGTTGTGTTAGTGGGACCCGGGCAGGTCAGCAGTGGGGTGGTATGCCCGCTGGGTACCTTGGAAGCAGGGCAGGAGTGTTAGCAAAATTGCACAGGGCTACTAGTCCTATGCCAGGTTTCCCAATATCCTTTGGTGGCTGGGGGCTGTGGACCAGCGGTGGAAGCTAGGGGCTTGAGGATATGCACAGAGCATGTCTGTGCCTGGGGACATGTGGCTGGGTGAGACAGATGAGGGTGCCTGGATATGCACATCTGGGTGAGGTTCAGATGTGCACAGCGTGCTGTCGCAGCTATGCATGCAGTTTGTTGGACAGGGTGCCCTTTTAGTTTGAAAAATGTTTGCCCTGAGAGCAGGAGGTTTCGTTTGATGAGTCCCCTAGTGAACCCTTGGGACTGGCACACTGCTAACGGGTTAGGTAACAAGTGTCTGTGCAGCCTCATCCTCTGGTGGGTGCTTCTATGCTTATTCTAGGAAGCTAGGGGAGAAGAATGGTGCCTGTGATCTCCCTCACTGTTGAAGAAGTCCTCCAACACGCGCAGGAATCAGCATGAATACGTCTGTCTCCTGTTGCCTCGGCATTGTGTAAAATGCCAATTTTACATTGCCTCACTACACAGGCAGGGATCTGGCTATCACTCATCCTCCTGGATCACCCAGTGCTGGGTCAGTTGACCTCCAAAGCTCCAGGATCTGAACACAAGGGAATTCAGCCCCTCTGGGTTTTAATATCCAATGTTATGGAGATTAGTCTTCCCTGTGTCAGCTCCCTGGTGTGAGGGATCACTCTTTTCTGCCCCTCCTGCAGGCAGCCAGCCTCCACCTTTCTGGCCTTCCTAACCTTTCTGATGCAGCTTCTCTCTAGGTGTGGAGTTTGTTCTGCCAATCTTTGGATCGCTCTCTGGTTCTTGGACTTGGATGTGGATGCTATGTTGTTGAACACATGGGGTAGGGTGAGCTCAGGGTCCTCTTACTCTGCTCTTATACATTTTTTAAATGTCTTATTATTTTGGATTTTTGAGACATGGGCAGACAGACTCATATCACACATGCACTTCAGGATTAGAAAGGAACTTTCCCACATTTGCTTCTATTATTTTATGTTTTGAAACTCTCTTTAATGAGGTAAAATTACACATAACAACTAGCCTCAAATTAAAGGGTATAATTTGATGAGACATGAGGGTACCGGACCACGGGTACAGCACCATGAAATGATATGGTTTCTCCCTAAACCTCCCATCACGATCCCTTTGTGTCTAACGCTAATGATGCTTTTGAAGTAAGGACTACTTTTTTTCCCGCATGTTTTCAGATATTGCCCGGGTGTCTGAAAGCCTGCACTGGGGTATCTCCTTTGCTGATAGTCTATATTCTCAGAAGTATTGCAGTCGGTCTACCTTTGGACTTTTGCTTCCATTGCGTCTCTTTATGTTCACATACTTCTGTTGCACTACTTTAATGATGAGGTCTTCGTCATTGCTTTAATTTTCACTAATGGTATGAGCTGCAGTTCCACTTATGACAGAATGCACAGGCTTCCTGTGATAGGTATTCAAGAGCAAGGCAGGTATCCTGAGCCCTTGAGCTGAGAATGTCACTCCGTCTTTTTGCCATCCATCTTCCCTTCCCTGCGAGACAAGAATCTCCTTTTGTTCACACAGAAATGCAGGTGAAGTCAGTAGAAAACATTCCCTTCTCTCCTCTCCACTTTATCTCTCAACATCCTTGTCGCTACCTTCTGCCTTTGCCTTTCTCTGACTCAATCCCCCAGGCCCACTGTTCCACTCCAGCCATGATCAGGGTGTCCTCCAGCTGCTGGCCTCTGCCCTGTCCATCCCTCAGTGAGAAATCGGAGTAGGATTATGCAGTTCACAGGACTGATCAAGAAATATGTGATCCTCAGAGCCCTCCTGCACAAGGTTGCTGTCCGTGGAGACATGGCATCCTGTGGGAGGATCTGACTCCATGTGTAGCCTCCTCACTCATCTCCCACAGTCTCTGCTGGTCCCTGATCTTTACCCACCATTAGAAATCAGCCATATGCTAGGGTCAGGTAGCTGTCTATCTGACCCCAAGCACCAGGAGTCAGTGAATATTTCTAAAATAAATGAGCACAAGCACCCATGCATGTAGATATACGAAGTTACCATCACCCCAGAAATCTCCCTCGGGCTCCTCTGCAAAAAGGGCCATCTTGCTACTATCCTTCATTACCGCCATTTCTGCTAGTTTGTTACCTGTGTGTATAGAATCTGCAGTGTGTCTCTTATGTGGATCCTGAGAAACTTAACAGAAACCCATGGGGGAGGGGAAGGAAAAAAAAAAGAGGTTAGAGTGGAAGAGAGCCAAAGCATAAGAGACTCTTAAAAACTGAGAAAAAACTGAGGGTTGATGGGGGGTGGGAGGGAGGGGAGGATGGGTGATGGGTATTGAGGAGGGCACCTTTTGGGATGAGCACTGGGTGTTGTATGGAAACCAATTTGACAATAAACTTCATATATTGAAAAATAAAAAAAGAACCTGCAGTGTGTGCATTCGATGGGGGGTGAGACTAGGTCTTCCTAGAAGCAAACACTGAAAGAGAGACAGAGCAGTGAAAGCAGGTTTAAGGGATACTAAGAAAAACAAAGTGGAGAGCGCAGGGTGGGCAGAGAATGCATAAAGGCAGATCTGACACATTTTAAAGATATATAGTCACCATACACTGTCACCTCACACGGTCCTCTTCAAATTTCAAAATAGTCATATAAGGCAGTGAGATGTATGAGATTTGGGGTTATTTCCCTATAGTCTTATGTTTTCCTACATGCATTCCCTCTTCGGTAGTTAATCTGTGGCCTCAGATGAACACTTAAGTGTGTGGATGCATCTGCGAGTCTATATGTAATGGAAAATGATTGTCTTCAGATATCAGATGTAGAACTCTGATATACACATTCTCGTAATTATCTTTTTCTTTCTTTGTCTGGTAGGGCCTGAATCTTAATAGAATAAGTGTATCTTTGTCTTATTGTTTAAAGTGGCGATCCCCAATCCCTGGGCTGAGTTGTTAACAGTCTTTAATGAACTGCTGTGACCATCTTTTTTTGATGATCATTTGTGTGGAAGTATCTTAATTGAAACTGTGAGAAGCGTGACTGGACATTTCCCATTTTGCAGATGCATTCTGTATTCAACGTATTCTTTTCGTTATGTCCTTAGAAACAAATATAACCCCTGTTTCACAGATAACACAGCTCAGGCTCTGTGTAGGTCCCACTGAGAATTGGTATTCTGGCCGAGACAGCAGGAACACAGGCAAATCCTCAGCATATTGTGAGAGAAGTTTAAGGAGATAGATGCAAAGCTGTAGTCCGGGTCATGTCAAGGGTCCAGCAGGTGTGGCATCTAGTGAGCTCTGAATTGTAGGTTGACTGAGGCTGAAGGCCAATGCAGGCAGTCAGCTGATCTAGATCCTGTCTTCACTTTTAGTGTCACTGAGAGGTATGAACTTAGGCAGACAAGCATTTCCTTAAGACCAAGTTAAATTTCCTGTATATCCAGGGCATTTTTTCACCCATCAATATCCAGAACCTTCAAACAATGCAGGGAGACAAGAACATTTTTAGATGATCACCTAGGTGCACTTTGACAAATATGACATTTCGCAGAGGAACCCTGCATTGTGCACTGAGAGTGATCCCACATAGCAGCTCCGTATGGAACTCATGCTCCCTGCTCAGGCTGTGGTCAGGAATAGCCTGCAACTGCATCTCACTGAACCCAGGACTCTCCCCTCTGCACCTCCTCAAACTCTGCTTACTGTCCTCAAATTCCTTTCTATTCCTGTGTGATTCAAGTTCCCCCACTCCTTCACTGGTGCTTCCATTATGGTGACCACAAGGTCTGTGTCATATAATGCATGTGCTCCATTTCACACAGGACATCTGAAGCACCTACACTTACTGGTGCATCTCGTCCTTCACATAACTCAAAACATTGTGTTTGTAAAATATGCATCAGTACTCTCGATACCTTGGCCTTTGTGTAAAAATCCTCTTTCTTTTTGACCAGAGAAACCTAAAGCTGACTTCATTAAAGGGAAATGACACAGTCCATTGTACATATGTCCTGAGAAACTTGAGATATGTTACAAAGTCCTCAGGCAGTTTTGCAGTTGAATTGCCAAGCCCTAACAATGATCTCTACATTTTTCCCACAAAGTGTTTCATGAAGAAGATGGATATGCTTTACAAATCCCTCATCCAGTTCAGGTTATCTTATCAAATGGAGGAGGTGGAGGAGGAAGGTTGGCTCACAGCCCATGACTGGTGATGAAGGACTGTCCTTGGGGTTAGGGTTAGGGTTAGCGGTTAGGGGTTAGGGTTAAGGTTACGTTTAGATGGTTAGAGTTAGAGGGTTAGGATCATGGTGAAGTTTAAGGTTAGGGTTTAGGGGTTAGGGTTGGGGGGACGGTTAGGGTTAGAGTAGGGCTTAGGGGTTAGGGTTAGGGTCAGGGTTAGCATCAGGGTTAGGATCACGGTCAATTTCAGTCATGTTCAGGGGATAAGGGTTAGCATTTAGGGTTTAGGGTTTTGAGTTTAGGATTTAGTGCTTGGGTTTAGGGGTTAGGTTTCGGGTTACGATTTAGGATGTAATGTAGGGTGATGGTCAGTGTTTGGTTTAGGTTCAGAGTGTAGAGGTTTTGGTTTAGGGGTTAGGTTTATGGTTTATTTTCAGGGTTTATCGTTATAGTTATGATTAGGGTTTGGGTTAGGATTTGCGGATTAGTGTTCAGGGTTACAGTGTAGGAATTAGGGTTCAAAATATTGTTGGATTTGTGGTTTGTTTTATGGTAGGGTAGTGCTATGGTTGGGGTTAGGGATAGTATCAGGGCTATGGTTAGTGTTAGGATTAGGCTTTGGCTTAGTAGTTAGGATTTGGTCCCATGTCATTGCAGGGTCTGAACACACAGCATTGCAGTTGTCTCCCCGAAGGGTTGAGTCGAGGGCCCATGGTCGGATACTGGTCAGGATTAGTATTTGGTTTCCAAAGCCAGACAACTGTATGGGATCTTGATCTAATAAGCCTCAGGAATCAACTCAGGCAGCTGCAGCCGGGCCTGGGGAACGACATGGTGATGTTCCAGGTTCCATGCCAAGTGATCCTCCACCGCCTCTGGACCCCAGGCACGTGGTGCTGTCAGACTTTGGTATTGGGTATCCATGGGGAGAGAGCCTTATTAGGGTTATGGTTTGATGTAGTGATATCTCCAGGGCCGAACCGTCTCCAGTCTCGTGATCTCCCTCGAGGGCTGAAGTGAGATCCCATGAGACGGTGCGGGTCAAGTGTAGGGTTAGGGGCGATATAGTGTTTGGATTCGGTTAAGGGTTTTGCTTCAGGTTAGGGTTAGGATTAGGGTTAAGGTTATGTTCCAGGACACACCATGCGCTGAACCCAGAGCAGTGCAGTTGTCTCCCCGATGAGCTGAGTTGAGGCCACAAAGGAAAGTGCCGGTTAGTGTTTGTCTTTGTGTTCCAAAGCCAGACAAGTGTATGGTCCACTGGTCAGTTAGACCTCCAAAATCCTCTCTGGAGCTTCAGCCTGACTTTCTAAAGGACATAGTGATGTTCCAGGTTCTTTGCCAAGTGACGATGCACCGCTTCTTTTCCCCAGGCACGTGGTGTTGTCATACGTTGGTTTGGGTCCAATGGGGAGGGAGCCTTATCTAGGGTTAGGATTCATTCGGTCTAGGGACGTCGCCAGCTCCAAGAGAATCCAGTCTCATTATCTACCTCGAGGTCCTAATTGAGCTTCAAAACGACTGTGCAGAGCAAGTGTAGGTTTAGAGTTCGAGTTAGGTTTAGGTTTCAGTTGAGGTTTCTGATTAGGCTTCGGGGGAGGGTTCGGAGTTTCTTCCCAGGAGGCTCTAGTCGCTGAATCCACAGCAGTGCAGTTTTCTTCCCGAACGGCTGAGTTGAGGGCACAAAGGAGGGTGCTGTTCAGGATTAGTCTTTGGTTTCCAAGGCCATACAACTGTATTTGTATGGCTTCTCAGGAAGCTGCAGCCCAGCCTTGGAAACCATATGATGTTCCACCTTCTATGCCGAGTGATTCTGCACTGCTTAAGGACCCCAGGCATGTGGTGTTGTCAGACTTTGGTATTGGGTCCCCATGAGGAGAGAGCCTTAGCTAGCATTAGGGTTCGGTCCAAGGACGTTGCCCGGCCAGAAGCAACTCCAGTCTCGTAATCTCCCTTGAGGGATGAAGTGAGGTACCATGCGAAGGTGTGGTTCGAGTGCAGGGTTAGGGTTGGTCATTGGGTGACGTTTCTGTTGAGGGTTCTTGTTAAATTTAGGGTTAGGGTTAGTATTTGCTCCCAGGACGTTCCAGAGGTGAACACACAGCAGTGCAGTTGTCTCCCCAAAGGACTGAGTGTAGATCACAAGGGAGGGTTCCGGTCAGGATTATTCTTTGGGTTCCAAGGCCTGACAAATGTATGGGTCACCTTTCGAGTAGGCCTCAGGAATCCTTTCGTGCAGCTGCATTCATGCTTTGGAAATGACATTGTGATGTTCTAGGTACCATACCCAGTATTTCTGTACCGATTCTCAAATCCGTGTGTCTGCTGTTGTCACACTTTGAAATTGGGTCTCCATGGGGAGAGAGACTTAACTAGGATTAGGGTTCGGTCCATAGACGTCACCAGGGCTGAAGCGACACCACTCTTGTGAATTCCATGGAGGGATTAAGAGAGGGCACATGCGTGACTCGGTTTCTGGTATAGACTTAGTGAGATGGATAGGATTAGGTGAAGGTTGAGGGTAATGGTTAAGGTTACAGGTAGGGTTAGGGTTAAGTCCCAGGATGCTCCATGCACTGACCCCACAGCAGAGCAATTTTTTCCCCAAAGGGCTTAGTGGAGTATACAAGGGAGGGTGCAGAACAGGATTAGTCTTTGGTTCCAAGGCCAAGCATATGTATGGGCCACCCTTGGGGTAGACCTCAGGAATCCTCTCGTGCACCTGCAGTCGCACTTTGGAAATGACATGGCGATGTTCCAGGTTCCATGCCGAGTATTTCTGCACTGATTCTCCAACCCCTGTGCGTGCTGTTGTCTGACTTTGGAATTGGGTCCCCATGGGGAGGAACCTTAGCTACTGTGACAGATCGGACTGGGGATGTCGCCAGGGCTGATGCGACTCCAGTTTCTTATTTTCCCTCAATGGCTGAATTGAGGGCCCATTCGAGGGTACAGGTCAAGTGTAGGGTTAGGGTTAGAGATAGGATTAGGTGTGGGTTACGGGATATGGTTAGGGTTACGGTTAGGGCTAGGGTGAGGTCCCAGGAGGCTGCACACACTAAACCCACAGCAGAGCAGATGTCTCCACGAAAGGCTGAGTGGAGTACACAAGGGAGGGTCCCAATCAGGAGCAGTCTTTGGGTTCCACGTCCAGATAAATGTGTGGGCCACCCTTCGGGTAGACCTCAGGTATCCTCTCATGTGGCTGCAGTCGCGCTTTGGAAATTACCTGGTGCTGTTCCAGGTTGCATGCCGAGTATTTCTGCATCTTTTTTCCAGCCTGTGTGTGTGCTGTTGTCATACTTTAGAATTATGTCATCATTGGGAGACAGTCTTCACGAGGGTGAGGGTTCGTTCCAGGAAAGTCGTCAGGGCCGAAGCGGCTCCAGGGTTTTGATATCCATGAAAGGCTGACATGAGGGCACATGCCCGGCTGTGGTCTGGTGTAGACTTAGTGAGATAGATAGGTTAGGTGTAGATTGAGGGTTATATAGTTTATGGTTACAGTTAGGGTTTGGGTTAGATCGCAGGAGGCTCCATGCCCTGACCCCACAGCAGAGCAATTGTCTCCCTGAAGGGCTGAGTGGAGTAGGCAAAGGAGGATGCCAGGCAGGATTAGTCTTTGTGTTCCAAGTCCAGACTAATGTATGGGCCACCCTTCGTGTAGACCTCAGGAATCCTCTCGTGCACCTGCAGTCACACTTTGGAAATGACATGGTGATGTTCCAGCTTCCATGCCAAGTATCTTTGCACAGATTCTCGACCCCGTGTGTGTGCTGTTGTCATACTTTGGAAATGGGTCCCCAAGGTGACAGAGCCTTAGCTAGGGTTAAGGTTCTATCCAGGGACATTGCTAGGGCTGCAGCAACCCAGTTTCATGATCTCCCTCGAGGGCTGAATTGAGGCCCCATGCGAAAGTGTAGGTCAAATGTAGGGTTAGGTTTCGAGATAGAGTTAGGTGTACATTGCAGGTTATAGTTAGGGTTACAGTTAGTGTTAGGGTTAGGTCCTAGGAGACTCCAGGCCTTGGCCCTAAAACAGAGCAGTTGTCTCCACAAAAGGCTGACTGGAGTACACCAGGGAGGGTGCTTGTCAGGAGTAGTCTTTGGGTTCAAATTTCAGACAAATGTACGGGCTGCCCTTCAGGTAAGCCTCAGGTATCCTCTCATGCAGCTACAGTCGTGCTTTGGAAATGACATGGTGATGTTCCACCTTGCATGCCGAGTATTTCTGCACCAATTCTCCAACCTGTGTGCGTGCTGTTGTCAGAGTTTTTTTATTGGGTTCCCATGGGGAGAGAGCCTTACTTAAGATTAGGAATTGGTCCAGAGACATCACCAGGGTCGATGCGACTCCAGGTTCGTGATCTCCCTCGAGGGCTGATTTGAAGTTCCATGCGAAGGAACAGGTCAAGTATAGGGTTAGGGTTTGAGGTAGGGTTAGGTGTATGTTGAGGGTTATCTATAAGTTTAGGGTTATGGTTATTTCCCATGAGTCTCAAGGCACGTACGCCACAGCAGAGCAGTTGTCTCCCCGAAGTGCTCACTCTATTACACAAGGGAGGGTGCCAGAGAGGATTAGTCGTTGGGTTGCAAGGTCAGATAAATGTATGCGCCATCCTTTGGGTAGACCACAGGAATCCTCTCATGCAGCTGTAGTCGCAGTTTGAATACGACATGGTGATGTTCCAGCTTCCATGCCGAGTATTTCTGCACTGAATCTCGACCACGTGTGCCTGGTGTTTTCACACTTTGGAATTGGGTCCCTATGGGGAGAGACACTTCGCTAGGGTTGGGGTGCGGTCCAGGACGTAGCCTGGGCGGAAGCGACAACAGTGTGGTGCATTCCATGGAGTGCTGAAGTGAGGGCAATTTTGCGGCTGTGGGTCTGGTGTAGACTTAGTGAGGTAGATAGGGTTAGGTGTTGATTGAGGGTTATAGGCTAGGTTTATGGTTAGCGTTAGGGTTAGGTCCTAGAGGCTCCAGGCACTGGACTCACAACAGTGCAGCCCCCGAAGGGCTGAGTGCGGTACACAAGGGAGGGTGCTGGTCAGGATTACTCTTTGGTTTCAAAGGCCAGACAAATGTATGGGTCAACCTTTCGGTAGGCCTCAGGAGTCCTCTCTTGCAGCGCAGTTGCCCTTTGGAAATGACATGGTGATGTTCCAGATTCCATGTCGTGTATTTCTGCACTGATTCTTGGACTTGTTTGTGTGGTTTTGTCACTTTGGTACTGGATACCGATTAGGAAAGAGCCTTACCCAGGGTTAGGGTTCAGTCCAGGGATGTCAGTAGAGCTGAAGCGACATAAGTGTTGTGAATTCCATGGAGGCCTGAAGTGAGGGCACATGCGTGGCTGTGGGTGTCGTGTAGACTTAGTGAGATAGATATGGTACATGTACATTGAAGTTTATGGTTATGGTTAGGGTTAGGGTTATGTCCCAGGAGGCTCCAGACACTGACCCCACAGCCGAGCAGTTGTCTCCAAAAGGGGCTGAGTGGAGTACACAAAGGAGGGTGCCGGTCAGTAGTGTTTGGGTTCCAAGGAAAAACAAATGTGTGGGCCACCCTTCAGGTAGCCTTCAGGAATCCCCTTGTGCAGCTGCAGTCACACTTTGGAAATGACATAATGATGTTCCAGGTTGCATGCCGATTATCTCTGCACCAATTCTCCATCCCGTGTGCGTGCTGTTGGCTGCCTTTGGAATTGAGTCCCCATGGGTAGAGAACCTTAGCTAGGGTGAGAGATAGGTCCAGGAATGTTGCCAGGGCCGACATGACTCCTGTTTCGTAATTACCCTCAAGGGCTGAATTGAGGGCCCTTGTGAGGGTGCAGGTCAAGTGTAGGGTTAGCGTTAGAGATAGGATTAGGTGTATGTTTCGGGATATGGTTAGGGTTACAGTTAGGGTTGGATTAAGTCCCAGGACGCTGCACGCACTGAACCCACAGCAGAGCAGATGTCTCCATGAAAGACTGAGTGGAGTACATGAGGCAGGGTCCCAATCAGGAGTAGTCTTTGAGTTCCAAGTCCAGATAAACGTGTGGGCCACCCTTCGGGTAGACCTCTGGAATCCTCTCATGTAGAGGCAGTTTCGCTTTGGAAATGACATGGTGATGTTCCAGGTTGCATGCCGAGTATCTCTGCACTGATTCTCAAACCCATGTGCGTGCTCAAACCCATAGCTAGGGTTAGGGTTCGGTGCAGGGATGTCGCCGGGGCTGAAGCGAAACCAGTGTTATGAATTCCATGGAAGGCTGAAGTGAGGTCACGTGCGCGGCCATGGTTTGGTGTAGACTTAGTGAGATAGATAGGATAGGTGCAGATTGATGGTTATAGATTAAGGTTATGTTTAGGGTTAGGGTTAGGTTCCAGGAGGCTCTAGGTGCTGATCCCACAGCAGAGCAATTGTCTCCCCGAAGGGCTGAGTGGATTACACAAGGGAGGGTGCTGGTCAGGGTTAGTCTTTGTGTTACAAAACCAGACAAATGTATGGGCCACCCTTCAAGTAGGCCTCAGGAATCCTCTCTTGCAGCTGCCATCGCGCTTTGCAAATGACATGGTTATGTTCCCGCTTCTATGCCGACCATCTGCACCAATTCTCAAACCCGTGTGTGTGCTGTTGTCAGACTTTGGAATTGGGTCCCCAAGGTGACAGAGACTTAGCTAGGGTTAAGCTTCCATCCAGGAACATCTCCAGGGCCGATACTACTCGAGTTTCGTGATCTCCTTCCAGGGCTGAATTGAGGGCCTATGGGTAGGTGCAGGTCAAATGTAAGGTTAGGTTTAGAGAGGTAGTTAGGTGTACATTGTGGGTTATGGTTAGGGTTATGGCTAGGGTTAGCTTTAAGTCTCAGGAGGTTCCAGGCACTGAACCCACAACAGTGCAGTTGTGTCCCCTAAGGGCTGAGTTAAGCATACAAGGGAGGGTGCCAGTTCAGATTAGCCTTTGGGTTCTAACACAAGACAAATGTATGGGTGACCCTTCGTGTAGGCTTCAGGAATCCTCTCATGCAGTTGCATTCGTGCTTTGGAAATGAAATGGTGATGTTCCATGTTCCATGCCCAGTATTTCTGCACTGATTTCCAACCCATGTGCATGTTGTTGTCACACTGTGGAATTGGGTCCCTGTGGGGAGAGAGCCTTAGCTAGGTTTAGGTTTAGGTCCAGGGAAGTTGCCAGGGCTGAAGTGACACCAGTGTTGTGAATTCCATCGAGTGCTGAAGTGAGGACTCATGCACAGCTGTGGGTCTGGTGTAGGCTTAGTGAGATAGGGTTAAATGTAGGTTGAGGGTTATACTTTAGGGTTATGGAGTCCAGGAGACTCCAGGTTCTGAACCCACAGCTGAGCAGTGGTCTCCCCCAACGGCTGAGTGGAGTACACATGGGAGGGTGCCAGTCAAGATTAGTCGTTGGGTTCCAAGGCCCGACAATTATACAGGCCACTCTTCGTTTAGGCCTCAGGAATCCTCTAGTGCAGCTGCAGTCTTGCTTTGCAAATGACATGGTGATGTTCCAAGTTCCATGCTGAGTATTTCTGCACCGATTCTCGAATCCATGTGCGTGCTATTTTCACACTTTGAAATTGGGTCTTCATGGGGAGAGAGCCTTCGCTAGGGTAAGGGTTTGTTCCAAAGACGTCACCATGTCTGAAGCCACACTTTTGTGAATTCCATCGAGGGTTTAAGTGAGGGCATATGGGCAGCCGTTGGTCTAGTGTAGACTTAGTGAGATAGATAGGGTTAGGTTGAGGGTTATAGATAGGGTTACGGTTAGGGTTATGTCCCAGGTGGCTCCAGACACTGACCCCACAGCTGAGCAGTTGTCTTCCCGAAGGGCTGAGTGGAGTACACAAGGGAGGTTTCCAGTCAGGATTAGTCTTTGTGTTCCAAGGCTAGACAAATTTATGGGCCACACTTCGGGTAGGTCTCAGGAATCCTCTCATGCACCTGCAGTCACGCTGTGGAAATGACATGGTGATGTTCCAGCTTCTATGCCGCATATTTCTGCCCCGATTCTCGAACCTGTGTACATGCTGCTGTCACACTTTGGAATTGGGTCTCCATGGGGAGAGGGCCTTACTAGTGTTAGGGATCAGTCCAGGGAAGGCTCCAGTGTTGAAACGACACCAGTGTTATAAATTCCCTTAAGGGCTAAAGTGAGGGCACATGTGCCGCTGTGGGTCTGGTGTATACTTAGTGAGATAGGGTTATGCGTAGGTTGAGGGTTATGGTTAGCGTTAGGGTTAGGTCCCAGGGGGCCCCAGGCACTGACTCTACAGAAAAGCAGTTGTCTCTGTGAAGGGCTGAGTTGAGTACAAAGTGAACGGTGCCGGTCAGGAGTAGTGTTTGGGTTCCAAGGCCAGACCAATGTGTGGACCATCCTTCGGGTAGACCTCAGGAATCCTCTCGTGCAGCTGCAGTGGCACTTTGGAAATGACATGGTGATGTTCAAGGTTCCATGCCGAGTATTTCTGCACCGATTCTCCAACCCGTGTGCCTGCTGTTGTCAGACTTTGGAATTGGGTGCCCATGATGAGAGAGCCTTACCTAGGGTTAGGAATTTGTCCAGGGATGTCGCCAGGACTGATGCGACTCCAGTTTCATGATCGGCCTTGAGGGCTGAATTGAGGGCCCATGTGAGGGTGCATGGTCAAGTGTATGGTTATGGTTCGAGTTATGGTTAGGTGTACATTGAGGGTAATGGACAGGGTTAAGGTTAGGGTTAGGTCCCAGCAGGCTCCAGGACCCGAACTCACAACAGTTCAGTTGTCTCCACAAAGGGCTGAATGGAGTGCATAAGGAAGGGTGCCATTCAGGATTAGTCCTTGGGTTCCAAAGCCAGACAACTTTATGGTATGCTCTTCGATTAGGTCTCAGAAATCCTCTCTTTTAGCTGCAGTCACACTTTCGAAATGACATGGTAATAGTCCATGTTCCCTGCCGATATTTCTGCAAGGATTCTTGAACTCTTGTGTGTGCTGTTGTCAGACTTTGGGATTGTGTCCCCATGGGGAGAGAGCCTTAGCTACGGCTTGGGTTCGGTCCAGGGACTTAGCCAGGGCCTATGGGACACCAGTTTTGTGAATTCCATGGAGGGCTTAAGATTGGGCACATGCGCAGCTGTGGGTCTGGTGTAGAGTTAGTGCAATAGATCGGGTTAGGTGTAGGGTGAGGGGTATGGTTAGGGATATGGGTAGGGTTAAGATTAGGTCTCAGGAGGCTCCAGGCACTGACCCCACAGAAGAGCAGTTGTCTCCATGAAGGTCTCAGTGGAGTACACAAGGGAGGGTGCCAGTCAGGATTAGACTCTGGGTCCAAGGCAAGACACTCTATGGGCCACCCTTCAGGTAGACCTCAGATATCCTCTCCTGTAGCTGCTTTCTTGCTTTGGAAATGACATGGTGATGTTTCACTTTCCTTGCCAAGTAATTCTGCACTGATTCTCAAACGGGTGTTCGTGCTGTCAGACTTTGGAAATGTTCCCCAACTGAAGACAGCCTTAGCTAGGGTTTGGGTTTGGTGCAGGGAAGTCACCTAGGCTGATGTGACTCCAGTCCCATGATATTCCTCAAGGGCTCTGTTGAGGGCCCATGCAAGGGTGGGAGTCAAGCGTAGTGTTAGATTTAGAGAAAAGGTTATGTGTAGGTTCAGGGTTATGGTTAGGGTTACGGTTAGGGTTAGGGTTTCTTCCCAGGAGGCTCCAGGCACTGAACTCACAACAATTCATTTGTCTCCATGAAGGGATGAAGGGAGTGCACAAGGGAGGGTTCCAGTCAGGAATGGTCTTTGGGTCCAAGGCCAGGCAAGTATATTGTACGCTCTTCGGCTAGGCCTCAGAAATCCTCCCCTTTAGCTTCAATCGGCTTTGCAAATGACATGGTGATGTTCCAGGCTCCATGCCAAGTATTTCTTCACCAATTCTCCAACCCGTGGTCGTGCTATTGTCAAAGTTGGCTTTGACTCTTCATGGCGAGTGAGCCTTAGGTAGTGTTAGATTCGGTCCAGGGACTTGCTAGGGCCGACGCACCATCAGTATTGTGAATTCCATGGAGGGCTGACATGAGGACACATGGGCGACTGTGGGTCTCATGTAGAGTTATTGTGATAGGGCTAGGTGTAGGTGGAGGGTTACAGTTAGAGTTACAGTTAGGGTTAGGTTTAGGTCACAGGAGGCTCTATGCACGGAACACAGCAGTGCAGTTTTCTCCACAAAGGGCTGAGTGGAATGCACAAGGTAGGGTGACAGTCAGGATTAGTCCATGGGTTCCAAGGTCAGACAACTCTATGGGACGCTCTTTGGGTAGGCCTCAGAAATCCTCTCTTGTAGCTGCAGTCAAGTGTTGGAAATGACATGGTGATGTTCCATCTCCCATGCCGAATATTTCTGCACCGATTTTTGAACCAGGGTGCATGCTGTTGTCAGATGTTGGAATTGGGTCCCCATGAGGAGAGGGCCTTAGCTAGGTTTATGGTTCGTTCCAGGGACATCGCCAGGGTCAAAGCGACATCAGTGTTGTGAATTGCATGGAAGGCTGAAGTGAGGGCACATGCTCGGATGTGGATCTGTTGTAAAGTTAGTGTGATATATAGGGTTACGTGTAGGGTGAGGGTTCTGGTTAGGGTTACCGTTAGGCTTAGGCTTAGGTCCCAGGAGGCTCCAGGCAGTTACCCCACAGCAGATCAGTTGTCTCCCCAAACGGCTGAGTGGAGTACACAAGGGTGGGTGTCAGGATTATTCTCTGGCTTCCAAGTCTAGACAAATGTATGTGCCACCCTTTGGGGAGGCCTCAGGAATCTTCTCGTACAGCTGCAGTCGTTCTTTGGAAATGACATGGTGCTATCCCACATTCCATGTCGAGTATTTCTTCACCGATTCTCGAACCCAAGTGCATGCTGTTAGAAAATATACAAATGTATATTTTCTGTGGAATGATATCGCCATTGATGTCATTGGGGTGTTAAAGTGTCCTACTATGTTTTTGTGAGTATCAGTTCTTTACTTTAGGTTTTTACAGTTTTGTGTTCGATGATCTCAGGTTAAGCGCATATTTGTTTACATTTGGTCTTTTTTTGTATTATACCTTTTAGTATTATAATGTCTTCCTTTGTCTCTTGTTACAGTTTTATTTTGAAATCTATTTGTCTGACCTGGTATGGCGACTGCAGTTTTCTTTTGTTACTTTAGTTCTATATTTTATTCATCCTATCACCCAGTGCCTTTTATTATGAGGAGAGAGAGCACAGGCACGGGAGGGTGGGGTGGGGGGAATGGGGGAAGATTGAGAGAAAGAGAGAGAATGATAATGAGGATGTATTTTAGGCAAGTTCCATGCTCAGTGCAGAGCCCAACCAGGGCTCAATACCTTGATCCTGGCATCACATCCTGAGCTGAAATCAAGAGTGGAAATCTCAAGCGATTGAGCCATCCAGGTGCCCCTGTCACCCAGTGCCTTTGACTTGAGTGATATAGTGATATAGTGAATACTTTGGCTGATGTTTTACAGATATACTCATTTTTATTGCTTTTGCGCTTCTCACTTTAATACTGTCACTTTAGGTGTTTCTTTTCCACTTAAAGAGTCCCTTTAACATTTCTTGCAGAGGTGGTTTGTTGGTTTTGAGCTCACTTAGTATTTATTTGGGAACCTCTTCATCTCTCCTTCCATCTGAATGATAGTGTTCTGGATAGACTCTTTGGCTGCAGATGTTTTCCATTCATTCACTGATGACAGAAATTGAAGGTGACGGAAAGAGAAAGACATCTGACGCTCATAGATGGGAAGAATACATATTTTGAAAGTGTCTACACTACCCAAAGCAATCTACAGATGTAATGCAATCCCTGTCAACATACCAACAGCATTTGTCACAGAGCTAGACAATCAATCCTAAACGTTGTATAGAACCACAAAGACCTTGAATGGCCAAAGCAATATTGCGAAAGAGGAAAACTGGAGGTATCACAATCTCAGATTTCAAGTTTTATTCCATAGCTGTAGTAATCCAAACACTATGGTGGGTACTGGCGTAAAAAACAGTCACGTAGCTCTTGGAATAGAACTGAAAACACAGAAATAAATCCATAACTGTACGGTCAATTCATCTTCCACAAACAGGAAAGACTATCCAGTGGGGAAAAGGCAGTCTCTTCACCAAATGGTGCTGGGAAGACTGGACAAGCCACATGCCAAAGAATGAACCTGGACCAATTTCTTTACCATACACACAAATAAACTCAAAATGAATTAAAGACCTAAGTGTGAGACCTGAAACCATAAAAAATCCTTGAAGAGACCACAGGCCATCATTTCTCTCAATTTGGCTGTAGCAACATTTTACTCGTTATGTCTCCTGAGCCAAGGTAAATAAAGCAAGAACAAACTAGGGGGACTACATGAAACTACAAAGCTTTTGCACAGTGAAGCAAACCGTAAAACTAAAAGGCAACTTCTGGGATGGGAGAACATATTTGCAAATGTTTTGCAAATCCAGTAAAGGGGTAGTATCCACAATGTATAAAAAATTGATACAAGTCAACATCCCCCCCCCTTCGAAAAAGCCCAGTTTAAAAAAGAGCAGAAGAAATGACCAGACATTTTTCCAAAGACAACATACAGATGGTCAACAGACCCATGAAAAGATGCTCCCCAAAACTACAATGAGAAACCACGTCACACCTGTCAGAATGGCTATACTCCAAGAAAAAAGAAGCAAGTGTTTGCGCGGATGTGGAGACAAAGGAACCCTTTTGCACTGTTGGTGGAAATGCAAATGGGTGCGGCCCCTGTGGAAAACAGTATGGAGGTTCCTCAAAAACTTAAAAACAGAACTCTCCTATGATCCAGTAATTGCACTACTGGATACTACCCAAAAGAATACAAAAACACGAATTCCATAGGACACACGCACCCCTGTGTTTATTGCAGCATTATTTCCAATAGCCGGCACAAGGGTCCATTGACAAATGAGTGAACGAAGAAGTCCTATATGTATGTATGTGTGTGTATATGTATATCCATACACACATGCACACACTGGAATATTACTCAACCATAAAACAATGAAATATTGCCATTTGCAATCACCTGGATGGAGTCTGAGAGTAGTAGGTTAAGAAAAGTCAGGGAAGGGGGCGCCTGGGTGGCGCAGTCGGTTAAGCGTCCGACTTCAGCCAGGTCACGATCTCACGGTCCGTGAGTTCGAGCCCCGCGTCAGGCTCTGGGCCGATGGCTCGGAGCCTGGAGCCTGTTTCCGATTCTGTGTCTCCCTCTCTCTCTGCCCCTCCCCCATTCATGCTCTGTCTCTCTCTGTCCCAAAAATAAATAAAAAATGTTGAAAAAAAAAATTTAAAAAAAAAAAAAAAAAGAAAAGTCAGGGAAAGACAATACCATATGATTTTACTCATGTAGCACGTAAGAAACAACGAATGAGCAAAGGGAGACAAAAGGGAGAGACAAACCAAGAAATAGGCTCTTAACTGCAGAGAACAAACGGACGGTTCCCAGAGAGGAGGTGATTGGTGGGAGGGGTGAAAGAGGTGATGGGGATGAAGGAGTGCCCTTGTCATGATGAGCACGGGGTGACTATGGAGTTGGTGAATCACTATATTGTACAACTTAAACTAATAAGACACTGAATGTTACTATTACTGGAATTAAAAAATGAAAAAACCAGAGGCCAACTTTTAATTATACCAAGAGACTTCTTTGAATAAACAGATAGCTGACCTTTCCCTTAATTTTTGAAATTTTGTTTTTAAATAAATGAACATGTTTTTGTTGTATATTTTTGCTCTAAAGGCTTTCCGACAAACCTGGTCCTGATGATTCATGGCCTACATCAGCTAGCCAAGACTTAGATTTTGGTACCAAGGTAAAGTACCCTCCTGTGAAACTCACTTTCTTGCTCTGAATTTAGTTTTCTCCCTTATTTACTCTGAAAATTTAAGAGTAGCCTGTTCATCATCATTTTATGCATGTAATGGAAATTTAGCAAGAACAAACCCCTTGACAGATATATGACACGTTGAATTTTTTGTTTTCTTTTGTTTTACTTTGGTAATTCCTAGAAGTGAAGGCTGAGGAAAGAATGGTCTGGAAAATATATAATGACCTTCAAATTACATTGGGAAAAGCTTTCCCATAATGGAGGAAATATGATATTTGGTTAAGGATAAAGATTCTTGCTGTGATAGTAACATGACTGATAATATTCATGCCTAAATGAAATTTTATTGGATCCATTTATCTATTGTAGGTTGCCCCCGCCCCGGGCAATTTTTATTTTGAGAGAGAGATACAGGATTTTCCTTTGTCACTATCTTTTGTTCTACATTTAGACTAAAATAATATTAGAAAATGTAGAAACTTAGATGTTTACATTATTTCTCAACATTTACCTTACAAAGGTATTTCCCTGTATTTTTGAAATAACTCCATGAAGAGTAAGTTAGGATTGTGCATCTCCCTGAAGAATACGTATTTTGCTGAGAAGAGTAGCTCTATGAGCAGAGGCTCTTCATTAGCCAAGTTGTCAAATTTCTAATTTCAGAAATCTTTCCTATTCTAGCTTTTAAAAATATCTCCTCCTAGTCCTTGTGTCAGATTCTAAAATTTAAGTTTCAGACATCTGATATTTAGTTAAATATTCATTTCAAAGCCCCTAAATCATTATAAGCTACTGGAGGTTAGGAAACCACTTGTTTGACTCCTGGAGCTCCTAGAATGAAGTCTTGCTTGTAAGAAGCAATGTCATAGTTGTTTAATGTGAATAAATGAGTAGGGAAATGGAATTCCGTAGAATGGAATTTGAAAAGTAATGAAATACGCATGATATATCACAATTATATATGTGAATTTAAAAAGTAAGGTCAGTTTATATTCCGTTTTGGTGTTTCATATGTATAAACGCTCATTTGCGTTTCCATTCTATGGAGGAAATCAGTAGTTACATACGAAAGATTACCGTAAATTTTTAATATCCTCCCATCGCGAGCTTAGAATTGCAGAGAAAATTTTCTCAGCCTTTGTTTTTTCAACCCCATCTCTGTCCCATTATATGCATCCTTTGAAGGTTCACATTTCTTCCTAGAATACTCATTCCCAATTCTTTCTCCATAATGAAAGTTGTTTTAGGAAACTTTCTTTTTCTGTTCTTCTCTTAGTCTAGCAAAAATTTACAGCCTTTAAGAAGCGACAGATGCCAATAATTGAAAAATTTATTTTATAGTGAAAAAACTTAAATTCTTTATAACAGTAAACACAACCAGATAACTGTAGTGATAAAAGTCAGTATTATTAAGGATATACTGTGAATGAAAACCTCTGTTTTACGTATAGATTATATATGTATGTTCAAAAGGTTTAAAAGAGACTATTGTTCATAGAACATTCCCAATCCTACTTATGTACCTGCTGAAAAATGTATGTTGTTTCCACTCACTTATTTTGCTCACATTTTTCCTTTTCTTCCTTGTCTTAAGCTCATGCTTGATTGATTGGTCATTTCTTATTTATTTTTCCTTTTTTTTTCCTTCTCCCCCCATGCTTTTTAGAGTAGTTTTTTTAAGTTTATTTATTTTGGAGAGAGAGAGACAGAGTGCAAGTGGGGTAGGGGCAGAGACAGAGGGAGACACAGAATCCAAAGCAGGCTCCAGGCTCCGAGCTGTCAACAAAGAGCTCTATGTGGGGCTCAAACCCACAGCCGTGAGATCATGACTCATGAGCTGAAGTTGGACGGTGAACTGAATGAGCCACAGACGTGTTCCTCCCCACCATGCTCTTTTTTAATGGTTTACCCCTACCCTAATATTTTCTTGCAGAAAACATTTTTTAGTGTCTGTTCTCTTAGTACATCACTTTCTGTCAACTCCATTGTCAACATACTGGTTATGGAATTCTACTGTGTGTGGTTTTCATCCATGACTCATTGCCCCACAAGGTTTATTCTTTTTTTCTCTTTTTTGGAAGGAGGTGTGCTAAATGTTTTTGTATTGTTTGTATTTCTCTTCGAAAGGGAGGAAGAGAGAGAAAGAATGAGCAAGTGCTCGTTGTTGTGATCTGAAAATATGCAAGGTACGATCTCAGTCCTTTTATATTTGTGGACGGCTGTTTTGTGACCCAAGATGTCACTTATATTGGAGAATGTTTTATGTGCACTTAAGAAGAATGTGCATTTTACTGCTGTTGGATGAAAAGATCTCAATATATCCGTATTGATATCCAGGTATATAAATGTATATATGAAGGTCAATATATTTGTGTATCTGAATACATCTGGTTCAGTGACACATAGGATCTATGTTTCCTTACTGATTTTCTGCCTTAACGATCTGCCTATTGCCATGCGTGGAGTCTTAAAGTCGTCTACAATCATGGTATTTGTATGTATACATTTATTCATGTTTGTGATTCATCGATTCATATATGTGGGCGTTTCACTTTGGGGCATAAACGTTTGCAATTGTTAGGTCCTCTTGATGGATAGACCCCTTAATTATGATAAAAAGCCCTTCTGAATCTGTTACTACCGTCTTTGGTTTAAAATCTAGTCTGTCTGATGGAAGTATGGCGACTCCAGCTTTCTTTTGACTTCTAGTAGCATGATAGGTTGTTCCCCACACCTTCACTTTGAATCTGGAGGTGTCCTGGGGTCTAAAATCAGTGTCTTGTTGACAGCATATAGATGGATCTTGTTCTTTGGTTTTGTTTTGTGTCTTATCCATTCTGATTCCCTGTGTCTTTTGATGGGGGCATTGAGTCCATTGACATTCAGAGTGATTAGTTAAAGATATGGATTTAGTGCCATTGTGTTATCTGAAGGTTTCATGCTTTTGGTGAGGCCTCTGGTCCTTTGTCGTCTCTGCTGCTTTCCACTCACAGAGTCGCCCCTTAGGATCTCCTGCAGGGCTGGTTTAGTGGTCATGAACTCCATGAGGTGTTGTTTGTCTGGGGAAGCCTTTCTCTCTCTTTCTATTCATATGACAGCCTTGCTGGGGAAAGCGTTCTTCGCTGCATATGTTCCCATTCAGCACATTGACTGTTTCCTCCCTCTCCCTTCTCCCCTGCCAAGTTTCATTGGACAGGTCTGCTGCTACCCTTATGTGTCTTCCCTTGCAGATTAAGCCCCGTTTGTCCCTAACTGCTTTCAGAATTCTCTCTTGATCTTTGTATTTTTCCAGTTTCGCTATGACATGTCGTGGTGTTGACCTGGTTTTGTTGATTTGGAAGGGAATTCTCTGTGCCGCCAGGACTTGGATGCCTGTTTCCTTTCCCAGATGAGGGAAGCTCTCAGCTACAAGTTGTTCAAATAAACCTTCTGCAACTTTCTCTCACTCTTCTTCTTCTGGGACCCCTATGATGTGGCTATTATCTCATCTCACTGAATCATTTAGATCTCTAGTACCTGCCTCGTGGTCTAGTAATTTCCTTTCTTTCCTTTCTCTGCTTCATCTTTGTCCATAATTTTATCTTCTGTTTCACTGATTCTGTCTGCTGCTTCTCCCATCCTTGCTGTCACTTCATCCAATTTATTTTGTAACTCATTTACATTTTATTTTCAGCATTCATCGTGACGATTTTTTAGGTCCTTGATCTCTGAAGCCGTAGATTGTCTGCTGTCTTCTATGCTTGTTTTCAAGCCCAGATTTGCGTCTTATGAGTGTTCTTCCCAAAACGTGCTCAGATATATTGTTTCTGTCTCTTTTGTGCACTTCTCTGGCAGTCCTTTCGTCCTGGATTTTTTTTTTTTTTTGAGAATTCTTCAATTTCGTCAATTTGGCCAGATTCCTGCCCTTTATGTGTTTTAATAGCTTGTTCTGTGTCCCACACCTGCGAGTTCTACTATATTAAAAAGAGGTTTTACACGGTCCAGGGCCTGGCAGTTGAACAAATGTTTTTGGAGTGTGTCGTGTGCACTGTTTTGGTGCGTCTTTGGCTGCTTTCCTTGCTACTTGGAGTGGTGGCTTGGGCCTTCCACCAGGTGTGCTTTGATTTGTTTGTTGTAGTAATCCTGGAAAAAAGGAGAAGAGGTTGGTGAAGGATCCTTAGCCCAAACAAAGCGAGAAATGACAGGAGTGGAAAAAAAAGACCAGCCAGTGACTCAAAGGAGCTATAGGGCTTCATGCAGAAAGAGAAGGAGGAAAAGGAAGAAGGAGATCTGGAAAGTTATGGAGAAAATGCCCAATCAAACAATCAGAACTGAGGAACAAAGAGAAAAAAATATATATATAATTAGCTTTGACTGAAAATCAACTCGAGACTACTAGGCTGATTCCAACGGGAGAAGAGGAAAGAGGAGAGTAGAAAGACAAAAAAGGGAAAAAGAGGAGAAAGGGACAGAAAAGGAAAGAAAAGATGGGCGCCTGGGCGGCTCATTTGATGAAGTGTCCGACTCTTGAATTTGGCTCAGGTCATGTTGTCGCTGTTGGTGGGTTCGATACCCCCACCAGCCTCTGCAGTGAGAGCATGGATCCTGCTCGGATTCTGTCTCTCTCTCCCTCTCTCTGTACCTCTCCTGCTTGATCACTCACTCTCTCTCTCAAAATACAGAAATAAACATTAAAAAAGAAAAGATGAAAAGAACAATAATTCAAATGAAAACAAACAAACTCAGATACGAAACCAGAGGAGAGTTGTCTGTTGGTGCCTGGGACTGGTGGCTGTGCTGGTCTAGGGGAGGGGCTGTCTGGTCCCATCGGTGTCAGTCTCACTCCCATAGAGAAGCAGTTACCAGGCACAGAGAGGCAGGGTTTGGTGTAATGGGCCTGCCTCCACTGAGGCTCACTGTCCGTTCCCTGAAGCCCCACGATGTAGGTCATTGGGAGAGAAATGGCGACACCTCAATCTCTCCTGCCCACAAGATGTGTCTCAAAACTTACTGTTTAGGTCCGAGAGAGTGTACTTTGCCTGAGGTCATGAAACCAACTAAATGCAGACCAGGAATACACTTGTGGTCTTACCAAGCCTAGAGATCTATGCCAGTTACTTCCTCATAGTCAGGAAAAATATGTGTATTTTAAGTATAACTCAGAGAAAAGGAATACATAAAACTTTGTCATGTGGCTCAATAATGTTTAGGTATGAAGCCCACAATAGTAGCTCTCTAACTAAATTACAAATTTTAAAGTCAGGAATAAAAATAAAGAAAAGAAATAATGTTAACTCCTTTTGTAGCAGTCAATTTTTAAGCGCAACTTTTTTAAACCACAGGACAGAGAACTTGAGAGAGAAATTCTTTAGGTGAAGCATGTAGTTTCCAATTCTGTTATAAGGACATCAGCCTGCATGAATAAAACACTATAGTTTGGAAGTGGAGTGAAAAGAGTCTAACTCAAAACTGCTATCAAAATTTTTTTTCAGATTTTAAGTAATCTCTATGCCCAGTGTGAGGTTTGAACTCACAATCTCAAGATCAAGAGTAACTGAGCCAGCCCGGCACTCAACTTTTTAAATAAACTCATTTGCAACAAAATTTTACCTTTGTTAGAATGTGGAACCTTAAACAACTCAGAAAATCAAGAGCCAAACTAAAGCCATCAGGTGTTACTGAAATAGATCGTTGCTATCATTATCTTTACTACACAACATTTGCACTTGATTCTATACTTTTATTTTTCTATGAGTTTTTCATATCTATGTTTCATACAATAAGTCCCCTCTTAGGAGAAAGTCTGTTAGCCGTTCCCCCTTCTTACTCCATAACTTTTAAAGAAATTTTAGCAATATCATATTGACTTATGTATGCCCAAGTCAAAAAATACGTCCCAAGATAAGACTCTGAAAATAAGACTCTAATTCATGAATCTAGAAGTAATGATTCTAATGCCACGTCCTCTTTCTGAACAGCAAATGTTTTATGCAAATTTGTACTGCATTCCCAGGAGAAATGATTCTCTGGGATATGTTAAGAAATCACATTTCCCAGTATAAAACTTTAATTGAATGATCCACATACTTTTTTGAGGCTAAAAAAAATTTAATTCAATACTGTTATCTTGTAATCCGTTGTTACTTTCTAGAAAATAAGAGATCATATTAAACAAAAACAACAACATAACTGGCTGGAATTTCAGTGATGCTGAGTTGGGAACGACTTCCATCCATTCTATATGACTGGTAAGACAAGGTGAGTGGATGTGGTGGTTTTATAAATTCGTTGATACTTCTGTGAAAATGCCTCCCCTTAAATATATGCTGGCTTCAGTAACTGGTTTCTAGTGAAGAGAATATGCAGAATTGCTGTGATATTTAAGGCCAGCCTAGAAAATGTGATACAGCTTCCATCTGACTTTCTTTCTCTAGGGAATCTCACCCTTAGAACCCAGCCACCACGTTGTGAGGAATACCAGGCTACCTAGTGAGTCTTCATGTAGACACTCGAGCTGAGACTAGCCAACGTCCTGGCCAAAGGCCAGCCTCAACAGCCAAACACGTGCGTGAACAAGCCTTTAGATGATTCTAGTCTCCAGCTTCCAGTTATGCCAGCTGATGCCAAATGAAGAAGAAATGAGTTGCCCTACTCTGCTTTGCCTAAAATAAGATTGGTGAACAAGAGAAATGCTGTTTTGAACTACTAGGTTTTGAGGAGGCTTAAATTTGAGGCGGCTGTAAATTGCTACCACAGATACTGATACTAAAAATGTGCTGCTATTCAAAAAACCTAAAACTAAACTTCCTTTGAACCAGGAGGTAGGCTGAACCTGGAAAGATGTAGAAAAGCGTAAGAATAAGACCGAAAAAGGGCCTCCCCAAGACTCTTAGTAGAAACCTGATGGCCTGTGAAGAGGCTGACAGCAAGGGTTTCTAAGCAAGTGAAGAAAATGACACTGGAGGAAAGGGAAGTCATGCTACAAAATACCTGAAAGTAAAACGGATAAGAAAGAGAAACTAAAGAAAGACTATGGAACTGAAAGGAACCAGGACTTACGGGGTTCAAGTATCTGTTTCTCGTTTACAGCTTCTCTACATGTTGAACTGTCAAATAATGCTAAAATAAAGAAATGACTTTTGGGTTAAGAGAAAATCCAGGGTGCTACCAGGAAAACAGAAAGATTTAAGGTAAGCCTCCAATTTTTTTAAGGATCTTGAGTATAAGATTTTTTTTAAGTGGGTTCCACACCCAACATGGGGCTTAAACTCAGCACCCAGAGATCAAGTGTCACATGCTCTACCAACTGAGCCAGCAAGGAGCCCCAAGAGTAGACGAATTTTAAAAGCATTGTCATATAAAAGCTTCACAGGAAACCTGAAGCGAAAAGCTTATCACAAAAGGACTTGGGAGGGTCGCTTTGCTAAAACACGGCATGAAATCCAGTAATATTTACAGAAAACTAAAAGAAGCTTTGGGTCTTAGAAGTCCCACAGGGAGGAGGCAGGATGAAAAAAACAGCTGCAAATACAGGTCATTCCTTATGAAAAGGAAGGAACCAAGAGCTCAAAGAGTAAAGAAAAGGAAGAGACATGGACAAAGTATTCCCGTGGTTAGGACTAAGTCCTAACTTAAGAACTGACAGCATGCATCAGGCTATATTTCCAAACTCTTATGGACTAGGGTGCTTCCCATCTTCTTTTTCTGAATGGGAGAGTCTTCAGCAGTTGACTAGAATGTTGCATTTATGAGTGATAAATAACTGTCTCTTTCATTCTCAAGTCCTCATATTGAGAACCCTTGCACTCAAGGGGCTATACTTCAGATACCATAACCCAGGCAGCTTATCCCCCTGCAGCTATGATAGTAAGATCTTGGGACTCAAGCCCTGAACCTGATGCCATGATAACTGAGACTTGCAGGAGGTGTTGGAGGGAGAGGGGAGTGACTGTATTTTTCAGGTGGGAGGAATACAAACATTTGTGGCCAGTGGGTAAAGTATACTGCTTTTTAAAGGTGTCCATAGGTTTTAAATATTAATTCCATTTTTAAAAAGGCCATGGAACAACCTTAGTGACTTGTTCCTAATGAACAGAATATGTGACTAAGATCCTGTGTGTATTCCAAGCCTATGTGACAAAAGGCGATACAGCTTCTGCCTTGCTCTGTATCTCAGGTTGCTTACTTGGAATCTAGCTCCCCATCTAGTGAGGAAGTCTAGGCCACAAAGAGGGTCTAGGTGTGTCAGTTTAAGTGTTTCTGTTGCCTCCTGAACTGAAGTCCAAGGCAACAGCCAGCATCAACCACCAGACGTTAGTGAACAAATCTTCAAGTGGATCCAGCCCCAAACCTTTCAGTTGCCCCACCTGAAGCTGAGCGGGGCAGAGACTAGCTGTCCTGGCCACACTTTTCCTAACAGATTTGTGAACAAAAGAAATCTAACCTTTGGGGAGTTTGTTAAGAAAAAAACAAAGATGATAAATTGCAAAGTGGATAAAAAAAAGAGACGACACCTAAACTTGTATAGGAGAAAATGGTCTCCATTAAAGTAGCATGTAATAAATGTTAAGATTAATTTATTAACAACCAATGGTGCTAAAGAGAAGAAGCAGATAACTAGAAGCAAGATCTAAGAATTTTTTCTCTCAGTTTTTCCCCAGCTAGGATCATATTAGCTGCTCAATTTCCATATATGGCCTTTATTATATTGAGGTATGGTTCCTCTAAGCCTACTTTGTTGAGGTTTGTATCATGAATGGATGTTAGTTTGCCAAATTCTTTTTCTGCATCTATTGCAATGATATGATTTTATGCTTTTTTGAAAATTATGTGATATGAGGTATCACATTCATTGACTTGCAAATATTGAACCACCCCTGCAAACCAGGGATAAATCCCATTTGGTTATAGTGAATGATTTTTTAAAAATATTTATTTATTTTTGAGAAAGAGCACAAGAGGGGAGGGACAGAGAGGGAAAAACAGAATCTGAAATAGGCTGCAGGGTCCAAGCTGTCAACAGAGCCTGACACTGGGATCAAACCGACGGACCATGAGATCGTAACCTGAGCTGAAGGTGGATGCTTACCTGACTAAGCCACCCCGCTGCCCCTGCCCCCGGTGAATGATTATTTAATGTATTGTTGGATTCAGTTTGCTTATTCTGTTGAAGATTTCTGCATGTTCATCAGAGATGCTGGCCTGTAATTCTCTTTGTGGTGTCTTTATCTGGTTTTGGTATCAGGGTAAAGGTGGCATAGAATGAATTGGGAAGTTTCCCTTCCTTTTACGTTTTTCTGGAACAAGTTGAAAAGGACAGGTTAAACTTTCTTTTGCCTTTTTTTTGGATTAGCTCTTTTTTACGTGTTAAATTTTACGTCTGAAGTCATCTTGTCCTAGACTTGTGTTTGTTGAGAGGTTTTTGATTCCTGATTCAGTTTCCTTGCTGGTTATTGATTTTTTTCAAACTTTCTATTTCTTCTTGTTTTAGTTTGTAAGTTTTATATTTCTAGGAATTTTTTCATTTCTTCTAAGTTGTCCAACTTGCTGGCTTACATTTTTTCACAATATTCTCTCATAAATGTTTGTATTTCTGTGGTGTTGGTTCTTATTTCTATTCATATTTGTGGTTTTATTTATTTTGGTATTTTCTATTTTCTTGATTACTCTGGCAACAACTTATCAGTTTTATTAATTTTTGCAAAGAACCAGCTCTAGGTTTCATTGATCTGTTTTAGTTTTATCTTTTTGTTTGTCTATCATTCATTTCTGCTTTAATCTCTTTTTTTAATTTCATGTTGAGAGAGACCATACATGAGTGGGGGGTGGGCAGAAAGAGAGAGAGAGAGAGAGGAAGGGAGGGAGAGAGAGAATCCCAGAGAGGTTCCATGCCGCCAGCAGAGAGCCTAACACGGGGCTCGATCTCACAACTGTGAGATCATGACCTGAGCCAAAATTGAGAGTCAGACACTTAACCAGTTAGGCCACCCAAGGGTCCCCTGCTCTGATCATTACTTGCTTTCTTCTGTTGGCTTCAGGCTTCATTTGTTCTTTTTCTAGCTCCTTTAGGTGTAAGTTTAGGTTTTTTTGAAATTTTTCTTGCTTCTTGAAGTAGGCTTATATTACTATGTACTTCCCTCTTAAGACCACGTTTGAGCATCTCAAAGGTTTCAGAGCAGTGTTTTTTCATTTCCATTTATATACACATATTTTTTAAAATTTCTTCTTGTATTTCCTGCTTAACCCATTCCAGTGTACTAGCACGTTATCTAACCTGCATGTATTGTTTTTAATAATTAAGGCCTGTTTTAATGATCCATTCTTGAGAATATTCCATGTACACTTGAAAACAATGTGTATTCTGTTTTAGGGATGGAACGTTCTGAAAAAATCTAAGTCCAATCTGGTCTGCTCTTTCAAAACCATTGTTTCTTTTTTTTTTAATATATGAAATTTATTGTCAAATTGGTTTCCATACGACACCCAGTGCTCATCCCAACAGGTGCCCTCCTCAATACCTATCACCCACCTTCCACTCCCTCCCATCCCCCATTAGCCCTCAGTTTGTTCTCAGTTTTTAAGAGTGTCTTAGGCTTTGGCTCTCTCCCACTCTAACCTCTTTTTATTTCCTTCCCCTCCCCCATGGGTTCCCGTTATGTTTCTCAGGATCCACATGAGTGAATACTTACGGTATCTGTCTTTCTCTGCATGGCTCAGAGCCACTGTTTCTTTAGTGATTTTCTGTTAAGATGTATTTTTTGGTGATTTTTTTTAAGATCTATTGATGTAAATGGGGTGTTAAAGTACCCTATTACTGTCTTATTATCAATTAGATCCTTTATGTTGGTTTCTTGTTTTATGTACTTGAGTGTTTTCATGGTGGGTGCATATTTACAGTTGTTAGATCTTCTTATTGGATTGTACCCTTTATTATGATATAGTAGCATTCTTTGGCTCTTGCTACAGTCTTTTTTTGGGGTTTTTTATTTATTCTGAGAAAGATTTGGGGAGGGACATAGGGGGAGAGAAAATTTCAAGCAGCCTCCATGCTGTCAGCCTGGAGCCCAACATGGGGCTCAAAGCCACCAGCCATAAGATCATGACCTGAGCCAAGACCTAGTCAGTCGCTCAAATGACTGAGGCACCCAGGTGTCCCACAGTCTTTGTTTTAAGGACTCTTGTCTAACAAAAGTATCGATATTTTTTCTTTTAACGTGATAACTTTTTCTCCATCCCCTTGCTTTCATTTTTTTAAACAGAATTTATTGTCAACTTGGCTAAAATAAAGTGTGAACAGTGTGCTCTTGGTTTTGGGGGTAGATTCCCATGGTTCATCACTTATAGACAACACCAGGGCTCATCCCAACAAGTGCCCTCCTCAATGCCCACCACCCACTTTCCCTTCTCACCCACTGCCCCCGATCAACCCTCTGTTTTCTGCTTTCGAGTCTCCTATGGTTTGCCCCTCTACTCTGTTTATAACTATTTTTCCCCCTTCCCTTCCCCCACGGTCTTCTGTTAAGTTTCTCAAAGTTCCACATAAGAGAAAAACGTATGATATCTGTCTTTCTGTGACTTATTTCATGTAGGCTAATACCTTCCAGTTCCATCCACATTGCAAGAGATAGCACGATTTCACTCTTTCTCCTTGCCAGGTAGTATTCCAGTGTATATATAAACCACATCTCTTTCTCCATTCATCCGTTGATGGGCATTTAGGCTCTTTCCACAATTTGGCTATTGTTGAAAGCACTGCTATAGACATTGGAGTACATGTGCCCCTACGAATCAGCACTCCTGTATCCTTTGCATAAATTCCCAGTAGTGCTATTGAGGGGTTGTAAGTTAGTTCAATTTTCAATTGTTTTGAGGAACCTACGCACTGTTTTCCAGAGCGGCTGCACCAGTTTGCATTACCACCAACAGTGCAAGCATCCCCTCACTTTCAATCTGCAGGTGTCTTTATGTCTAAAATGAGGCATTTATAGGCAGCATACAGATGGGTTTGTTTTAATCCATCCTGTCACCCTAGGTCTTTTGGTTGGAGTGTTTATTCCATTTATATCCAAATTAATTATTGACACGTAAGTATTGTCATTTTACTACTTGTTTTGTGGTTGTTTCTGGAGAGTTTCTCAAATCCTTTATTGTTTTTCTCCGTTTGATGCCTTTCTAATTTGCTTAAATGATATATTTGGATTTCTTTCTCTTTATTCTTTGCATGGTTATTAGTGGGTTTTGCTATATGATAAGCATTAATTTGTATATCACCTCTTCTGCGTGTAGCAGTCTATATTAAGTTGATGGTCACTTAAGTTAGAGCTCATTTTTTTTCTCCTCCCCATGTTTTGATAAACTATTATATTGTATAAAGTTTTTGGGGGGCATTCCTTGACGATTTTTTTTTACAGAAATATAATTTTTTACTGGTTTTACATTTCCTGTCTTTATACTGTCACTTTTGATCTCTCCTTTCCACTCAGAGCCCCTGATAATATTTCTTACAGGCTGAATTAGTGGTCACAAACTCCTTCCATTTTTGTTTGAGAAATTCTTTATCTCTCCTATTATGAATGATAGCTTTACTGGATAGAGTATATTTGGCTGCAGTTTTTTCTCATGCAGCACTTTGAATATATCATGCCATTTCCTTCTGCCTTGCAAAGTTTCTGTTGAAAAATCTCCTGCTAGCCTTGTGGGTTTTCCCTTGGAAGTGAATGACTTGTTTTGCTGCTTTTAAGATTTGTATCAGTGGGGCGCCTGTGTGGCTCAGTCGGTTAAACATGACTTGATCTTAGCTCAAGTCGTGACCTCGCATTTCGTGGGTTTAAGCCCTCCAGTGGGCTCTGGACTGACAGCACAGAGAGTGCTTGGGACTCTCTCTCTCTCTGCCCCTCCCCTGCTTGTGTCTGCGTTCTGTCACAGAAATAAAAAAAAAAGCAAAACCAAAAAACAAAACACTAAAAAAAACGATGTTAGCAGTATATTTTGCAAATTTAATTACAACATGTCTTGGGTGTTGACTGATGGAAGTTCTCTGTGCCTCCTGGATCTGGATGTCCGTTTTCTTCTCCACATTAGGGAATTTTTCAGCTGTGTCTTCAAATCAATTATCTGTCCCCTTCTCTCTGTCTTTTTCTTCTGGGACTCCTATCATATGAATGTTTTTACATTTGACGGAGTCACTGAGTGCCTTAAGTCTATTCTTGCATTGGGTAATTCTTCTTTGTCTTCTTCAGCTTCACTGCTTTCCATTATTTTGTCTTCTAGGTCATTACTTTGTTCCTCTGCTTCTTCCAGCTTGCTGTTCATTTTTACTACACTCTTCATCTCTGATTCTTGAACTCTGTTATGTCTATGGTAAGGGTCCCTCTGATGTCTTCCATTCTTTTCTCAAGTCCAGTGAATAGCCTTATGATCATGGTTTTAAATTCTCTATTAGGCGTGTTATTTACATCTGTCCCATTTAGGTCTCTGGCCATGGCCTTATCCTGTTCTTTCATTTGGGATAAATGCCTCTGTCTTTTCATTTTGTCTAAGTATCTGCCAGCTTCTGTGTGTTAGAGAAGCCGGTTATGTCACCTGCTCCTAGCACTTCAGGGAGTGTCACCAGTGTGTGCTGCATGCGTTCTGCTGTTGTGTTCTGGCTATGCTATCCTTCAGGCCAGTCGTCTGCAGAGGCTCTCCTTGCCTGGGCTGGTGAGTGTTTGGTCCCTGGCCTGAATATAGCGAGTTTTAACTAGGTGTGCTCTGGTCTGCTTAGGAAATTAGAGCTGTCACCACCTCTCCTGGAACTGAGGCCAAGGGAAACTGGTTGGGAGATGTGGTGTGGGCAGGCATTTTTCTTGGTCTGGGGGATGGGTCTGCTGTGCTGGAACTCAAGCAAGAGTGATTGAAAAAGGTAGTTCCACCAGAGTGCAAGGGGGTGGTGCTTGGTGTAAGCAAGTTAGGTACCCAGTGTTAGCAATGCACTGCTTCCTGCAGGTGACTTTATGTTTGTGGTGAGGGGCAGGAGGAGATGGTGCCAGCCAGTGGCTTTTTTCCTACAGACAGGTCTCTCTGAACTTTGCCTCTGAGGGATGTGCTCTGAGAAGAGCAAATAATCTACCCACTGTGTTCCCCAGGCACTATTCAGACCACTGTATCCATGCTGTATGCTCCCCCGTTGTTTGCCTGCCCTCTGCCCAAGAGCAGTGCAGTACCTCAGGGCACTAAATCAGCTAAACCGGATGCCCTTTAAAACTCCAGACTTTAAGCACTACTGGTTGCAAGAACTCACGAAATACAGCCCCTCTTGTTTTCCAAGCCAGTGGGTATGGGGATATGTTCTCTTTGTGCATTCCCCTGTGTGTTCCTCTCTCTCATCCTTACCCACAACCTCGATTCCCTCCCCTCTGCAGCAGCCAGGATATGTTTCTCTTCCAGGCGACACTTCTGCATCAAGGACCTTTTTGATGTGGCCTTTCTCCCTTTTGTTGTGGAGTTTGTTCTGTCAGTCTTCAGGTCGATTTCTGGGGTATTTAGGGTGAGCTGTTTGTTATCTAGCTGTATTCGTGGGATGAGGCAAGCCTAGAGTCCTCCTACTCCTCTGCCATCTTCCTGTCTCTAAGATCTTTTGCTAAGATTCCCTTCACTTTCAACAATTCTTACAAGTAGGCAGGAATGCCTCTTTAGAATTTCCCCCTCAAGTTAAGGTAGAAGCACAGACATATGATTTGAAGCACAATAGTTGAAAAACTAGAAAGAGTCAATTTGATAACCAAAATTGGGCCTTTGATCTGATTTCAATTAAAGGAAATAGGCAGCTTTGAGTATTTTTTAATCCATTGAATACTCAATCTTCATTCTCCTTTCCTCAGTGAGGAAATAAAGAGACTGTTATGGAATCATTTTTCATCTTTTCAGTAGCAAAACAAATGTACTGTCCTTTAGCACTACTTAAATCAACTGCACATTCTCCTTTACCTTACTCCAACCTTGTTTGTGTGGGGAGGTAAGACCATTTCTTCTTTGTTTTGTCCCACAATGCTTCTCCATATCATACAATATCTTCAAAAATTTTTTTGTCATTCAAGTTACCAATCTACTATTTGCTTCTGATAAATCAACTTAATACTACCTCACTTTGTACAGCTGTATTATTTGAATGATGTAATATTTATTCCATTAATTATATGCTGAGCTATAACGTCTAGCTACGCATATCTTTCTATTTAGGTGAAAGAAGGGGATACAGGCTACTGTGTTTTCCAAGAATGTAAGGTCTGTGCCAAGAACAGGATTAAAACCAGTGTTACACACAAGAACCAGGTCAGAAGAGGATCTCATTGTGAACTGCAAGATAATGGATTAGCAAGATTGCTTAACAGGAAAGAGGAATAGCCCAGAGTTAATATTTTCCTTCCTAGATGGTGAAAACTATGGATGAGTCTATGCATTATAATGAGATAATAAAATATAATGAAGTAAACGGTAGACTGAGTCAAGAGATCCTATGGCCAAGATTTGGTGGAAATGAAAGTGGGCAGCACTGACTGAGACACTAAATTTTGCACAGGCGGGGAACCTGGGTGGCTCAGTCAGTTGAGCCTCAACCTCTCAGGTCATGATCCCAGGGTCATGGGATCAAGACCCTTAGCTTCCACACTGTGAAGCCTGCTAAAAATTCTCTCTCCTCTCTCTCTCTCTCTCTCCCCACAAACCCCCTTGTCCTGCTTGTGCATGCTCTAAAAAGATATATAAGTAAATAAGTAAGTAAATAAATAAATAAATAAATAAATAAATAAAAAGTCTGAACACACTAAAGAAAGAGCATTTTATCTTTTTATCCTGACTTCACATTGAGTCATGGGGTCAGCAAAGCATAGGCTGGCGAAATTGTCCTTCAAGAAGCAAAAATCTCTATAGGAGCAAAGTTACGTTCTACTACATTGACTTTATTACACAAGTGACTGGTAATTTGCAAGATAACTAGGAAGAAGTTTTCATAAAATTTGATATGGTACTGGCATAAGGACAGACATATAGATCAATGTATTAACATTGAGAATATAAAAATAAACTCTCACATTATAGTGAACTGATTTTCCACAAGGGTGGCAGACAATTAAATGGAATAAGAGTAGTCTTTGTAGCAAACGGTACTGGGACAAATGGATATCCACGTGCAAAGTAATAAAATCAGACCTCTACCCCATAGCATATTTATAAAATTAACTTAAAATCTAAGAGCTAAAATGATAAAACTCTTAGAAAAAAGCTTACATGTATGTGTTTGTGACTGGATTTGACAACGATTTCTTAGACATGACACCAAAAGACAAAATCAGATTGTTTATTTCATCAAAATTAAAAACTACTATGCTTCAAATATCACCAAGAAAGTGAAAAGGCAAGTGACTAAATAGGAGAAAATACCTGAAAATCCCATATCTGCTAAGGGATTTGCATGTAGGACATTTAAATAACTCTTCCAATAATGAAAAGACAATCCAATATAGAAACGGGCAAAAGAATGGATTAGTTCTTTAAAGACGATAAAGAAATGGATAATAATCACGTTCAAAGGGAGATGTTCGGGGTGCTGGGTAGTTCAGTCAGTTAAGTTTCTGACTTGGGCTCAGGTCACGATCTCATGTTTTTTGGGTTCGAGCCCTGCATCAGGCTCTGTGCTTACAGCTGGGAGCCTGGAACCTGTTTCAGATTCTGTGTCTCCCTCTCTCTCTCTGCCCCTCCCCTGCTCACACTGTCTCTCTCAAAAATAAAAGAGACATGTTCAACATCATTATTTCTAAGAAAATGCAAACCAAAAACCACAAGATGCCACTTCATACCCACTAGAATTGCTATAAAAGCAACAGATAATGCCAAAAATTGGCAAGCATCAGGAAAATGGGAACTCTCAAAAACTGCTGATGAAAATTTAATGTTGCTGCCACTTTGCAAACAGTCTGGCAGTTCCTCAAATGGTTAAACTAGAAAAACAATTGTTCTAAACTTATTTGAGAGAGAGTGCACAAGTGGGGTAGAGGGACAGAGGAGAGGGAGGGAGAGAATCCCAAGCAGGCTCCATTCTCAGAGCAGAGCCCAATGTAGGGCTTGATTCCACAACCCTGAGATCATGACCTGAGCTGAAATCAAGAGCCAGTCATGCACCCGGCTGAGCCACCCAGGTGCCTGCCCCTCTTCAAAAGATTGAAAAAACAAAACAAAAACAAACAAAAAAGGTTTATTTAGCAGAGTTACCATATGAAGCAGCAACTGTATTTATAGGTATATACCCAAGAGAAATCAAAACATGTTCAGATAAAAATTTGTTCATTACACAAAAAATAACCTCACAATGGATGAAAGACCTCATTAGAAGACAGGAAGCTATCAACATCTCAAGGAGAAAGCAGGCAAAACCCTCTTTGATCTTGCCTGCAGCAGCATCTTATTCAAAACGTCTCTGGAGGCAAGGGAAACAAAGGCAAAAATGAACTAGGGGGACCTCATTAAAATAAAAAGCTTGTGCACAGCGAAGGAAACAATCAACAAAACTAAAAGGCAGCTGATAGAATGGGAGAAGGTATTTGCAAATGACATATCCCATAAAGGTTTAGTACCAAAATCTACAAAGAACTTCTCAAACTCAACACCCAGAACTCAAGTCATCCAGTGAAGTAATGGGCAAAAGACATGAATAGACACTGCTCCAAAGAAGACATCCAGATGGCCATACAAATCAAAACAACACTGAGATACCACTTTGCGTCTGTCAGAATGGCTCACATGAACAACTCAGGCAACAACAGATGTTAGTGAGGATGGAGAGAAGAGGATCTCTTTTCCATTGCTGGTGGCAATGCAAGCTGGTGCAGCCACTCTGGAAAACAGTATGGAGTTTCCTCTAAAAACTAAAAATAGACCTACTTTACGACCCAGCAATTGCACTACTAGGCATTTATGCAAGGGATACAGGTGTGCTGTTTCGAAGGGACACATGCACCGCCATGTTTATAGCAGCACTCTCAACAATAGCCACAGTATGCAAAGAGCCCAACTGTCCACCGATGGATGCATGGATAAAGAAGATGTGGTATGGGGTCCTTGGGTGGCTCAGTCGGTTAAGCAGCCAACTTTGGCTCAAGTCATGATCTCGCGGTCTGTGAGTTCGAGCCCCACATCGGGCTGTGCGCTGACAGCTCAGAGCCTGGACCTGTTTCAGATTCTGTGTCTCCCTCTCTCTGACCCTCCCCTGTTCACGCTCTGTCTCTTCCTGTCTCAAAAATGAGTAAAAAGTTAAAAAAATTAAAAAAATAGATGTGATATATATATATATATATACACATATATATGTATATATATGTGTATATATATATATTCATTCCATGGAGTATTACTCGGCCATCAAAAAGAATGAAATCTTGCCATTTGCAACTATGTGGATGGAACTGGAGCATATTATGCTAAGTGAAATTAGTCGGAGAAAGACAAAAATCATATGAATTCCCTCGTATGAGGACTTTAAGAGACAAAACAGATGAACAAAAGGGAAGGGAAACAAAAATAATATAAAAACAGGGAGGAGGACAAACACAGGAGACTCATAAATATGGAGAACTGAGGGTTGCTGGAGGGGTTGTGGGAGAGGGGATGTGCTAAATGGGTAAGGGCATTAAGGAATCTACTTGTGAAATCATTGCTTCACTAAATACTAAATAATTTGGATGCAAATTTTAAAAAATAAAAACTAAAGATACAACAAAAAGAATAACGTCCCGCGCACCACCAAAAAATTTCTCAACCCAGGAAGCCTCTGGTTTGGGGATTCAGGAGATAAGGACCTTGTAGAGAAGTCAGAGCTATGGACTGAGTTGGCTGAAATCTAAGCTTTTCACAGGGAAGACCTTAAAGTGGCAGCTAATTTCATGCTATAACCTTAATTCCTTTCTATAGGGATCTACAGAAAATCCCTCGTCATTCTTTTATAAGCTTCATCAGTTTTAGATATTCTTACAAATTTTAGTTTTTGAGACTTTAATGATTCTTTAGGACATAGTAGCAGGACAACGCTTAGCACTCTCCTTCATAGAAGACTGATCAACAGAGTGTCATGTTACCCGCATGAAAAGTTCCCTAATACAATGTGACTCATTTATAAGAGGTCTAGAAAAGAAAAGATTTGTCAATGTCTCTTCAGCCACAAAAAGTACGAGTCAACAGAATGTTCTAGTTCTCCTGACGGGTATAGCTGTCTAATGAAACTTGCATGTATATTATATAGCTTTTGTGACTGACAGAAACTAGTTGGTCAGTGTATCTACCTCATTGCTCCCACTTAGGATTTACAATGTGAATCCTACAAAGGAGGGTGAGAGTGGGATGACATTAACTTTTCCGCTTGATAAACAGTTGGGGTTTCACTATCAGTAAGTTAGAATCCTGAATGGCACATTAGTCTCTTCTGAGATTGAATTGTGAAATCTCTGAAAGGCTGATGAACTCAAGGGAGTGGAAAAAGAATATGAGTTTCTGAACTTGCAAAGGTAGGAACACTATGTTACTAGGTAAGGCCCTTACTGAGCACACATTTCTACTTTTTTACTGGCATTTCTTTTCCTTTACAAATCTAACAAAAAGTCCATTCCTTTGAAAAGGTCGTTTGCATAAGGACCTGCTAGTCATTCTTGATGAAGACAAAAAATTGCAAACTTGTAATTACAAATTACAACTAATCACCATTAACATAACCCGTTCTCAAACTCTCACTGAAGGGTTGAGACTACAAGAGAAAGTCAAAATTCAAGATGAAATGATCACTCAAAGTGTGCGGAAGTTTGAAACACGCTGAAAAATATTAGCAGGGACTCACACATCTCTATGCCAACGTTCACAGCAGAATTATATACAATAGCCAAAAAGAGGACTAAACCAAATGCTCACTGTGGTATATATAAATTGTTGCTTTTCTTAGATTCTCACAGTATTTTTATTTAAATCTCACTACAAACATCAATGCTTTATGAATTCAGTCAACTTCGTCTATATAGAAGAATTACATCACTAGTAACAATCAGGAACAATATCAACCAAATATTTTGATCAGGGAGATTTTTCCATATGATCAGTGAAATAAAGATTCCTTTCAGTAGGACAGGCATTAAGAGATCGACTTACCATACTTGCCTTTAGCAAGTTGCTCTGAAGATCTTGAATTTGGGCCGCTTGATGTTTGATGGTTTCTTCTTGCCTGACATTTTTAACCTTTAGCCTAAAATGCAGATCTTAAGATAATTATTCTCACACATAGTTTTAAAACAGTACCGTGTAATTTCTGAACAAATGAGGGTATTACAAAAATTATTAAAATTGTATCAAGAGGAAGATTTGGGAATTGTACCAATTTTCTCGTTGTGTTTTGTGGTAATGGTGCAAAATTGAGAGATAAATGCCAAAATTTTGTATTTCAAAATAGCTCAAAGCTGGAACTTGTATCCAGCTTAACAATGATATACTGGCATAACTAATACATTTCTTATAGTACACTGCTTATCTGCGTTATAAATAATCAAGCTATTTTCTGTTAGGTTTAAATTATACTTTAGCACATGATCTTTCATCTTCTCAGCGTATCTTACGGCCTCTGCATGTCGTTCCTGTGCTTCTTGCAACTAAAATAAAGAAAAAAAATAATTTTAAATACCGACAATCTAGTAGAACACCATCACCTGTTTCTGTAACTAAATGTTTTTGTTTTTTGGTTTTTTTTTTACTTGAAAGAGAGACAGAGAGGGAGAGAGCACACACAGGTGGGAAAGGAGTCAGAGGAAGAGACAGAGAAAATGGCAAGCAGGCTGCAAGCTCAGGTTGAAGCTTGATGTGGGGCTCGGTCTCATGACCGGTCTCATGATGTGGCGTTTGGGATCATGACCTGAGTGGAAATTAAGAGACAGGACCCTCAACCAACTAAGCCGCCCAAGCGCCCCTGTAACTAAAATCTTATTGGACCCAGCCACACCCTCCTCTACATGCTGATTGACGGCTACTTTGAGGTCATAACAAAAGAGTTCAGCTTCTACAACAGAGGCTATGGCCTACAAAGCCGAAAACATTTCAATACTGGTACAAAATAGTTTACCAATCTTACTCTCCTACAAAAACATAACGTTGTTAATGTTTTTAAATTACATATGATCAGATAAACATAAAAATATATCTTCTGGTCAAATGGAGGAAATATAGGAATTTACCTTATGGTAAACATTACTGTTTTCATATTCCAAACACCATATCAACTATGATTTTAATTATTTACATAGGTTAACAACATTGCTATTCTTGTGATTATAAAACTAAACATGCTGTTTTCAGTGACTACGAGATATTTCATGGGAGAGTTTGACAAGCAGTATCCTAGTAGGAGCCAGAAAGCCTGGGTTTGAATTCCCAATTCTGCTGGTTATGAGCTGTAAGACCTTGAGCACACTACCTAAAACTTCCGTGTCTCAGTCTCTGCATCTGTAAAATGAAGGTAACAGCACCTACTGGGGTACCTGAGTGGCTCAGTCGGGTCAGCGTCTGGCTCTTGATTTCGGCTCAGGACATGATCTCAGGGTCATGTGATTGAGCCCCACATCAAGCTCTGCGTGGATAGGGAGGAGCCTGCTTGGGATTCTCTCTCCCTCCCTCTCTCTCTCTCTCTCCCTTTTTCTCTCTCTCCCTACATGGCCTTCCCAAAAATCTCTCTCTCTCTCTCTCAAAACAAAGGACCTGTGGACAGGTCCACATTGTCTGTGGGCAATGCTCACAGACTACGCTACAAATAGCACCTCCTTGACTGAGTAGTAGATCCTTTACATGACCATCAGAGGCAAGGGAAAGCCACTGACATGGATATAATTGAGTCTTGCTAAATTTCCTCAATCATTTCACGTCCATACTGTTTACGTTAGGCTGCTTTAGGGTGTACTCCGATGAAGAGATTAAGGCTTTGTGGTAACAGCATATCATAAAAGCTGTCCCCAGATATTTGCAGTTGGTAAAGTGTTCTAAATGTGTAAATCCCAGTCCTGGCTGTGTAATGAAGAAAGACAAATTTAGCGGACTTTATCATAGTGAGAGGGAAACAAGAACTAAACATTTGATTGAACATTTCTCCTCTATTTGATTAAGTGCTTTCATTAATAGTTTTACTTATATAAGTGTTTGTGTGTATAGAGATATACACACATCTTTTTAACGTTTATTTTTTGATACAGAGCACGAGTCTGAGCGGCGCAGAACGTGAGGGACCCAAGGGATCCAACGCAGGCTCTGCTGACAGCAGAAAGCCTGATGCAGGGCTCAATCTCAAGACCGTGGAGATCATGACCTGAGCCAAAGGCAGACTCTGATTGGACTGGAGCCAGCCAGGCACCCCTCAATTTAGTATTTCATTTCTTAGCATAAATTTAGAATAAAAGCTTTGTTATATCAATGTTTCCAAGAAGAATTTATTTTTACGGTATAAAGTACTTAATTTTATCGGAAAAACTGTTAAGTTAAAATATTTTCAATTTATACAAGGATAAGTACCACTCGTATCAAATATTATCCCTTAAATTTATACTTAGGAAGACGAAATTACCTGTCAAGAAAAAAATAAAAACATTGTCAAATAAAGGACTAAATTGTTCTGCACAGGCTAGATGACAAGAGTCAAGAGAGTTAAAGCTAATGGGAGTTAGAACAGTCAGAGTTCATTGGAAAGGAGACTGTGAGCCAAGTCTGAATAACACAGGTTTACTCAAGAGGAACAGAAACTAAAAAGACAGTAAGGACAGCATGAGTAATGGCTGAGAGATGGTGACATCAACCCAATTAACTCAGAGGATAAAATCTGATGGCAGAGACAAAAACGGATGTCCACACAAGAACTACTTGAATGTTCATAAGCAGCAGTATTAATAGGCAAGAAGTGGACACAACCCAAAGGTCCATCAACTGATGAATGAACAAGGGCCTTAGCCCACAATGGAGTACTGTTTGACAATAAAAAGAAATGAAGCTCTGGTATAAGCTGTAACCGACACAAATGAACCCAGAAAACATTAAGTGAAGCTAGCTAGTCCCAAGCGACCACAGGTTGTGTGACTCCATTTATATGAAATATTCACAAGAGGCAACTCCATTGAGAGACCATGTAGTAGCCTGGTGGTTGCCTGAGGCTGGGGGCAATGGGGAAGGGTTTCCTTTCACGGTGAGGAAAACATTCTAATTGATGGCAGTGATGGTTGCACGAGTGTACACAGAGACAGTGAACTGTGCGTGGCAAATGGGTGACTTTCATGGTATGTGTATTGTACCTCAAAAAAGCTTTAAAAAAACCCAACGGCAGGACACAGAGATTGTTCTTAATTCTCGCTTTTGGGCGTCCATACTACACATGATCAGAATATTTCCGTGCTTTGACAGTATGTCTAAAAGGCAAAGAAAATGAAGGAAATGCCTAAGTTCAAGTGGTTTGTTAAGTGATCTTTCTGTACACGTCATCCTGATATCAATACGCATTCTTCCCAAAAGTGAAGATGAGAACAAAGAAAATTATCTGAAACATTCCATTAAACATTATCTTCTGATTTGATCCAGCTCGCCTCATCATGGTAATAGAGATTTCGTTAAAAAACATTGTTTACTAGGGGACAAAAGTCTCCTGGGGCACCTGGGCGGCTACGTCAGTTAAGCATCCAATTCTTGCTTTCAGCTCAGGTCATGATCTCACGGTTCATGAGACTGAGCCTCACATTGGCTCTACAATGACAGCATGGAGCCTGCTTGGCATTTTCACTCTCTCCTCTCTCTGCCCCTCTCCTGTTAACATGCACACACACACTCTCTCTCACTCTTTCTCTCTCAAAGTAAATTAAAAAACTGAAAAAAATTTTAAAGAATGAAAGAAGTCTCTCAATTTCCGTGAGGAAGGATACAAAAGCCTCAACTTTCCTAAAAGTATTATAAGAAAACAATATAACACGAATAGTAGAAGGGAAGGCAGAATTTACGAAATAAACGCATTGTAAAGATACTAACATCATAATAAATTAATTATAATGAAAATACCAAAGAAAGCGGTCCATGGACATTAGTATCCTAAAACACTTTATATTATTTAACCAGGTATAAGTTAGCTGTTGACAGGTTACATTTACTACATACCTGACTTCTGATTTGACCTAATTTCTTCTTGAGATCCCGTGTTTCATCTTCCAGATGAAGATGGGACGTAACCTCTGGGGAAGCCTCTGACATAGACTGTTTCTTCAGAGTATCAGCCAGTTCTTGTTGAAGTTGTCTCGCAACTACCTAATAAGATATATCTGTTACTGATTTTCTAAATCATCTTCTTATTAAATTATGTTAATAATAGACAACTTTCATATACGTACTTTGAGAAGTAGCAACACATACATCAATTCACTGTCTTTTTGTAACACAAACATTCCTGTTCACTGAATTCAGTTAAAGACACAAAAGGTGTTATCTCCCTGCCTAGTTCTGATTTTTTAAGGTGTCTCTTTCCAGTCTTAGCATGACAATTTCATCCTGCAACATGTGGTTTTTATGCAAACGATCTTGTGTTTTCTCATGATTATCAGAAAGCTAAGTAAAATAAAGCACATTTTCAGATAGCACTCAATAAAATGGCATGATCATGATTTTCTCTGAAATGAAACTATAATCTATGTTTGAACAATGAAAAGTTTCCCTTTATCAGGGAATGATCTCACATTCTGTGGGTTCAAGCCCCGCATCAGGCTCTGTGCTGACAGGAGCCTGCTCAGGATTCTTGCTCTCCCTCTCCCTGCCCCTTCCCTGCTTGCCTTCTCTCTCTCTCTCTCTAATGAATAAAGAAACATAAAAAGAAAGAAAGGTAGGAAGGATTGTTACAGTAAGTGAATATCCAACTGGAAAAAATACAGTTGGCTCCAAATCTCACATTTTATACAAGTATAAGTTCCCAAAAGTTCAGAACTTTAACTGAAGATAATGAAGGCATGAAATTAAAAAAGAATTTGTGAGAAAAGTGTTCAGAATCTCAGAAATGGAAAAGCCTTTCTCTTATTTACAACAAACCCAAAGGTCTGAAATAAAAGATTAATAAATCTGACTACACATAAAAATTGAGTTTAGAGTAGATATCGAACACAGCTACCTCACAGTAAAATCCTTAGCTCTGCATATACTCGGACAGATTAAATTTCCTAAAATTCTTCTTTCCTGAGAATATTTCATATATATCTACTTTGCTACCATTTCTTTAGTCAGTGATAAGAATTTTATCTATTGATAACTGACAAATCTAGGCACTGTACTATAATAGAAACACTTCTACATACATCGATGAACTCATTTGGTTATCACAATTCTAGAATGGAGAGATTAAAACGGTGAGCTGCAGGACTCTCCCCAGGTCTTCTCACTCCACAACTAGTGCTCTTGCACCAACCACTGCCACTTGTCTAGTGTAAATACACAAGTACGAAAGAAGTCTTGTATTTCAAAACATTGATAGGAAATAAGGTGAGATTTATACATCTCTTAGAAAATCATGAGATTATTTACTGCTGCAATAACTTGTATTTCCTCTTCATGTTGAAAACAGTAATAAATATAAAAGAAGGGAAGTACACTCAACTATTTCATTAGGAATAAAATACCTATCAATAAATTATCATTAAGTATATACCACAGCATACCATTGTTATCAAATGTTCTTTGTAATGAAATAAGATGGTACTTGAAGCAAAATTACTTTTCTCAAAAGTAGGAGACTTGATGCTGAAAATATGATCAGTGAACTGGCTACACTCGTTCAAAACCAAAACACATGTTGCTAGTAGCAATAGTTTTGAGATTAGGGAAAGCTCATCGATTCCTACAGAAAGTAATAAAAGCCTCTCCTTTGGATGAGGACATTATGAATGTCACTAGTTGTTGCAGACAAATGCATTTAATCAAGAATATTATTTTATCCAGCGAAGCAGAAATGCCACCGTCCCCCATGCCACTCCGCAAAATATATGTGCTTTTAAAATCCTCTATAGTTTCCATGATGAACAGAGTTCAGTTTCATATATACATATAGACACACACACACACGGAGATAAAAATAACTAAAAAATAGAATGTATACAAATACATACACACATGTACTTCAAAATAACTAAAGAAGATACCTTAGAATTAGTTTTCTTATGAGCCATTTCTAGCTCCTTTTGCTTGCAAAGGTGATTGTTTAGACTTCCATCTTGTAAGACTCTGGCCTTCTGTTCTGGAGAAAGTTGCCACTGTCACTGCACTCTTCTACAACCTGGAGAAACATTTCATTATGATTCTGGCCTCATCCCATAAAAAAAAAAAGGTCAAAAGCTGAGGACGAGAACTTTTAAAAAATGTTCAAAGGAATATGATCCCATGTTTTAATTTATTTTAAACCTAAAAAATATATATTGAGTCATAGGCATACTATAAAATATATATGTATAATATACCAAACTATGTAATATTGATGGAAATACAGTTTTTATCAAAAACTAATTTACCTGATTTTTTGCAGCCTTCAATTCCATGTTTAGTGTTCTCAGAGCGAGTTCAACTTGTTTTGTTTCAACTTCTTTCTTATATTCGTTTTCTTTTCTTAAATTTTCCCTATTTTTTTCATATAACATATCAGCAACTCTTTCTTCTTCTTCTTGTTTTAAGGTACATCTGCAATTACATGTGCTTCTTTTAAAATTTGCTTTGTTAGGGGGCGCCTGGGTGGCGCAGTCGGTTAAGCGTCCGACTTCAGCCAGGTCACGATCTCGCGGTCCGTGAGTTCGAGCCCCGCGTCAGGCTCTGGGCTGATGGCTCGGAGCCTGGAGCCTGTTTCCGATTCTGTGTCTCCCTCTCTCTCTGCCCCTCCCCCGTTCATGCTCTGTCTCTCTCTGTCCCAAAAATAAATAAAAAAAAAAACGTTGAAAAAAAAATAAAATTTGCTTTGTTAGACATAAAAAGTTCATTTTATGATCTGGTTCCACATAAGTTTGCTTATTATCCAAATGAAAAATTTCTATGTTCTCCAACTGTTTTCCTTGTAGGGCTCATGTTTTTAATTTCTCAGTTCAATCTCTTCCACACCATATATACAGTTGAAAAGAAGCCAGGAGGGGCGCCTGGGGTGGCTCAGTCGGTTAAGCATCCGACTTCGGCTCAGGTCACGATCTCACGGTATGTGAGTTCGAGCCCCGCATCGGGCTCTGTGCTGACTGCTCAGAGCCTGGAGCCCGTTTCAGATTCTGTGTCTCCCTCTCTCTCTGACCCTCCCCCGTTCATGCTCTGTCTCACTCTATCTCAAAAATAAATAAATGTTAAAAAAAAATTTTTTAAAAAAGAAAAGAAGCCAGGAGAAAGAATTATGCAACTTAGTTTTAGTCAGTAAAAACTCTGATAGATGTTGTAGGAAAGGAAGTTTGAAATTATTCAGGAAAGTTAGAGTTGAAAATTACCCTTTTTCCCACAGGTATAATTATTCCTCCTTAGGACAGATAATTCACTCATAAAAAAGAGAAGTTGCTGTCTACAATCAAGTTTATCAATTCACTGGAAATAAAATTTCCACTTGACGAAACCTTACAGGTACCTCTAAAAATGATGTGCAGTGAAAGCATTTGTGGATGTTGTTTCCACAACATACACGTGCAGATTACTGTCATCCAAGACTAGGTTGACGAGTCTAATATCTTTTGCCTATGTTTTTTATTTCTTTTTCCACAACACTTGCAACTTACCTTGATGATTACCTACTTTAGTAATCGCTTAAACATCCCTTCTAGAACAATACAGGATACGTTTTAAGTAAACAATAAAGAGTAATATGACCTTTAAACGTACAATTTTGAAATAATTTTATCTACCTATGACAGAGATGTTGAAAAAACTTATCAGTAATCACATTCCGTATTAATTTTTTTAATGTTTATTCATTTTTGAGAGAGAAAGGGAGAGCCCATGCAAACAAAGGGGCAGAGAGAGAGAGAGAGGAAGACAGAAAATCCGAAGTGGGCTCTGCACTGACAACACACAGCTCGATGTGGGGCTCGAACTCACGAACCCTGAGATCATGACCTGAGCCAAAGTCGGACGCTTGACTGACTGAGCCACCAAGGCACCCCCATTTTACTTTGTTTAAATTTTTTATTGAGACAGAGATGATGCAAGTGAGCGAGGGCGGAGAGAGAGCAAGAGAGACAGAATCCCACGAGGGGCCGACAGACAGGGAGAGACAGAGTGTGAGAAGAAGAGTCCACCCGAAGGGGGGCTCGTGCTCACCCAAAGCAGGGCTCGAGCCCACCCAAAGCAAGGCTCAAACTCATGAGATCATCACCTAAGCCGAAGCCAGATGCTTAACCAACTGAGCCACCCAGGCACCCCCACTTTACCTTTTAAGCCCTGCATGTTAAGAAGCAAAAGGAATCAATTTTGGGGAATTTTACTGTCTTGAGAAAAATGACCATTTTATACTCTGTTGGTAGGTACAGAAAGTAATATAAAGTTTCCTGAGAACAATTTTAAAATATGGATTAAAGACCTTTTGTAAAATTTTTATACTTTAACCAGATTATATTATATTGAAGAATTGATTCCAAGTAAGTAACCAGACATGTAGAAACAGATTTATATAAAAGACTTTCCCGACAGCATTAATTACAATACAGAAAGATGAAAAACAAACATAATTCAATCTCTTCAATAATGTTTCTTGGACTATGGTGGACTTTTATAGGGCCATTAAAATTGTGATGTGGAATATGCATAAAATTATTAGAAGTATTCACTAAGAACTTGCTGTGTTATTTCCAAGAATCGCACACCTCACAACACTAAACAAGTATTCTTTCCGGGAAAATCCCATAAGGTAAGTCAGCAATTGCAAAACTGCCCCTACACATCTGTAGTATAAAAGGAAACAGTTGAAACATTTCCGTAAAGCCAAGAGGCTATACCTCAAACGGCAGAATTCACGTTCCCATTCCACTTTTTGATGCTCTAACCGTGGTATCATGTCTTTGGCTTCTCGTAGCTCGTTTTGTGGTGCACTAACCATTTTTTCCATTTTTGTCATTTTTCCCATAAGAAATTTACAGTGATTTTGTTAAATTTCCGTAATTTCTCATAGGAAACAATTATATCTTGGATTTTCATGAAGCCAGCAGAATCTGCATCAGAGAAGAAACAAATAAAATATTTGAGGACTTTTTGCATATACAGGCCTGTGCATCTTCAATTCACTCATTCTCACATTGAATAAATATATACCTTCAATGAAAAATGTTATACTCAGCTCTACAGATACAATAGAGAAAACCCTTGGCTCTCGATTAGCCTAAAGTCTAGTGAAGGAGAAAGACAACTCAAATGGTAATTCTAAATTCAGATAGTTCCTATTAGAAGACAGAGTTCTGTGATCATAACTTGATCTAGATTGGGCCCAAGGAAGATAGATGTCCCTGAGGAAGAGATAACTATACTGAGGAATGAAGGATGACCAGGAGACAATTAAGCAAAAGAGGAAGACAAGCACTCTCGACAGTCTAGAGCATGTGCCGAAGTTCCACTGTAATCTGCTTCTGGCCAAGGTGGGGTAACACGTACTGATTGATCTTCCTACCTGAAGCAAGCAAAAACAAAACAGGTAAGATACAATTTTAACATGATTTTCAAGACGCAGAACTTCAGACAATGAAGGACAATGATCCCTGAAAACAAAACACGTTAGCCTAACATATATGCCCAAGTTCACTGTCTTGAGAGAGTTTTCAGGCTACGACACAGGAGACATAAATTATTTAAATAGATTTCACCAGACTCCTTGATTCGAGGAAGCAAAACTGAGAGTCTGGTGAAGTCAAGGCAGATAGAGATGATAGGTCAGCACCGAGGAGAGGAGAAAGCAGAACACAGAAAGTACCCTGGGCATCTGCACAGGGTCCCCTTTGGCTATTCAGCAGAATAACAACCAGTGCATACATGGAAGGAAGTCATCAAGGGAAAAAAATCTGAAAAGAGTAGAGGAAACACTGCTTAGTGCTCCCACAGCATGAGGGACAGTATCTATTCACATTAGCTAAGATAGAAAAACTCATAATTTGCCTTAGGCTGATCACCACTCTGGATTCATCCAACAATTCATAAGAGCAAGACTAAAGGATCCAACTGTTTGTAAGTAACTATATCTCCAAACAAAGCATGAAGAGATAACTAGAGGCATAGAAGCTATTGTTTTCAAAACCAAATAGCACTTACAGAGACGTAAATTATGTTAGTCATGAACAATACGATGGGTAGGAATAAACACAGACATCACAAAACAAAAGACTGAAGTTTAACATTGGAAACCTGGGAGAAAACTTCAAGTGGGAAATACACACTTGCCCAAAGAGGCAGGGGAAAGGGACAGGAAAATTATGGCCCAAATATTCCTAAACTTCATGAAAACTATAATCCCACCGACCAAGGAAGGATCTGTCTAGGAAAGAAGAAATGGAAGTCAACTTTTGTAATTTTCCTAAACTATATACGATGTGGTATTGACATTACTGGAAGGGAGACTGTGATGCTGAAGCCATAGACTATAAACCCTAAACCAACCATTAAAGCAGCAAAACTGAAAAGTTCTAGCTAGGAAGCCTAAATAAAGTGAATAAATGAATCAATGAATAAATATATTAAATAAAACTGAATAAATAAAGCTGCTTTCACAGGAAGGAAGGACCAAATGAGGTAAACAAGTAAATAGGGCTATAGGCTGTAGGCTGCAGAGTGAAGATGCCCAGAGGGGAGTAATTAGCAAAAGAAAAGTGCCTTATGGATCCTGAGGTAGCATCTGTCTTCTCCCCTAGACTAGTTAAGATAAACAGAGAATGTGCCTCAGGTCAGCTGTTAACAACCATTTGCCAGGGGCCAGGATTTTGTTTTATATTGACCCAAACCCCTAACACCCTATATCTTCAAACCCCCTTTCCCTCATGCCCACGAGTTCATGTTCACAGACTGTCTCTTTGGGCACGTCCATCACCATGTTTGGAAGCCTTCTGATCCTAATTAAAACAGAGCAAGGACCCTTAATCTTGCCTCGTGTGTTCTCCGGGACATTAGCTGTCTCTCCCATTGTAATCCTGCATCTCGCTGCCGTCTTGCTAGACAAGCAAGAAACCTAGACCCAGAGTCTACAGACACATACAGAAGCAATACATAGATTGCTTTAGCTAGGAACATTTGTTTATATTCCTTCTCTTAGTTATTGCTTCCCATTTTATTGTTTATGGAAATGCAATTTATATTTAAGTTAATATATTTTTAAGAAACCTGGAGATTATTGTTTTTTGAGCAGTTTCCTTATGGTTATTCTGGTTCATGAGGTCACATGGTACTTATATAGCTAAGTTAGTTTCCCAGTTCATATACATAAGAATCATTCATAAGAATGCTTTCCTGAACTCCTATTTGTTAGATAGCAGACATAATCTATTTCCAGACACAATTACTTATTTAGACAAATCTATTTTATACAACTCATGTTCTCTTGAGTGGAAAATCAGAATGGATCAGATAATTGCTAAAGAGAAAAAACAAGAGTAACAGCAAGGCAGACCTCTATCTCTTTTGGAAGTTGAACTTTCTTTCCAAAGACAGGAACTCTACTTGAGACATGCCTATCTCATTCTTAAACATTTGCATATCTTGATGTAATTCTTCACTTAGATATACTTCAGATGCTGGAAAACTAGATGCTGAAGAAGAACTCACAATTTCTAATTCAGAATCAATAATTTTATAGTTAGGAGTACTGTCATTATCTGCATATAAAGGCTTCTGGAAAAAAGTCTTGTACTGGTTTTGTTTTCTCGTGTTTGTGACAGCAGAAATATCATGACTTTTTGTTTGAACCATGTGTTTCATCACATCGCAGCAGGCAAGCCAAAAATGAAAAAGGCTCTCTGAATCACTAGACTGAGGTTTAATTTACAATCGGTGGTATTTTGGTCCATATTTTTTGCCATTTGCATGTCAAACTCCTGGCCTTCTTTCACTTTAAGTGTAACTAGTGGTTTCCTTGCTTTTTTATTTTCTATATCATTTTAAAAATCCACATTGTTGTTAAAAAGATGCTCAATGTCTGGTTTGTTCTCATTTTCATAGTCTGATTTACTTTCTTTCTTTAGTATGAAATTGATTGTCAAATTGGTTTCCATACAACACCCAGTGTTCATCCCAACAGGTGCCTTCCTCAGTGCCCATCACCCAGCCTCCCTTCCCTCCCATCCCCCATCAATCCTCAATTTATTCTGTTTGTGAGAGTCTCTTATGGTTTCCCTCTCTCCCTAAGGTTTTTTTGTTTTGTTTTGTTTTGTTTTCACTTCCCCTCCCCATGGTCTTCTGTTAAGTTTCTCAGGATCCACAAAAGAGTGAAACCCTATGGTATCTGTCTTTCTCTGTGTGACTTCTTTCACTTAGCATCACACTCTCCAGTTCCATCCACGTTGCTACAAAAGGCCATATTTCATTCTTTTTCACGGCCAAGTAGTATTCCGTTGTGTATATAAAACACAATTTCTTTATCCATTTTTCAGGTGATGGACATTTAGACTCTTTCCATAAATTTGGCGATTGTTGAAAGTGCTGCTATAAACATTGGGGTACAAGTTCCCCTACGCATCAGCACTCCTGTATCCCTTGGGTAAATTCCTAGCAGTGCTATTGCTGGGTCAAAGGGTAGATCTATTTTTCATGTTTTGAGGAACCTCCACACTATTCTCCAGAGTGGCTGCACCAGTTTGCATTCCCACCAACAGTGCAAGAGGGTTCTTGTTTCTCCACATCCTCGCCAGGATCCATAGTCTCCCGATTTGTTCATTTACACACTCTTGACTGTTGTGAGGTGATATCTCAGTGTGGTTTTGATTAATATGCCCCTGATGATTTGCTTTCTTTTAAAGAAAGCTTAGAAGATGACTGACAAGTACATTCTGGAGACCCAGAGTATGAATAAGAGAGAATGACATTTTCAAGACTAGGGTCTTTTTGTTCAGGAAATGCCTGAAATACTACCGAGACAGACGCTCTAAATGCATCTTCTTCCTCACAATCAAGTACAGAATTTGTCCAATTCGAAGGTATTTCCTTTCAGTTGGTTCCTCCTGAGAGTGACCCCATGGTGGTTCTTCTTCAAGATGAGTAGGAATGCTGTATTGTTAACAAATTTCACCAAACTTCAACTTTCACTCACTGGTGATGAGTTTTAAGCTATCTTTCCAGTCTAATATGCCTTATTTGGTACACATTTCCTCAAAGTTTTGCATTGAAGCATGTCTTAAATATACAGATATATCATGCTCCCTATCACATTCCTTATTCATTGCTTGTTCTTGAGTCATTTTTTGCAGTTGCAAAAACGGATGGTTAATTTCCTTGTTTTGATTTTCACATGTCTTTTCTGCAAGGATACATGTTTGTAAAAACACCTTATCCTTAAGTAATCAAGTATGGACAAAGAAAAATGAGAAAATAATTAAAATTTAACTGTTAACTTTCTTAACCTATGTTTAGCTGTTCCAAAGTCACTGGATTGTAAACTCCTGTAAGAAGTGAAAACTTGCCTAAGCCTAAGGCAGAAGAAAATATGACTCATAAACTTAACCTTCTCACTTTTTGGAACTAAAAAATTCATTACGTGTTAAATCGACCAAAAAAGAATTTAGATGATTTTTAATGGCACAAACCTAAAAAATGTTTAGTTTACCATCCCTTATAAAGAGCACTAAAGTGCATTTGAGTACTTTTTAAAGATGAATAACTAGAGAATTGGAAAACTTTAAACTAGTAGCAGCCAAATCAATATCAAAGAGAAAGAAATGCGCTGGCAGTGTGAATCGGCTTAAGATTCTCTCTCTCCCCTACCCTCACCGACCCACGTGCTCTGTCCTCCCTCAGTTAAAAGAAATAATTAAAAGGGAAAGAAATCATAAGGAACAGAAAATGCATTTACAGGATAGTACTCTATTTATTGAAAAATATCTGTGTGTAAGTGGACTCCCACGGTCCAAACCCACCTAGTTCAAGGGTCAACTGTATACCTGTATGATGTCTCCACTAAGAGATTACCGGAACTTAACATAGCGCCAAATTAGAAAATCAAAACCCCGTTCCTACTTTCCCATTCTTTTCTGGACACTATGGCCATTTTATTGGCCTTCAGACATCTTCACATTTAAAACAAGTATTTTCTTGGGGGGCCTGGGTGACTTAGTCGATTAGGCGCCCAACTTTGGTTCAGGTCATGTTCTCAATTTCATGAGTTCGAGTCTTGCATTGGGCTCCTTGCTCTCAGTGCAGAGCCTGCTTCGGATGTTCTGTCCCCCCACCCCCCTCTCAACAATAAACAAACATTCACCAAAGTATCCTCAATATATAGTAAGTCACTAAAAGCCACTGTGATCATTTTGTCTTCTATTTCTATAGCACGCTTTACAGTTTACAAAACGTTGCCACATTTGTTCATTCCACATAACCAAGAGGTGGGTATTAGTGCCATTTTTAGGAACGAGGTCATTGACATTCAAGCAAGTTTTTCCAAGATCCCACAGCTAGGAAGTGACGGAACCAAGATGCTAGCATGTCTTTTGATTTCAAATACAGTGCTTTGGGGCGCCTGGGTGGCGCAGTCGGTTAAGCGTCCGACTTCAGCCAGGTCACGATCTCGCGGTCCATGAGTTCGAGCCCCGCCGTCAGGCTCTGGGCTGATGGCTCGGAGCTTGGAGCCCGTTTCCGATTCTGTGTCTCCCTCTCTGCCCCTCCCCCGTTCATGCTCTGTCTCTCTCTGTCCCAAAAAAAAAAAAAAAAACAGTGCTTGTAGCATTGTGCAGCAGCTGCCTGAGCCTAAGAGATCAGGACCTTTTCACCTCCTTCCCTAGTTGTCACCTTAGAATAGGTCATCATTACTTTATATTACTACAAGTAGGACTGCGAAGTTATTTTAATTATCCAAAATGGGTTTTACTTATTGAAGCACCACTAAACCAAACTGTGGTCATCATAATCCCAATGTTCCTTGTAGATCTACTTGACAATCCCAATATATTATTATCAAGTCCCAGGCCTTATCTTTGGAAGGTTCAAGTGGTAAACACCATAATCCAAACTCTTTCTGGATGTCAGTAGGAGTTTGACACATCCGTATACACCACAGGATCATACACTTGGCCATAGGTTGACCTAGAGTAATTCTTTAGTGTTTCAGATAACTTAACTCCAAAACCCAAACTCATTCCCTCCAAGCCTTCGTTTTCTGCACTAATACTACACAACTTTCATTATGTCTGCAAATTGGCAGAACTCTACTATGTTGTGTGGTCATAACACATAATTATTTTATCACATATAGGAAAACATACAAGGAAATCGTTTCTGTGGGCAAATGCAGAGATGAGAGAGTGAAGTCAAAGCATCTCTTGGACGTTTTAACATCACTCCATGCTTATACTTAAAAATAAGAAGAAGACAGTACCTCAGGAAGAGAAGGTGATTCTACATCTTCCTCTTCTCCTAATTCTAATGCTGACATCGTATCTAGAGAATACGGTCACAGATAAATTAATGAAAACATGTGTTACTATGAATTTTAAACACATACACAAGTCTATCTCCATTCATGAATATTTCAATAAAATAAAAGCAATAGCAGAAAAGATGTTCAGGGGGTTCAAGATTTTCCAGAAGTAAAAGGGGGTCGTACTTGGGATACTTATAAAGAAAGATAGCAAGAGAAAAATATCTTCGCGAATAAAGGATAATATATTTGGATCTACATACTTTCAGATTTTTCTCGTACTAGCATTTAATCATAGGAAAACAACTCACAGAGATTCACTAGCTTACCACTTCTGTCATTTTTATGCACTCCACCAGCAGAAGTCAAACTGCCATTAACTGTTTGCTCTGGTGGCACATTTTCAATAATACCAACACCATCTTCCTTTGCTTCCGTTGCTGACTTTGCTGTTCCTTCCTAGAAAAACAGCACAAAACAAAAACCCAACTTCAGAAAAATATCACATTAATTCATTTGGTCACACACTCACCCACTCAGAAAGACAGGCACATCCTGTATCTGTCAAGTCATAGCCACGATCCGGGGCAGAGCTGGAAACAGAAATAAAAGACAGAGTCTCTTCTATATGCTAGTAGCGGTAGAGATGCATGAAAACAGGTAAGGACAGAAAAATACCATCCACTAGTTCTGCAAGGGAAGTGAATAACGTACAGTGAAGGCACAAAGGAGGAAACACTTACATTTGGGAAGCTCAGCAAACACTGGGAAGATAGGGCTGTATCTTAAAAGACACACAAAGTGCACAGGGAGGGTGTGAAGGGCATTCTAGAAGGAGCAAAAGGATCAAGTATGAAATAACATAGTAAGTGACAACACCTATGCGATATGGCAAAACTGGAACAGAGTTCTTGGCAATGGGATAGATAGAGATTACTGGAACATGAGGACGAAACAAAAAAAAAAGGGGGGGGAGCAGTGTTATGCTAGAACATGAATTTTCTCCTTCAGATAATGGGGATCCATTGAATAAGCAGAAGAATGACATTGTCACAAGTATATTTTAGAAAGGTCACTCTGGAAGCAATGTAGGAGGAATGTCAAGGAAGCAAAACCAGAAGAGTACTGCAAAATTATAGGTGAGAGACTGAATTACAGGACTAACATATGAAAAATGGTAAGCAGGTACAAACTATCGAATGTGGTGAGTGACAGCATGCGGTCATTTCAGGGAAGTTCGGAGTCCAGGACTTTTCCTGTTTCAGGGATGCTATTTATCAGACTAGGGAACACAAATGACAGAGCAGATTACAAAGAGTCAGGAAAGAGGAAAGGGAAAGCACGAGAAACAATGTCTTTAAACTAGGGCGTATTAAATTTAAAGTACCCAGGGGACGTAGGAAGAACATGTTAGGGCCGCCTGAATGCCTCAGTCAGTTAGCACCTGACTCTTGATTTTGGCTCTGGGCATGATCTCACAGTTCATGGGTTCAAGCCCCCCATCTGGTTCTGCGCTGACAGTGCAGGGTCTGCTTGGGATTTTCTCTCTCTCCCTCTGTCTCTCTGCCCCTCCCCACTGGTGCTCTCTCTGTCTCTCTCTCCAATTAATAAATGAATAAACTTTAAGAAAAGAAAAAGACAGAAAATTCAGATCAATACAGTCCAAGTAAGAAAAAAGCCCATCATAAATATCTATAAAACATATTAAACTGATATAATGCAAACCTACACAGAACTCTGAAGTTGTGAAAAGGAAAGTAAAAGGAGGCGGGAGGAGTTAAGATGGCAGAGGAGGGGGATCAGAATTTCCCTTGTCCCTCAAACACAGCAGTATTGAGGTCACAACACTCGGAATACCAGGAGTACAGGCTGCAGAGGGACAGAAAAATCTCCACAGGTGCAAACAGACAGCTTGGCGGGAGGACAGAAGGGTGTGTATGCGAATTGGGAGAAATAAAATGGGCAGCACAGGCATGGAGTGGGGGAAGCCCTTTGGTGGAGAAACCAAAGGAAGATAGAGAGAGGGGCTGCGGGAAGTGCATTTGGATATGAGAAAGCCTGTCTGGACCACAGACCAAGGAGAGGTCCAGAGAGCCAGTTTCTACTTTGCAAAACAGCCTTAGAGGCTAAAAAACAGAATTTTCAAGGTTGCCAGACTTTCTCTAGAAAAGAGCTACCACCTCCCATGCCTGGTGGGGAGGGAGCCGCCCCTAGGCTTGGTAGCAATCTCAGGGCTACCCTGGGAGAGAACACCTTGAGTATGGTGGAAAGGGGAGGTATTGCCCTGCCCAAGGGAAAAAGACCCTGCAGGCACGAGCCAGAGGCCCTCTGTCCACTGCACAGAGTGGCGCTACTCCAGAACCAGGTCCGAGCAAAGCGGGATCCTACAGGGTTTTGAATCCCAACTCAGTGCTCAGGGAGCACAGGAGACTGTGCAGCAAGGCAAGCCGGCCCCCCAGGCTATTCCGTGAGGACGGCCTGAACAGTGAGTTTTGAGACACCTCGTGTGGGCAGGAGAGATTGGGGTGTCGCCATTTCTCTCCCCATGACCTACATCGTGGGGCTTCAGGGAACGGACAGTGAGCCTCAGTGGAGGCAGGCCCATTACACCAAACCCTGCCTCTCTGTGCCTGGTAACTGCTTCTCTATGGGAGTGACACTGACACTGATGGGACCAGACAGCCCCTCCCCTACACCAGCACAGCCACCAGTCCCAGGCACCAACAGACAACTCTCCTCTGGTTTCGTATCTGAGTTTGTTTGTTTTCATTTGAATTATTGTTCTTTTCATCTTTTCTTTTTTAATGTTTATTTCTGTATTTTGAGAGAGAGAGTGAGTGATCAAGCAGGAGAGGTACAGAGAGAGGGAGAGAGAGACAGAATCCGAGCAGGATCCATGCTCTCACTGCAGAGGCTGGTGGGGGTATCGAACCCACCAACAGCGACATGACCTGAGCCAAATTCAAGAGTCGGACACTTCATCAAATGAGCCGCCCAGGCGCCCATCTTTTCTTTCCTTTTCTGTCCCTTTCTCCTCTTTTTCCCTTTTTTGTCTTTCTACTCTCCTCTTTCCTCTTCTCCCGTTGGAATCAGCCTAGTAGTCTCGAGTTGATTTTCAGTCAAAGCTAATTATATATATATTTTTTTCTCTTTGTTCCTCTGTTCTGATTGTTTGTTTGTTTGATCGGGCATTTTCTCTATACCTTTCCAGATCTCCTTCTTCCTTTTCCTCCTTCTCTTTCTGCATGAAGCCCTAGAGCTCCTTTGAGTCACTGCCTGGTCTTTTTTTCCACTCCTGTCATTTCTCGCTTTGTTTGGGCTAAGGATTCTTCACCACCCTCTTCTCCTTTTTCCCAAGATTACATCAACAAACAAATCAAAGCACACCGGGTGGAAGGCCCAAACTACCACTCCAAGTAGTGTGAGAAGCAAGCAAAGATGCACCAAAAGAGTGCACACAACACACTCCAAAAACACTCGTTCGACCGCCAGGTCCTGGACAGTGTATGACCCCTTTTTATTATAGTAGTACTCACAGGTGTGGGACACAGAACAAGCTATTACAACACATAAAGGACAAGAAACTAGCCAAAACGACAAAACGGAAGAATTCTCCTCAAAAACAATTCCAGGAAGAAAGGACAGCCAGAGAAGGGCTCAAAAGAGACAGAAACAATATATCTGATCAAGTTTTTGGAACTGTCACGTTGAATGCTGAAAACGAAATGTTGTCAAGGAGATACAAAATAAACGGGATGCAGTGACAGCAAGGATGGGAGAAGCAGAAGAGAGAATCGGTGAAACAGAAGATACAATTGTGGACAAAGATGAAGCAGAGAAAGAAAGAAAGGAAATTACTAGACCACGAGGCAGGTACTAGAGATCTAATTGACTCGGTGAGATGAAATAACAGCCACATCATAGGGGTCCCAGAAGAAGAAGAGTGAGAGAAAGGGGCAGAAGGTTTATCTGAACAACTTGTAGCTGAGAGCTTCCCTCATCTGGGGAAGGAAACAGGCATCCAAGTCCTGGCGGCACAGAGAATTCCCTTCCAAATCAACAAAACCAGGTCAACACCACGATGTGTCATAGTGAAACTGGAAAAATACAAAGATCAAGAGAGAATTCTGAAAGCAGCTAGGGACAAATGGGGCTTAATCTGCAAGGGAAGACACATAAGGGTAGCAGCAGACCTGTCCAATGAAACTTGGCAGGGCAGAAGGGAGGGGTAGGAAACAGTCAATGTGTTGAACGGGAACATATGCAGCGAAGAACGCTTTCCCCAGCAAGGCTGTCATATGAATAGAAAGAGAGAGAAAGGCTTCCCCAGACAAACAACACCTCATGGAGTTCATGACCACTAAACCAGCCCTGCAGGAGATCCTAAGGGGCGACTCTGTGAGTGGAAAGCAGCAGAGACGACAAAGGACCAGAGGCCTCACCAAAAGCATGAAACCTTCAGATAACACAATGGCACTAAATCCATATCTTTAACTAATCACTCTGAATGTCAATGGACTCAATGCCCCCATCAAAAGACACAGGGAATCAGAATGGATAAGACACAAAACAAAACCAAAGAACAAGATCCATCTATATGCTGTCAACAAGACACTGATTTTAGACCCCAGGACACCTCCAGATTCAAAGTGAAGGTGTGGGGAACAACCTATCATGCTACTAGAAGTCAAAAGAAAGCTGGAGTCGCCATACTTCCATCAGACAGACTAGATTTTAAACCAAAGACGGTAGTAACAGATTCAGAAGGGCTTTTTATCATAATTAAGGGGTCTATCCATCAAGAGGACCTAACAATTGCAAACGTTTATGCCCCAAAGTGAAACGCCCACATATATGAATCGATGAATCACAAACATGAATAAATGTATACATACAAATACCATGATTGTAGACGACTTTAAGACTCCACGCATGGCAATAGGCAGATCGTTAAGGCAGAAAATCAGTAAGGAAACATAGATCCTATGTGTCACTGAACCAGATGTATTCAGATACACAAATATATTGACCTTCATATATACATTTATATACCTGGATATCAATACGGATATATTGAGATCTTTTCATCCAACAGCAGTAAAATGCACATTCTTCTTAAGTGCACATAAAACATTCTCCAATATAAGTGACATCTTGGGTCACAAAACAGCCGTCCACAAATATAAAAGGACTGAGATCGTACCTTGCATATTTTCAGATCACAACAACGAGCACTTGCTCATTCTTTCTCTCTCTTCCTCCCTTTCGAAGAGAAATACAAACAATACAAAAACATTTAGCACACCTCCTTCCAAAAAAGAGAAAAAAAGAATAAACCTTGTGGGGCAATGAGTCATGGATGAAAACCACACACAGTAGAATTCCATAACCAGTATGTTGACAATGGAGTTGACAGAAAGTGATGTACTAAGAGAACAGACACTAAAAAATGTTTTCTGCAAGAAAATATTAGGGTAGGGGTAAACCATTAAAAAAGAGCATGGTGGGGAGGAACACGTCTGTGGCTCATTCAGTTCACCGTCCAACTTCAGCTCATGAGTCATGATCTCACGGCTGTGGGTTTGAGCCCCACATAGAGCTCTTTGTTGACAGCTCGGAGCCTGGAGCCTGCTTTGGATTCTGTGTCTCCCTCTGTCTCTGCCCCTACCCCACTTGCACTCTGTCTCTCTCTCTCCAAAATAAATAAACTTAAAAAAACTACTCTAAAAAGCATGGGGGGAGAAGGAAAAAAAAAGGAAAAATAAATAAGAAATGACCAATCAATCAAGCATGAGCTTAAGACAAGGAAGAAAAGGAAAAATGTGAGCAAAATAAGTGAGTGGAAACAACATACATTTTTCAGCAGGTACATAAGTAGGATTGGGAATGTTCTATGAACAATAGTCTCTTTTAAACCTTTTGAACATACATATATAATCTATACGTAAAACAGAGGTTTTCATTCACAGTATATCCTTAATAATACTGACTTTTATCACTACAGTTATCTGGTTGTGTTTACTGTTATAAAGAATTTAAGTTTTTTCACTATAAAATAAATTTTTCAATTATTGGCATCTGTCGCTTCTTAAAGGCTGTAAATTTTTGCTAGACTAAGAGAAGAACAGAAAAAGAAAGTTTCCTAAAACAACTTTCATTATGGAGAAAGAATTGGGAATGAGTATTCTAGGAAGAAATGTGAACCTTCAAAGGATGCATATAATGGGACAGAGATGGGGTTGAAAAAACAAAGGCTGAGAAAATTTTCTCTGCAATTCTAAGCTCGCGATGGGAGGATATTAAAAATTTACGGTAATCTTTCGTATGTAACTACTGATTTCCTCCATAGAATGGAAACGCAAATGAGCGTTTATACATATGAAACACCAAAACGGAATATAAACTGACCTTACTTTTTAAATTCACATATATAATTGTGATATATCATGCGTATTTCATTACTTTTCAAATTCCATTCTACGGAATTCCATTTCCCTACTCATTTATTCACATTAAACAACTATGACATTGCTTCTTACAAGCAAGACTTCATTCTAGGAGCTCCAGGAGTCAAACAAGTGGTTTCCTAACCTCCAGTAGCTTATAATGATTTAGGGGCTTTGAAATGAATATTTAACTAAATATCAGATGTCTGAAACTTAAATTTTAGAATCTGACACAAGGACTAGGAGGAGATATTTTTAAAAGCTAGAATAGGAAAGATTTCTGAAATTAGAAATTTGACAACTTGGCTAATGAAGAGCCTCTGCTCATAGAGCTACTCTTCTCAGCAAAATACGTATTCTTCAGGGAGATGCACAATCCTAACTTACTCTTCATGGAGTTATTTCAAAAATACAGGGAAATACCTTTGTAAGGTAAATGTTGAGAAATAATGTAAACATCTAAGTTTCTACATTTTCTAATATTATTTTAGTCTAAATGTAGAACAAAAGATAGTGACAAAGGAAAATCCTGTATCTCTCTCTCAAAATAAAAATTGCCCGGGGCGGGGGCAACCTACAATAGATAAATGGATCCAATAAAATTTCATTTAGGCATGAATATTATCAGTCATGTTACTATCACAGCAAGAATCTTTATCCTTAACCAAATATCATATTTCCTCCATTATGGGAAAGCTTTTCCCAATGTAATTTGAAGGTCATTATATATTTTCCAGACCATTCTTTCCTCAGCCTTCACTTCTAGGAATTACCAAAGTAAAACAAAAGAAAACAAAAAATTCAACGTGTCATATATCTGTCAAGGGGTTTGTTCTTGCTAAATTTCCATTACATGCATAAAATGATGATGAACAGGCTACTCTTAAATTTTCAGAGTAAATAAGGGAGAAAACTAAATTCAGAGCAAGAAAGTGAGTTTCACAGGAGGGTACTTTACCTTGGTACCAAAATCTAAGTCTTGGCTAGCTGATGTAGGCCATGAATCATCAGGACCAGGTTTGTCGGAAAGCCTTTAGAGCAAAAATATACAACAAAAACATGTTCATTTATTTAAAAACAAAATTTCAAAAATTAAGGGAAAGGTCAGCTATCTGTTTATTCAAAGAAGTCTCTTGGTATAATTAAAAGTTGGCCTCTGGTTTTTTCATTTTTTAATTCCAGTAATAGTAACATTCAGTGTCTTATTAGTTTAAGTTGTACAATATAGTGATTCACCAACTCCATAGTCACCCCGTGCTCATCATGACAAGGGCACTCCTTCATCCCCATCACCTCTTTCACCCCTCCCACCAATCACCTCCTCTCTGGGAACCGTCCGTTTGTTCTCTGCAGTTAAGAGCCTATTTCTTGGTTTGTCTCTCCCTTTTGTCTCCCTTTGCTCATTCGTTGTTTCTTACGTGCTACATGAGTAAAATCATATGGTATTGTCTTTCCCTGACTTTTCTTTTTTTTTTTTTTTTTAAATTTTTTTTTTCAACATTTTTTATTTATTTTTGGGACAGAGAGAGACAGAGCATGAATGGGGGAGGGGCAGAGAGAGAGGGAGACACAGAATCGGAAACAGGCTCCAGGCTCCGAGCCATCGGCCCAGAGCCTGACGCGGGGCTCGAACTCACGGACCGTGAGATCGTGACCTGGCTGAAGTCGGACGCTTAACCGACTGCGCCACCCAGGCGCCCCCTTCCCTGACTTTTCTTAACCTACTACTCTCAGACTCCATCCAGGTGATTGCAAATGGCAATATTTCATTGTTTTATGGTTGAGTAATATTCCAGTGTGTGCATGTGTGTATGGATATACATATACACACACATACATACATATAGGACTTCTTCGTTCACTCATTTGTCAATGGACCCTTGTGCCGGCTATTGGAAATAATGCTGCAATAAACACAGGGGTGCGTGTGTCCTATGGAATTCGTGTTTTTGTATTCTTTTGGGTAGTATCCAGTAGTGCAATTACTGGATCATAGGAGAGTTCTGTTTTTAAGTTTTTGAGGAACCTCCATACTGTTTTCCACAGGGGCCGCACCCATTTGCATTTCCACCAACAGTGCAAAAGGGTTCCTTTGTCTCCACATCCGCGCAAACACTTGCTTCTTTTTTCTTGGAGTATAGCCATTCTGACAGGTGTGACGTGGTTTCTCATTGTAGTTTTGGGGAGCATCTTTTCATGGGTCTGTTGACCATCTGTATGTTGTCTTTGGAAAAATGTCTGGTCATTTCTTCTGCTCTTTTTTAAACTGGGCTTTTTCGAAGGGGGGGGGATGTTGACTTGTATCAATTTTTTATACATTGTGGATACTACCCCTTTACTGGATTTGCAAAACATTTGCAAATATGTTCTCCCATCCCAGAAGTTGCCTTTTAGTTTTACGGTTTGCTTCACTGTGCAAAAGCTTTGTAGTTTCATGTAGTCCCCCTAGTTTGTTCTTGCTTTATTTACCTTGGCTCAGGAGACATAACGAGTAAAATGTTGCTACAGCCAAATTGAGAGAAATGATGGCCTGTGGTCTCTTCAAGGATTTTTTATGGTTTCAGGTCTCACACTTAGGTCTTTAATTCATTTTGAGTTTATTTGTGTGTATGGTAAAGAAATTGGTCCAGGTTCATTCTTTGGCATGTGGCTTGTCCAGTCTTCCCAGCACCATTTGGTGAAGAGACTGCCTTTTCCCCACTGGATAGTCTTTCCTGTTTGTGGAAGATGAATTGACCGTACAGTTATGGATTTATTTCTGTGTTTTCAGTTCTATTCCAAGAGCTACGTGACTGTTTTTTACGCCAGTACCCACCATAGTGTTTGGATTACTACAGCTATGGAATAAAACTTGAAATCTGAGATTGTGATACCTCCAGTTTTCCTCTTTCGCAATATTGCTTTGGCCATTCAAGGTCTTTGTGGTTCTATACAACGTTTAGGATTGATTGTCTAGCTCTGTGACAAATGCTGTTGGTATGTTGACAGGGATTGCATTACATCTGTAGATTGCTTTGGGTAGTGTAGACACTTTCAAAATATGTATTCTTCCCATCTATGAGCGTCAGATGTCTTTCTCTTTCCGTCACCTTCAATTTCTGTCATCAGTGAATGAATGGAAAACATCTGCAGCCAAAGAGTCTATCCAGAACACTATCATTCAGATGGAAGGAGAGATGAAGAGGTTCCCAAATAAATACTAAGTGAGCTCAAAACCAACAAACCACCTCTGCAAGAAATGTTAAAGGGACTCTTTAAGTGGAAAAGAAACACCTAAAGTGACAGTATTAAAGTGAGAAGCGCAAAAGCAATAAAAATGAGTATATCTGTAAAACATCAGCCAAAGTATTCACTATATCACTATATCACTCAAGTCAAAGGCACTGGGTGACAGGGGCACCTGGATGGCTCAATCGCTTGAGATTTCCACTCTTGATTTCAGCTCAGGATGTGATGCCAGGATCAAGGTATTGAGCCCTGGTTGGGCTCTGCACTGAGCATGGAACTTGCCTAAAATACATCCTCATTATCATTCTCTCTCTTTCTCTCAATCTTCCCCCATTCCCCCCACCCCACCCTCCCGTGCCTGTGCTCTCTCTCCTCATAATAAAAGGCACTGGGTGATAGGATGAATAAAATATAGAACTAAAGTAACAAAAGAAAACTGCAGTCGCCATACCAGGTCAGACAAATAGATTTCAAAATAAAACTGTAACAAGAGACAAAGGAAGACATTATAATACTAAAAGGTATAATACAAAAAAAGACCAAATGTAAACAAATATGCGCTTAACCTGAGATCATCGAACACAAAACTGTAAAAACCTAAAGTAAAGAACTGATACTCACAAAAACATAGTAGGACACTTTAACACCCCAATGACATCAATGGCGATATCATTCCACAGAAAATATACATTTGTATATTTTCTAACAGCATGCACTTGGGTTCGAGAATCGGTGAAGAAATACTCGACATGGAATGTGGGATAGCACCATGTCATTTCCAAAGAACGACTGCAGCTGTACGAGAAGATTCCTGAGGCCTCCCCAAAGGGTGGCACATACATTTGTCTAGACTTGGAAGCCAGAGAATAATCCTGACACCCACCCTTGTGTACTCCACTCAGCCGTTTGGGGAGACAACTGATCTGCTGTGGGGTAACTGCCTGGAGCCTCCTGGGACCTAAGCCTAAGCCTAACGGTAACCCTAACCAGAACCCTCACCCTACACGTAACCCTATATATCACACTAACTTTACAACAGATCCACATCCGAGCATGTGCCCTCACTTCAGCCTTCCATGCAATTCACAACACTGATGTCGCTTTGACCCTGGCGATGTCCCTGGAACGAACCATAAACCTAGCTAAGGCCCTCTCCTCATGGGGACCCAATTCCAACATCTGACAACAGCATGCACCCTGGTTCAAAAATCGGTGCAGAAATATTCGGCATGGGAGATGGAACATCACCATGTCATTTCCAACACTTGACTGCAGCTACAAGAGAGGATTTCTGAGGCCTACCCAAAGAGCGTCCCATAGAGTTGTCTGACCTTGGAACCCATGGACTAATCCTGACTGTCACCCTACCTTGTGCATTCCACTCAGCCCTTTGTGGAGAAAACTGCACTGCTGTGTTCCGTGCATAGAGCCTCCTGTGACCTAAACCTAACCCTAACTGTAACTCTAACTGTAACCCTCCACCTACACCTAGCCCTATCACAATAACTCTACATGAGACCCACAGTCGCCCATGTGTCCTCATGTCAGCCCTCCATGGAATTCACAATACTGATGGTGCGTCGGCCCTAGCAAGTCCCTGGACCGAATCTAACACTACCTAAGGCTCACTCGCCATGAAGAGTCAAAGCCAACTTTGACAATAGCACGACCACGGGTTGGAGAATTGGTGAAGAAATACTTGGCATGGAGCCTGGAACATCACCATGTCATTTGCAAAGCCGATTGAAGCTAAAGGGGAGGATTTCTGAGGCCTAGCCGAAGAGCGTACAATATACTTGCCTGGCCTTGGACCCAAAGACCATTCCTGACTGGAACCCTCCCTTGTGCACTCCCTTCATCCCTTCATGGAGACAAATGAATTGTTGTGAGTTCAGTGCCTGGAGCCTCCTGGGAAGAAACCCTAACCCTAACCGTAACCCTAACCATAACCCTGAACCTACACATAACCTTTTCTCTAAATCTAACACTACGCTTGACTCCCACCCTTGCATGGGCCCTCAACAGAGCCCTTGAGGAATATCATGGGACTGGAGTCACATCAGCCTAGGTGACTTCCCTGCACCAAACCCAAACCCTAGCTAAGGCTGTCTTCAGTTGGGGAACATTTCCAAAGTCTGACAGCACGAACACCCGTTTGAGAATCAGTGCAGAATTACTTGGCAAGGAAAGTGAAACATCACCATGTCATTTCCAAAGCAAGAAAGCAGCTACAGGAGAGGATATCTGAGGTCTACCTGAAGGGTGGCCCATAGAGTGTCTTGCCTTGGACCCAGAGTCTAATCCTGACTGGCACCCTCCCTTGTGTACTCCACTGAGACCTTCATGGAGACAACTGCTCTTCTGTGGGGTCAGTGCCTGGAGCCTCCTGAGACCTAATCTTAACCCTACCCATATCCCTAACCATACCCCTCACCCTACACCTAACCCGATCTATTGCACTAACTCTACACCAGACCCACAGCTGCGCATGTGCCCAATCTTAAGCCCTCCATGGAATTCACAAAACTGGTGTCCCATAGGCCCTGGCTAAGTCCCTGGACCGAACCCAAGCCGTAGCTAAGGCTCTCTCCCCATGGGGACACAATCCCAAAGTCTGACAACAGCACACACAAGAGTTCAAGAATCCTTGCAGAAATATCGGCAGGGAACATGGACTATTACCATGTCATTTCGAAAGTGTGACTGCAGCTAAAAGAGAGGATTTCTGAGACCTAATCGAAGAGCATACCATAAAGTTGTCTGGCTTTGGAACCCAAGGACTAATCCTGAATGGCACCCTTCCTTATGCACTCCATTCAGCCCTTTGTGGAGACAACTGAACTGTTGTGAGTTCGGGTCCTGGAGCCTGCTGGGACCTAACCCTAACCTTAACCCTGTCCATTACCCTCAATGTACACCTAACCATAACTCGAACCATAACCATACACTTGACCATGCACCCTCACATGGGCCCTCAATTCAGCCCTCAAGGCCGATCATGAAACTGGAGTCGCATCAGTCCTGGCGACATCCCTGGACAAATTCCTAACCCTAGGTAAGGCTCTCTCATCATGGGCACCCAATTCCAAAGTCTGACAACAGCAGGCACACGGGTTGGAGAATCGGTGCAGAAATACTCGGCATGGAACCTTGAACATCACCATGTCATTTCCAAAGTGCCACTGCAGCTGCACGAGAGGATTCCTGAGGTCTACCCGAAGGATGGTCCACACATTGGTCTGGCCTTGGAACCCAAACACTACTCCTGACCGGCACCGTTCACTTTGTACTCAACTCAGCCCTTCACAGAGACAACTGCTTTTCTGTAGAGTCAGTGCCTGGGGCCCCCTGGGACCTAACCCTAACGCTAACCATAACCCTCAACCTACGCATAACCCTATCTCACTAAGTATACACCAGACCCACAGCGGCACATGTGCCCTCACTTTAGCCCTTAAGGGAATTTATAACACTGGTGTCGTTTCAACACTGGAGCCTTCCCTGGACTGATCCCTAACACTAGTAAGGCCCTCTCCCCATGGAGACCCAATTCCAAAGTGTGACAGCAGCATGTACACAGGTTCGAGAATCGGGGCAGAAATATGCGGCATAGAAGCTGGAACATCACCATGTCATTTCCACAGCGTGACTGCAGGTGCATGAGAGGATTCCTGAGACCTACCCGAAGTGTGGCCCATAAATTTGTCTAGCCTTGGAACACAAAGACTAATCCTGACTGGAAACCTCCCTTGTGTACTCCACTCAGCCCTTCGGGAAGACAACTGCTCAGCTGTGGGGTCAGTGTCTGGAGCCACCTGGGACATAACCCTAACCGTAACCCTATCTATAACCCTCAACCTAACCCTATCTATCTCACTAAGTCTACACTAGACCAACGGCTGCCCATATGCCCTCACTTAAACCCTCGATGGAATTCACAAAAGTGTGGCTTCAGACATGGTGACGTCTTTGGAACAAACCCTTACCCTAGCGAAGGCTCTCTCCCCATGAAGACCCAATTTCAAAGTGTGAAAATAGCACGCACATGGATTCGAGAATCGGTGCAGAAATACTCAGCATGGAACTTGGAACATCACCATGTCATTTGCAAAGCAAGACTGCAGCTGCACTAGAGGATTCCTGAGGCCTAAACGAAGAGTGGCCTGTATAATTGTCGGGCCTTGGAACCCAACGACTAATCTTGACTGGCACCCTCCCATGTGTACTCCACTCAGCCGTTGGGGGAGACCACTGCTCAGCTGTGGGTTCAGAACCTGGAGTCTCCTGGACTCCATAACCCTAAAGTATAACCCTCAACCTACATTTAACCCTATCTCACTAAGCCTACACCAGACCCACAGCTGTGCATGAGTCCTCACTTCAGCACTCGATGGAATTCACAACACTGGTGTCACTTCAGCCCTGGCAACTTCCCTGGACCTAAACCTAAACCTAGCTAAGGCTCTCTCCCCACAGGGACCCAATTCCACAGTGTGACAACAACATGCACATGGGTTGGAAATCAGTGCAGAAATACTGGGCATGGAACATGGAACATCACCATTTCATTTCCAAAGCACGAATGCAACTGCATGAGAGGATTCCTGAAGCCTACACGAAGGGTCACCCATACATTTGTCTTGTGTTAGAACCCAAAGGCTAATCTGAACTGGCACCCTCCCTTGTATGCTTAACTCAGCCCTTAGGGGACACAACTGCACTGTTGTGGGTTCAGTGCCTGGAACCTCCTGAGACCTAAAGCTAACCCTAGCCATAACCCTAACCATAACCCACAATGTACACCTAACTACCTCTCTAAACCTAACCTTACATTTGACCTGCACCTACCCATAGGCCCTCAATTCAGCCCTGGAAGGAGATCACGAAACTCGAGTAGTATCGGCCCTGGAGATGTTCCTGGATGGAAGCTTAACCCTAGCTAAGTCTCTGTCACCTTGGGGACCCAATTCCAAAGTCTGACAACAGCACACACACGGGTTTGAGAATTGGTGCAGATAGTCGGCATAGAAGCGGGAACATAACCATGTCATTTGCAAAGCGCGATGGCAGCTGCAAGAGAGGATTCCTGAGGCCTACTTGAAGGGTGGCCCATACATTTGTCTGGCTTTGGAACACAAAGACTAACCCTGACCAGCACCCTCCCTTGTGTAATCCACTCAGCCCTTCGGGGAGACAATTGCTCTGCTGTGGGATCAGCACCTAGAGCCTCCTGGAACCTAACCCTAACACTAAACATAACCGTAATCTATAACCATCAATCTGCACCTATCCTATCTATCTCACTAAGTCTACACCAAACCATGGCCGAGCATGTGACCTCACTTCAGCCTTCCATGGAATTCATAACACTGGTTTCGCTTCAGCCCCGGCGACATCCCTGCACCGAACCCTAACCCTAGCTATGGGTTTGAGCACGCACATGGGTTTGAGAATCAGTGCAGAGATACTCGGCATGCAACCTGGAACATCACCATGTCATTCCCAAAGCGCAACTGCCTCTGCATGAGAGGATTCCAGAGGTCTACCCGAAGGGTGGCCCACACGTTTATCTGGACTTGGAACTCAAAGACTACTCCTGATTGGGACCCTGCCTCATGTACTCCACTCAGTCTTTCATGGAGACATCTGCTCTGCTGTGGGTTCAGTGCGTGCAGCGTCCTGGGACTTAACCCAACCCTAACTGTAACCCTAACCATATCCTGAAACATACACCTAATCCTATCTCTAACGCTAACCCTACACTTGACCTGCACCCTCACAAGGGCCCTCAATTCAGCCCTTGAGGGTAATTACGAAACAGGAGTCATGTCGGCCCTGGCAACATTCCTGGACCTATCTCTCACCCTAGCTAAGGTTCTCTACCCATGGGGACTCAATTCCAAAGTCAGCCAACAGCACGCACGCGGGTTGGAGAATTGGTGCAGAGATACTCGGCATGCAACCTGGAACATCATTATGTCATTTCCAAAGCGTGACTGCAGCTGCACAAGGGGATTCCTGAAGGCTACCTGAAGGGTGGCCCACACATTTGTTTTTCCTTGGAACCCAAACACTACTCCTGACCGGCACCCTCCTTTGTGTACTCCACTCAGCCCCTTTTGGAGACAACTGCTCGGCTGTGGGGTCAGTGTCTGGAGCCTCCTGGGACCTAACCCTAAACCTAACCCTAACCATAACCTTCAATGTACATGTACCATATCTATCTCACTAAGTCTACACGACACCCACAGCCACGCATGTGCCCTCACTTCAGGCCTCCATGGAATTCACAACACTTATGTCGCTTCAGCTCTACTGACATCCCTGGACTGAACCCTAACCCTGGGTAAGGCTCTTTCCTAATCGGTATCCAGTACCAAAGTGACAAAACCACACAAACAAGTCCAAGAATCAGTGCAGAAATACACGACATGGAATCTGGAACATCACCATGTCATTTCCAAAGGGCAACTGCGCTGCAAGAGAGGACTCCTGAGGCCTACCGAAAGGTTGACCCATACATTTGTCTGGCCTTTGAAACCAAAGAGTAATCCTGACCAGCTCCCTCCCTTGTGTACCGCACTCAGCCCTTCGGGGGCTGCACTGTTGTGAGTCCAGTGCCTGGAGCCTCTAGGACCTAACCCTAACGCTAACCATAAACCTAGCCTATAACCCTCAATCAACACCTAACCCTATCTACCTCACTAAGTCTACACCAGACCCACAGCCGCAAAATTGCCCTCACTTCAGCATTCCATGGAATGCACCACACTGTTGTCGCTTCCGCCCAGGCTACGTCCTGGACCGCACCCCAACCCTAGCGAAGTGTCTCTCCCCATAGGGACCCAATTCCAAAGTGTGAAAACACCAGGCACACGTGGTCGAGATTCAGTGCAGAAATACTCGGCATGGAAGCTGGACCATCACCATGTCGTATTCAAACTGCGACTACAGCTTCATGAGAGGATTCCTGAGGTCTACCCAAAGGATGGCCCATACATTTATCTGACCTTGCAACCCAACGACTAATCCTCTCTGGCACCCTCCCTTGTGTAATAGAGTGAGCACTTCGGGGAGACAACTGCTCTGCTGTGGCGTACGTGCCTTGAGACTCATGGGAAATAACCATAACCCTAAACTTATAGATAACCCTCAACATACACCTAACCCTACCTCAAACCCTAACCCTATACTTGACCTGTTCCTTCGCATGGAACTTCAAATCAGCCCTCGAGGGAGATCACGAACCTGGAGTCGCATCGACCCTGGTGATGTCTCTGGACCAATTCCTAATCTTAAGTAAGGCTCTCTCCCCATGGGAACCCAATAAAAAACTCTGACAACAGCACGCACACAGGTTGGAGAATTGGTGCAGAAATACTCGGCATGCAAGCTGGAACATCACCATGTCATTTCCAAAGCACGACTGTAGCTGCATGAGAGGATACCTGAGGCATACCTGAAGGGCAGCCCGTACATTTGTCTGAAATTTGAACCCAAAGACTACTCCTGACAAGCACCCTCCCTGGTGTACTCCAGTCAGCCTTTTGTGGAGACAACTGCTCTGTTTTAGGGCCAGGGCCTGGAGTCTCCTAGGACCTAACCCTAACACTAACTGTAACCCTAACCATAACCTGCAATGTACACCTAACTGTATCTCGAAACCTAACCCTACATTTGACCTACACTTTCGCATGGGGCCTCAATTCAGCCCTCGAGGGAGATCATGAAACTGGGTTGCTGCAGCCCTAGCAATGTCCCTGGATAGAACCTTAACCCTAGCTAAGGCTCTGTCACCTTGGGGACCCAATTCCAAATTATGACAAGAGCACACACACGGGGTCGAGAATCTGTGCAGAGATACTTGGCATGGAAGCTGGAACATCACCATGTCATTTCCAAAGTGTGACTGCAGGTGCACGAGAGGATTCCTGAGGTCTACACGAAGGGTGGCCCATATATTTGTCTGGACTTGGAACACAAAGACTAATCCTGCCTGGCATCCTCCTTTGCCTACTCCACTCAGCCCTTCAGGGAGACAATTGCTCTGCTGTGGGGTCAGGGCATGGAGCCTCCTGCGATCTAACCCAAACCCTAACTGTAACCATAAACTATATAACCCTCAATCTACACCTAACCTATCTATCTCACTAAGTCTACACCAGACCACAGCCGGGCATGTGCCCTCATGCCAGCCTTTCATGGATATCAAAACCCTGGAGCCGCTTCGGCCCAGACGACTTTCCTGGAACGAACCCCCACCGTCGTGAAGACTGTCTCCCAATGATGACATAATTCTAAAGTATGACAACAGCACACACACAGGCTGGAAAAAAGATGCAGAAATACTCGGCATGCAACCTGGAACAGCACCAGGTAATTTCCAAAGCGCGACTGCAGCCACATGAGAGGATACCTGAGGTCTACCCGAAGGGTGGCCCACACATTTATCTGGACGTGGAACCCAAAGACTGCTCCTGATTGGGACCCTCCCTTGTGTACTCCACTCAGCCTTTCGTGGAGACATCTGCTCTGCTGTGGGTTTAGTGTGTGCAGCCTCCTGGGACCTCACCCTAGCCCTAACCGTAACCCTAACCATATCCCGTAACCCACACCTAATCCTATCTTTAACCCTAACCCTACACTTGACCTGTACCCTCGAATGGGGCCTCAATTCAGCCATTGAGGGAAAATAAGAAACTGGAGTCGCATCAGCCCTGGCGACATCCCCAGTCCGATCTGTCACAGTAGCTAAGGTTCCTCCCCATGGGGACCCAATTCCAAAGTCAGACAACAGCACGCACAGGGGTTGGAGAATCAGTGCAGAAATACTCGGCATGGAACCTGGAACATCGCCATGTCATTTCCAAAGTGCGACTGCAGGTGCACGAGAGGATTCCTGAGGTCTACCCCAAGGGTGGCCCATACATATGCTTGGCCTTGGAACCAAAGACTAATCCTGTTCTGCACCCTCCCTTGTATACTCCACTAAGCCCTTTGGGGAAAAAATTGCTCTGCTGTGGGGTCAGTGCATGGAGCATCCTGGGACTTAACCCTAACCCTACCTGTAACCTTAACCATTACCCTCAACCTTCACCTAATCCTATCCATCTCACTAAGTCTATACCAGAAACCGAGTCACGCATGTGCCCTCTCTTAATCCCTCCATGGAATTCACAAGAGTGGTGTCGCTTCAGCCCTGGTGACGTCTATGGACCGAACCCTAATCCTAGTTAAGTCTCTCTCCCCATGGAGACCCAATTTCAAAGTGTGACAACAGCAGACACACGGATTTGAGAATCGGTACAGAAATACTGGGTATGGTACCTAGAACATCACAATGTCATTTCCAAAGCATGAATGCAGCTGCACGAAAGGATTCCTGAGGCCTACTCGAAAGGTGACCCATACATTTGTCAGGCCTTGGAACCCAAAGAATAATCCTGACCGGAACCCTCCCTTGTGATCTACACTCAGTCCTTTGGGGAGACAACTGCACTGCTGTGTGTTCACCTCTGGAACGTCCTGGGAGCAAATACTAACCCTAACCCTAAATTTAACAAGAACCCTCAACAGAAACGTCACCCAATGACCAACCCTAACCCTGCACTCGAACCACACCTTCGCATGGTACCTCACTTCATCCCTCAAGGGAGATTACGAGACTGGAGTTGCTTCTGGCCGGGCAACGTCCTTGGACCGAACCCTAATGCTAGCTAAGGCTCTCTCCTCATGGGGACCCAATACCAAAGTCTGACAACACCACATGCCTGGGGTCCTTAAGCAGTGCAGAATCACTCGGCATAGAAGGTGGAACATCATATGGTTTCCAAGGCTGGGCTGCAGCTTCCTGAGAAGCCATACAAATACAGTTGTATGGCCTTGGAAACCAAAGACTAATCCTGAACAGCACCCTCCTTTGTGCCCTCAACTCAGCCGTTCGGGAAGAAAACTGCACTGCTGTGGATTCAGCGACTAGAGCCTCCTGGGAAGAAACTCCGAACCCTCCCCCGAAGCCTAATCAGAAACCTCAACTGAAACCTAAACCTAACTCGAACTCTAAACCTACACTTGCTCTGCACAGTCGTTTTGAAGCTCAATTAGGACCTCGAGGTAGATAATGAGACTGGATTCTCTTGGAGCTGGCGACGTCCCTAGACCGAATGAATCCTAACCCTAGATAAGGCTCCCTCCCCATTGGACCCAAACCAACGTATGACAACACCACGTGCCTGGGGAAAAGAAGCGGTGCATCGTCACTTGGCAAAGAACCTGGAACATCACTATGTCCTTTAGAAAGTCAGGCTGAAGCTCCAGAGAGGATTTTGGAGGTCTAACTGACCAGTGGACCATACACTTGTCTGGCTTTGGAACACAAAGACAAACACTAACCGGCACTTTCCTTTGTGGCCTCAACTCAGCTCATCGGGGAGACAACTGCACTGCTCTGGGTTCAGCGCATGGTGTGTCCTGGAACATAACCTTAACCCTAATCCTAACCCTAACCTGAAGCAAAACCCTTAACCGAATCCAAACACTATATCGCCCCTAACCCTACACTTGACCCGCACCGTCTCATGGGATCTCACTTCAGCCCTCGAGGGAGATCACGAGACTGGAGACGGTTCGGCCCTGGAGATATCACTACATCAAACCATAACCCTAATAAGGCTCTCTCCCCATGGATACCCAATACCAAAGTCTGACAGCACCACGTGCCTGGGGTCCAGAGGCGGTGGAGGATCACTTGGCATGGAACCTGGAACATCACCATGTCGTTCCCCAGGCCCGGCTGCAGCTGCCTGAGTTGATTCCTGAGGCTTATTAGATCAAGATCCCATACAGTTGTCTGGCTTTGGAAACCAAATACTAATCCTGACCAGTATCCGACCATGGGCCCTCGACTCAACCCTTCGGGGAGACAACTGCAATGCTGTGTGTTCAGACCCTGCAATGACATGGGACCAAATCCTAACTACTAAGCCAAAGCCTAATCCTAACACTAACCATAGCCCTGATACTATCCCTAACCCCAACCATAGCACTACCCTACCATAAAACAAACCACAAATCCAACAATATTTTGAACCCTAATTCCTACACTGTAACCCTGAACACTAATCCGCAAATCCTAACCCAAACCCTAATCATAACTATAACGATAAACCCTGAAAATAAACCATAAACCTAACCCCTAAACCAAAACCTCTACACTCTGAACCTAAACCAAACACTGACCATCACCCTACATTACATCCTAAATCGTAACCCGAAACCTAACCCCTAAACCCAAGCACTAAATCCTAAACTCAAAACCCTAAACCCTAAATGCTAACCCTTATCCCCTGAACATGACTGAAATTGACCGTGATCCTAACCCTGATGCTAACCCTGACCCTAACCCTAACCCCTAAGCCCTACTCTAACCCTAACCGTCCCCCCAACCCTAACCCCTAAACCCTAACCTTAAACTTCACCATGATCCTAACCCTCTAACTCTAACCATCTAAACGTAACCTTAACCCTAACCCCTAACCGCTAACCCTAACCCTAACCCCAAGGACAGTCCTTCATCACCAGTCATGGGCTGTGAGCCAACCTTCCTCCTCCACCTCCTCCATTTGATAAGATAACCTGAACTGGATGAGGGATTTGTAAAGCATATCCATCTTCTTCATGAAACACTTTGTGGGAAAAATGTAGAGATCATTGTTAGGGCTTGGCAATTCAACTGCAAAACTGCCTGAGGACTTTGTAACATATCTCAAGTTTCTCAGGACATATGTACAATGGACTGTGTCATTTCCCTTTAATGAAGTCAGCTTTAGGTTTCTCTGGTCAAAAAGAAAGAGGATTTTTACACAAAGGCCAAGGTATCGAGAGTACTGATGCATATTTTACAAACACAATGTTTTGAGTTATGTGAAGGACGAGATGCACCAGTAAGTGTAGGTGCTTCAGATGTCCTGTGTGAAATGGAGCACATGCATTATATGACACAGACCTTGTGGTCACCATAATGGAAGCACCAGTGAAGGAGTGGGGGAACTTGAATCACACAGGAATAGAAAGGAATTTGAGGACAGTAAGCAGAGTTTGAGGAGGTGCAGAGGGGAGAGTCCTGGGTTCAGTGAGATGCAGTTGCAGGCTATTCCTGACCACAGCCTGAGCAGGGAGCATGAGTTCCATACGGAGCTGCTATGTGGGATCACTCTCAGTGCACAATGCAGGGTTCCTCTGCGAAATGTCATATTTGTCAAAGTGCACCTAGGTGATCATCTAAAAATGTTCTTGTCTCCCTGCATTGTTTGAAGGTTCTGGATATTGATGGGTGAAAAAATGCCCTGGATATACAGGAAATTTAACTTGGTCTTAAGGAAATGCTTGTCTGCCTAAGTTCATACCTCTCAGTGACACTAAAAGTGAAGACAGGATCTAGATCAGCTGACTGCCTGCATTGGCCTTCAGCCTCAGTCAACCTACAATTCAGAGCTCACTAGATGCCACACCTGCTGGACCCTTGACATGACCCGGACTACAGCTTTGCATCTATCTCCTTAAACTTCTCTCACAATATGCTGAGGATTTGCCTGTGTTCCTGCTGTCTCGGCCAGAATACCAATTCTCAGTGGGACCTACACAGAGCCTGAGCTGTGTTATCTGTGAAACAGGGGTTATATTTGTTTCTAAGGACATAACGAAAAGAATACGTTGAATACAGAATGCATCTGCAAAATGGGAAATGTCCAGTCACGCTTCTCACAGTTTCAATTAAGATACTTCCACACAAATGATCATCAAAAAAAGATGGTCACAGCAGTTCATTAAAGACTGTTAACAACTCAGCCCAGGGATTGGGGATCGCCACTTTAAACAATAAGACAAAGATACACTTATTCTATTAAGATTCAGGCCCTACCAGACAAAGAAAGAAAAAGATAATTACGAGAATGTGTATATCAGAGTTCTACATCTGATATCTGAAGACAATCATTTTCCATTACATATAGACTCGCAGATGCATCCACACACTTAAGTGTTCATCTGAGGCCACAGATTAACTACCGAAGAGGGAATGCATGTAGGAAAACATAAGACTATAGGGAAATAACCCCAAATCTCATACATCTCACTGCCTTATATGACTATTTTGAAATTTGAAGAGGACCGTGTGAGGTGACAGTGTATGGTGACTATATATCTTTAAAATGTGTCAGATCTGCCTTTATGCATTCTCTGCCCACCCTGCGCTCTCCACTTTGTTTTTCTTAGTATCCCTTAAACCTGCTTTCACTGCTCTGTCTCTCTTTCAGTGTTTGCTTCTAGGAAGACCTAGTCTCACCCCCCATCGAATGCACACACTGCAGGTTCTTTTTTTATTTTTCAATATATGAAGTTTATTGTCAAATTGGTTTCCATACAACACCCAGTGCTCATCCCAAAAGGTGCCCTCCTCAATACCCATCACCCATCCTCCCCTCCCTCCCACCCCCCATCAACCCTCAGTTTTTTCTCAGTTTTTAAGAGTCTCTTATGCTTTGGCTCTCTTCCACTCTAACCTCTTTTTTTTTTCCTTCCCCTCCCCCATGGGTTTCTGTTAAGTTTCTCAGGATCCACATAAGAGACACACTGCAGATTCTATACACACAGGTAACAAACTAGCAGAAATGGCGGTAATGAAGGATAGTAGCAAGATGGCCCTTTTTGCAGAGGAGCCCGAGGGAGATTTCTGGGGTGATGGTAACTTCGTATATCTACATGCATGGGTGCTTGTGCTCATTTATTTTAGAAATATTCACTGACTCCTGGTGCTTGGGGTCAGATAGACAGCTACCTGACCCTAGCATATGGCTGATTTCTAATGGTGGGTAAAGATCAGGGACCAGCAGAGACTGTGGGAGATGAGTGAGGAGGCTACACATGGAGTCAGATCCTCCCACAGGATGCCATGTCTCCACGGACAGCAACCTTGTGCAGGAGGGCTCTGAGGATCACATATTTCTTGATCAGTCCTGTGAACTGCATAATCCTACTCCGATTTCTCACTGAGGGATGGACAGGGCAGAGGCCAGCAGCTGGAGGACACCCTGATCATGGCTGGAGTGGAACAGTGGGCCTGGGGGATTGAGTCAGAGAAAGGCAAAGGCAGAAGGTAGCGACAAGGATGTTGAGAGATAAAGTGGAGAGGAGAGAAGGGAATGTTTTCTACTGACTTCACCTGCATTTCTGTGTGAACAAAAGGAGATTCTTGTCTCGCAGGGAAGGGAAGATGGATGGCAAAAAGACGGAGTGACATTCTCAGCTCAAGGGCTCAGGATACCTGCCTTGCTCTTGAATACCTATCACAGGAAGCCTGTGCATTCTGTCATAAGTGGAACTGCAGCTCATACCATTAGTGAAAATTAAAGCAATGACGAAGACCTCATCATTAAAGTAGTGCAACAGAAGTATGTGAACATAAAGAGACGCAATGGAAGCAAAAGTCCAAAGGTAGACCGACTGCAATACTTCTGAGAATATAGACTATCAGCAAAGGAGATACCCCAGTGCAGGCTTTCAGACACCCGGGCAATATCTGAAAACATGCGGGAAAAAAAGTAGTCCTTACTTCAAAAGCATCATTAGCGTTAGACACAAAGGGATCGTGATGGGAGGTTTAGGGAGAAACCATATCATTTCATGGTGCTGTACCCGTGGTCCGGTACCCTCATGTCTCATCAAATTATACCCTTTAATTTGAGGCTAGTTGTTATGTGTAATTTTACCTCATTAAAGAGAGTTTCAAAACATAAAATAATAGAAGCAAATGTGGGAAAGTTCCTTTCTAATCCTGAAGTGCATGTGTGATATGAGTCTGTCTGCCCATGTCTCAAAAATCCAAAATAATAAGACATTTAAAAAATGTATAAGAGCAGAGTAAGAGGACCCTGAGCTCACCCTACCCCATGTGTTCAACAACATAGCATCCACATCCAAGTCCAAGAACCAGAGAGCGATCCAAAGATTGGCAGAACAAACTCCACACCTAGAGAGAAGCTGCATCAGAAAGGTTAGGAAGGCCAGAAAGGTGGAGGCTGGCTGCCTGCAGGAGGGGCAGAAAAGAGTGATCCCTCACACCAGGGAGCTGACACAGGGAAGACTAATCTCCATAACATTGGATATTAAAACCCAGAGGGGCTGAATTCCCTTGTGTTCAGATCCTGGAGCTTTGGAGGTCAACTGACCCAGCACTGGGTGATCCAGGAGGATGAGTGATAGCCAGATCCCTGCCTGTGTAGTGAGGCAATGTAAAATTGGCATTTTACACAATGCCGAGGCAACAGGAGACAGACGTATTCATGCTGATTCCTGCGCGTGTTGGAGGACTTCTTCAACAGTGAGGGAGATCACAGGCACCATTCTTCTCCCCTAGCTTCCTAGAATAAGCATAGAAGCACCCACCAGAGGATGAGGCTGCACAGACACTTGTTACCTAACCCGTTAGCAGTGTGCCAGTCCCAAGGGTTCACTAGGGGACTCATCAAACGAAACCTCCTGCTCTCAGGGCAAACATTTTTCAAACTAAAAGGGCACCCTGTCCAACAAACTGCATGCATAGCTGCGACAGCACGCTGTGCACATCTGAACCTCACCCAGATGTGCATATCCAGGCACCCTCATCTGTCTCACCCAGCCACATGTCCCCAGGCACAGACATGCTCTGTGCATATCCTCAAGCCCCTAGCTTCCACCGCTGGTCCACAGCCCCCAGCCACCAAAGGATATTGGGAAACCTGGCATAGGACTAGTAGCCCTGTGCAATTTTGCTAACACTCCTGCCCTGCTTCCAAGGTACCCAGCGGGCATACCACCCCACTGCTGACCTGCCCGGGTCCCACTAACACAACTGAGAGCAAGCACAGCCCACAACAGGCACGCAATCAGTGCAAACACCTGCACTAAAAGGAAAAGTAACCCAGACACAACAGCAGGCCATGAGCAATACCCATATGATATCCTCCTGAAGGTCCAGGTCCTATAAATGGACATGTGCACTACTGAGGTCTCCAGGACCTCTTCTTAATAATGTTATTAGTTTCAAGAGCAGAAGGCACAGCTGACTTTCTTAACACAGAGAAATAGAGCCAGAGAGACAGACAAAATGGACACACAGAGAATTTTATCCATAATGAAACACCTAGTCAAAGCCACAGCCAGAGATCTAAGCCAAAGAGATATAAATAACATACCTGATAGAGAATTTAAAGCAATGATCAAAAGGATACTCATTAGAGTTACGAAATGACTAGAAGAGTGAGACCCCTGACTAAAGATAAGAAATAATGCAGTAGACATTGAGGACACAATAAAGGAGGAACACGCTTCCTGGAACGAACAGAGGGATGGAAGAAGAAGAGGAACAAACCAGTGACTTCGAAGACTGAGTAATGGAAATTACTCCCACTGAACCAAAGAGAGAGAACAGATTTCTGCAACGTGAGACGAGACTAAGGAAACTCAGTGACTACAGGAAAGATAATAATATTCATATTGTAGGAGTCCCAGAAGAAAGAGAAAAGGAGGCAGAAAATTTATTTGTGGAAACAATAGCTGAAAACTTCCCCAATTGGGGGAGGCAAACAAACATCCACATCCGGGAGACTAGAGAATTCACATCAAAATCAACAAAATCAGGCCAACACCCAGACATATTGTAAGGAAACTTGCAAATTACAGTAACAATAAAGAAAAACTCTTAAAAGCAGCAAGACAAGGAGAACTTCACTTAGAAGGGAAGACCCATAAGACTAGCTACCACATTTCTGAACAGAAACTTGGCAAGCCATAAGCGAGTGACATCACATATTCAAATACTGAATGGAAAAATCAGCAGCCAAGAATATTCTATCCAGCAAGGCTATCATTCAGAATGGAAGGAGACACAGACTTTCCCAAACAAAAACTAAAGGTGTTTGTACCACTAAACCAGTCCTGCAAGAAATATTAAGAGGGACTCTTTGAGTGGAAAGGAGAGACCAAAAGTGACAGTATAGAGGTAAAAGACACAAATCAAGTAAAACATGATTATTTCTGTAAAAAATCAGTTAAGGAACTCAGAGAAATGGATTTGAAATGTAATAACATCTACCAAAAACCTAGGGAGGAGAATATAATGGGTTCCAAGGTAAATGACCATCAGCTTAATACAAACTGCTAAATGCAGAAGAGGTTATATATAACCAGCAGTAACCATATATCAAAAGCCAGTCACAAATATGCTGAGAATAAAGATAAAGAAATTTAAACATATCACTAAAGAAAATAAGCAAAACATGAAAGACAGACAAGAAAGGATTGGAGACAATCATTAGAAACCACAAGAAAACAGGTAATAAAATGGCAATACATACATACATATCAATCATTTCTTTGAAGGTAAATGCAATTAATGCTCCAATCTAGCATTGGAGGGTAGGGTGTAAGAACGGATGAAAAAACAAAAGCTGGAGTAGCAATACATGTATCAGAAAAAATACACTTAAAAAAAAGTACATAACAAGAGACAGAAGAGGACACTATATACCAGAAAAGGGTACAATCCAAAAAGAAGATATAACAACTGTAAATTTATCCCATAATTAAGTGGGATTTATTCCCAAGCTGCAAGGGTGGTTCAATATTCGCAAATCAATGTGATACAATATATCAACAGGAGAAAGGATAAGAACCATATAATCGGGGCACCTGGGTGGCTCAATCCTTTAACAGTCTGACATCAGTTCAGCTCATGACCCCATGATTCGTGACTTCAAGTCCCACATCGGACTCTGTGCTGAAAGCTCAGAGCCAAGAGCCTCCATCAAATTCTGTGTCTCCCACTCTCTTTCTGCCCCTCCCCATGCTCACGTTCTGTCTCTCTCAAAATTAATAAAATTTAAAAGAAAAGAACCATACGGTCATTTCAATACATGAAGAAAAAGCATTCGACATAGTTCAACATCCATTCATGATTATAACCCCCTAAAGTAGGTTTACAGGGAACATACATCAATGTCATAAATGTTTTCTATGAAGGGGCGCCTGGGTGGCGCTGTCGGTTAAGCGTCCGACTTCAGCCAGGTCACGATCTCGCGGTCCGTGAGTTCGAGCCCCGCGTCAGGCTCTGGGCTGATGGCTCGGAGCCTGGAGCCTGTTTCCGATTCTGTGTCTCCCTCTCTCTCTGCCCCTCCCCCGTTCATGCTCTGTCTCTCTCTGTCCCAAAATAAATAAAAAATGTTAAAAAAAAAAATAAAATAAAAAAATAAAATAAATGTTTTCTATGAAAACCCCGCATCTGTAATCAACCTTAATGGAGAAAATCTGAGAGATTTTCCCGTAAGGTCAGGAAGACAAGGATATTTACTCTCACCACTTCCAATAAACATAGCACTGGAAGTCCAAGTCACAGCCAGCAGATAAACGAAAGGAAAGGAAACGAAACAAAACAAAACAAAACAAAACAAAACAAATGTAAAGTAAAATAAAATTAATTAAAATAAAGTAAAATAAAATAAAACAAAGTAAAATAAAATAAAATAAAATAAAAACAAATCCAAATCTGGGAGAAGTGAAACCTTCACACTCTGCAGATTACATGTCACTATATATAGAAAAACCTAAAGAGTCCACCCAATAACTGCTACAACTGATAAATGAATTCAGCAATGTCACAGGATACAAAATCATTGTACAGAAATCTGTTGCAATTCTAGACAACAATAATGCAGCAGTAGAAAGAGAAATTAAGAAAACAGTCCCATTTACAGCTGTACACCAAATAATAAGGTATCTATGAATAAATCTAACCAAAGTGGTGAGCGACCTACACTCCGAAAACTATAAAAGTGATGAAAAAACTACAAGATGACACAAAGAAATGAAAGGATAGTCCATACTCATGGATCAGAAGTACAAAGTTCATGAAAATGTCTATACTTCCCAAAACAATTGACACAATTAATGCAATCGCCATCACAATACCAGCAACATTTTTCATAGAACTAGAACAGTCCTAAAATTTGTACAGAACCACAAAAGACCCCAATCTTCAGAGTAAACAGCCTTTATGTGAAGTGATAATTATGGATGGCATTATGCCTCTGGATCTTCTGCTCCAAAACAAACGTTAGACATATCCCAACCAAGGATCATTCTACAAAATACATTCTACAAACGTACCCTCAAAACTTTGCAGATTATGAAAAATATGGAAAAATCTAAAAATCGTCATGGCCAAGTGGAGCCTAAGGAGACAGGATGACTGTAATGTGCCGGCTGGAATGAGTCTGGGACTGAAGAGGTTAAAACCGAAAGAATCTGAATACAAATACAAACTTTACTTAATATTACCATATCTCTTTGGGATATTGATTGTGATCACGTATCAACTCATAGGACATCAATAGTCAGAAAACAGTCTGATGTATGTGGAGACTCAGTAATACCTTCCCAATTTTTCTGGTAACTAGAAACCCATCGCAAATGAAAAGATTATTAGTAATCATGGTTTTAGGTTTTCAACACGTAATATTATATGACTAGTTCTAGTATTAGTTACTAGTGATGGTCATGTACCTATTCTTGTTGTTCTTACTATTGTTTAATTTAAATAATAGCACTCATGGTACAGAAAACTGAATGCATGATATACACTTCATAGAAACATCTACTTTACATACTTTAAGATAATAGCATATGTATATACCACTGTATTATGTGGTATGTAAATTAAGTGTTTTTCTGATCTTGAACGAGCATGTCATTGAATGGCTTTCCATAAAGGTGGTTATCCTAGATAAGGAATGATACTCAGATTTCACAGGATGTACTTCACATCATGCTTGAACATTGTCAAAAAAAAAAAAAGCATGTACACATGGACAGATGGATCTTTGTGACTGGCTCACTTATTGTAAAGAATCCTTGCTTTAATATTTTCATGCATATTTTTATCAGGAATACAAGAGAATGAAATATTTCCAAATCAAAGAGATATTCAAAGGCTGGAAGAATAATAGGGTGTTCAAGGGGTTTCAGAGGGATACGATGTGACCATGAAGTGTCAGTCACAGGCAAGCAGCTTTCTCTGGTCCACTTTGACAGGTTTTTATGAGGGGATGTCCATCACAGCATGTGATCTGTAAAAGGGTAAGACCCAGAAGTACCAGAGGGAAAGACAACGCTTTAGGAAGAGGTCACTTGGAAACGGTGCTCTTGTGCCTAAGTGATGGCTCAGCAACCTGGCTAGGGGACCCTGGGTCAAAGATTTCAGAAGGCCAGCAGTAACCTAGACTCACAAAGACCTTAGGAACATACGTCAATATAACGTAGAGTCACAAAAATCTTAGAGCCACAGAGTTGATCTTCATCTATGATTAGGAGATGGTCACAGTTTTACAGGATATGATCATCGGGCCGGCAGTAGATGGCTAAAATATTATTTAGGGCTATATTTTTAATAAAAAAATCTATGTGTAAAAATATGGGTTTGGAATGTTAAGAAAACTGAAACGACCATCATGGAGTTACGTTAAGGCCCCACCCATGTCACTAAACCTAATTTCATTCCTGCAGGAATGTAACCTTTAACCAGTCAGCAAAGAATTTGCTAGTCAGTGATGGAAATTTAACTAATAGACCCCGGCCATTTCCCTCAGGGAGGAAATCTTGTCTAAATAAGGTATTCCATGCCACTAAATTTGTTTGAAGTTTATTTATTTTGAGAGGGATAGAAAGAGGGCACATGCAAGAGAGGGGCAGGAATAGAGGGAGAGAGGGAATCCCACGACCACAAGGTAGAGGAGAAATAAATGATATAGAGATTAAAACTATGCACCACACGGACCGAAGATGAATGAGGCAGTACGTGAATCCTACCATACCAAGAAAGGGCAGGGTGACGCTATGAAACACTCCAGAGTTATGCTGGAATGGGGCAAGGTGAGAACAACCTACAGTGCATAGAGACAAGGGTGATAAAATGAATAAAAACCCTCCGAGATGGAGGACAGTGTCAACGCATGAACATCGTCCTTCACCAAGGGGCAATGCAAACATGTCTTCCTTCTTGCCCTAGCCCTGACCCTAACAGTAACCCAAATCCCAACACCTAAACCTGACAGCCAACCCTGAACATAACCGTAATACTAAACACTGCCCCATCCCTATGCCCAAACCCAACCTTAACCCTACAGAACCGTAAAAGTAAACATAACCCGAACTAACCCAAACCTTGAACTTAACCCTCTAACACTCTTAACTCTAAGCCTAAAACCCTAACCCTAAGGTACTAACTCTACCTGCTAACCCTAAAATTATAAAACCTAAAACTAACACTAACCCTAACCATAAAACTCTAACACTAACCCTAAAGGTAACCCCTAATCCAATCCCCTTAACTCATAACCCTAACCAAAGTGCTAGACCTAGACCTCACCTTATCCCTAAACCTAACGCAAACCCTAACACTACCACTAACACCTAACCCTAACCCTACCAGCTACCGAAAACCCTAACTCTAAAACCCAAACCATAACCCTAAACCTAAGCCTAACCCAAGCCCAAACCTAACGCCTAAACCTAACTGTAACTCCAAACCCTACCACCTAACCATAACCCTAAACACTAACCATAACCCTAAACCCAACCTTAATGCATAAACCTAACACTAACCCCTAACAGCAACCCTTACAGTAGCCCTAACCCCTAACACCAAACCCAATCCCAAACCCTAACCCAATGCACACGACACACAGGAATGGGGTCACATCGGCACTGGTGAAGTCCCTGGACAGAACATTAACCCTAGTTAAGGATCTCTCTGGATAGGGACCCAATTCCTATCTCTGAGAACACCACAAACAAAGGGCCCAAAGTGGTGCAGGATTACTCAGCATGGAACATGGAACATCATCATGACATTTCCAATGCCCGCATGGAGCTGCACAAGGGGGTTGATGAGGCCCAACTGAAGATGACACACACACAAGGCTGGCCCTGGCACACAAAGACTAAGCCTGAACAGCTTGTTCCGATGAGGTCTACACTCAATCCTCTGGGGAGACCACCACCCTGCAAGAGTTTCAGCGCTTGGAGCTTCCTGGGACCTAACCCTAACCTTAACTGTGACACTCACATACCGCTCAAACTAAACCTCACCCCAACTCAAACCTAACCCTACACATGACCTGCACCTGCGCATGGACTCTCATTCAGCCCTCCAGGGTGATCATGGCACTGGTGTCCCTTCGGCCTTGGCAACATCCATGGAACGAACCTTAACCTTGCCAAAAGCTTTCTCCTAATGGGGGCCCAATTCCTAAGTCTGAGGACATGATGGACATGGGGCCCAGAAGCAGAGGAGGATTACGTGGCATGGACCCTGGAACATCACCATGTCATTTCCAAAGACCACAAGGAGCACCACAGGGGACTTCTTGAGGTCTAACCGAGGAGTGGCACTGGCACCCAAAACTCCGCCTGACTGGGACCCTCCTTAGACCCCTCTACATAGCCCTGCGAGGAGACAACGGCCCTACTGGGGGTATAATGTCAAGAGCCTCCTGTGACTAAGCTCTAATCTTAACGGTGACCCAAGTATAACACGTAACCTAAACCTCACCTCATCTTTAACACTCACCCTAAACCTGACTCACACCAGGCATGTGCCCTCACATCATTGATACAGGGAGATCACAGGACTGGAGTCACTTCAGCCCTGGAGATTTCCCTGGCCCAAACCAGAAAAGTAGCTAAGGCTTTCTGCACATGGGGACCGAATACCATAGTCTGACAACAGCACGCACAATGGGTTGAGAGGCGATGCAAGATAATTCTGTGTGAAACGTGGAACATCACCAAGTCATTTCCAAATCACAGCTCCGATTAACAGGAGGAATCCTGAGGCCACTGAAGAGTGCGGATATAGATGTCTGGCTTTGGAATGCAAAGACTAATGCTGAGCAGTAACCTCCTTCTACACGCCAGTCAGACCGCTGGGGAGACAACTGCACTGCTATATGTTCAAGAAATAGAAACTCCGGGGAACTAATCTTAACCCTAAACAGAACTGTAACCCTAACCCTAACCTAACCTAAGGCAAACTTTCAAAATAACTCTACTCCACGGAGACCTAGGGGGAGACAACTCCTCTACTGTGGGGTCAGTGCCTGGAGACAAAGGGGAACTAACCCTAACCCTAACGTTAACCCTAACCAGAAAAATTAATCGAATTTTAAGCCTATCTCGAACCCTAATGCTACACTTTACCCGCACGGTCAAATGGGCCTTCATTAAGATCAAGAGACTAGAGCTGCTTCCGCCCCTGAACCGAACACAAACCCTAGCTAAAGCACTCTCCCTGAGGGGACCATTTCCAAAGTATGAGAGCACCACGTGCCTGGGGTCCAAAAGCGGTGCAGGAGAACTGAGGCTAAAACCTGATACATCACCATGAAAATTCCATGGCCAGGATGCAATTGCCAAGGGGATACCTGAAGTCTACCCAAACACTGGCCCAAAGAGTTTCTAGGTTTGAAATTCAAAGATTAACCCTGAAAGTCACGCTCCCTTCTACACTCAACTCAATCTATCAGGGAGACAACTGCACTGCTGTAGGTTCAGAGCCAGGAGGATGCTGAAATCTGACCTTAACCACTAACACAAACCATAACCACTAACGTGACACTAACACTAACCATAACGCAAACCCTAACCCCCAACCCTAAACCTAACCCTAACCTTAACCCTAACCCTAACTCTAACCCTTAGCCCTAACCCTAACCCTAACTCTAACCCTAACCCTAACCCTAACCCAGCTCAGGTTTGTGAGTTCGAGCCCCACATTGGGCTGTGTGCTGACAGCTGGAAGCCTGGATCCTGCTTGGGTTTTGTCTCTCTCTCTCTCTCTCTCTCTGCCCCTCCCCTCCTCAGGCTCTCTCTCTCTCTCTCTCTCTCTCAAAAATAAAACATTAAAATAAAAAAAAAAACGAAAACAAAAAGTTAGGGTTATCCATGTTTATTAAAATGGAAAAATCTTTTGGGCACCTGGGTGGCTCTGTCAGTTACGCATCTGACTTTGGTTCAGGTCATGATCAGTTTGAGCCCCAAGTCGAGCTCTGTGCTGACAGCTCAGACCCTGGAGCCTGCTTGGGTTCTGTGCCTCCCTCTCTCTCTGCCCTCCCCTTGCCCATGCTCTGTCTCTCTCTATCTCAAAAATAAATAAATGTTTTTGTAAGAATTTAAAATGCATCTGAAAGGGTGGGCATCTCTGTCAGAGCTTCTCAGCATCAGGGTCAAGAACCAACAACTTGTCCGATTGATTAAACAAATCTCAAGCAACATCTTGTTACAAAATGAAAGTGGACTAAAAAAAAATTATCAGAAAGCAGGTGGGAAAGATAGGTAGTTTCATGAAATTTTTTTTTTAGTTTTCATAGATATGTGTACATACCAGATCTCCATGGGAAATGTATTTTTCCCCTATGGATCAAGGTTAAAAAGTTTGAAGAACGTGATCTATTTCATTGCACGGAAGCATACAATTGTTTCCACCCAGTGGACGTATCAAGAGTGAATTGTATGTGATAAAGTCTTGTTAAAAGAAGGGGTTATTTGCTACAATTCTTTAGGGATATTGTCAAACATGCTCCCAGAACACATCGATGGTAGACAATAAGTTGAGCAAAGGGGCTCTGATCAGACTGAGTTTTCCAGAATGATCGCTTCCCTGGACAGTGCCCATCGTGTGCCCGTTTCTCAGAGTTCCCTGTTCAAGCACATACTTTCCTTCACTAATCAGGCCCTGAACTTGTGCCATTTGTCATGTTCACTGGTTACAAATCATTTTCCTCCTCTCTTCTCAAAACACACCGTCACTGTATCTCTTACGCCCACATGCAATCATCTGAAAGTACATTTATAAACGTCTGTAGTGAGGAGTGCAGTGGTAGCAGAGACCAGAGTTGGGTTATGAAGTATTTTAAGGCATTGCAAATGCCTGGGAAGAGAATTCAGTTGATGGTTGACACCTGAAATCCCAAGAAAAATAAAACAGAAGGAATGAGACAATTCCTGTACGTGGCATTTTCAAATACAGTGCTGACCAGGTGGTTTATATAAATCATTTTCTAAGACGGGGAAGCAACAGAATCTTGCAGAATGTGCAGAACAACTTCTTAGTCTTCGGACATGTGCCTTCTGATTTTGAGGAGCAGTACTTTTGCAACTTCCAAACATATTGTCAAGATCTTACATACTCTGGAACCCCCAAGAAGCTGAGGGGAGGCCATCAGTAAAGAGAGTGGAAGGTCCTGCCATCAGGGAACTGACTTGGGACGTACCTGATAGTCCTTTTTTTTCCCTCTTCTTCTCCAAACATTTATTTTGAAAATGTACCAAATCTACAGAAACATTGGAAAAATAGCACAACAAAGATCTGTATAGTCTTCATGTATCTTATTTCACCAATCGTTAACATTTTGCCATACTTTCTTTCTCATATACATAGATAATAGACAGACACAGAGAGAGAGAGGTCCCAAGTAAGTTGCCGACATCATAACAACCCCCCCTAGATGCTTCAGCAACTGCCTGCAAAGAGCAGGAACACCGTCCTGTAGAAACAGTGCTTCCCGTTGAATCCATAGTGTCTCCTATGACTGAGCCCAGCCGTCCCAGCCCCTGGTAATCTTGATTCTGTGCCACTTCCAAGTCCCAGAGAAAGCACAGCCCTTAAACCCACAGTGCATCTTCCTTACCCCACGGGCGGTCCCAAGCCCCCAGGCCCACACAACACACAAATGCTCTACAGCACAACCACATCAGCATGGAGGGACAGGAGGAACATGGTCAACACAGCGGAGGGACTCGTGCTGGGCTGGAGGGGAAACCCTGTGAGGATGAGTGGGGACACTGAGGTGTGGGATTGCTTTTCTTCCCAACATTAAAGGTCTAGTGTACCTGAGGGGCGCTGACATCTGAATCCTGGCCAGCTCCACCCTGCCTAGTAAGGCATTCAAGGCCCTTCTTGAACTGGCTTCTGTTTACCTCTCCAACCTCATCCCCTGGCCTCCTGACAACCTGCCGTCTGGCCTCCCCCACAGATGAAGCTCCCCCTGCCATGTGGCCATTGCATATGTCCCTTCTGCCCACTTTGTCCCCCCATCTCCTCTGAGCTCCCCCAGGTCTGAGTAAGCTGCCCCTTCTCAGCCCCTGTAGTGTGTTCCTTCTCCTTTCCCTTTTTAATGTTTATTTACTTTTGAGAGAGAGAGCGTGCGCGCACACAGGGAAGGGGCAGAGAGAGAGAGAGAGACAGAATCTGAAGCAGGCTCCACGTTCTGAGCTGTCAGCACAGAGCTCTTCACGAGGCTTGAACCCACAAACCGCGAGATCATGACCTGAGCAGAAGTCAGATGCTTAACGGACTGAGCCACTCAGGCACCCTGAGCCACCACTGATGTGCTTGGCCGTGGACTCACAACTACATGCTGTGGGCCGAGCTGGGTCTCCTCAGTCCCTGCTGCAGGATCAGCCAGGAGCAAGCGCTCAGCCGGTCTTTACTGAACAGATTTGTTGCATAGTGAGTCAACTCTCCTAGCTGAGGAATTAGGGCCCCTGCAGTTTGCCTTCCTTCACACCCTGGCTCGTTCCAGGTGCTCAGTGGATGACAAGTACTATAAGATGAAACCTGCATCCTCAGGGAGCTAGGGAAGCAAGTCTGAGATGCACAAAAGGCCAAACAATAACCCAACAAAACTGGGTAAGAAATGGTTGATTCAGGTGCATTCCAGACCAGAAGCATCCAAAGGGACTTGCTAAAAACACACATTCCTGGTCTCCACACGCTAAGAAGGCCCAGGGATCTCTCGATGTAAGTGGCCCAGGAGATTCTGAGGGGCTGGACGATGGGCTGGCCTTTAGGCCAGTTAAGGGCTAAAACTTAAGATGGAGTGGTCACAGACAGGACCTCCCCACCACATCCTTTGGTGCCTTTATGTGAGTGAGACAAAGGCACCCCCTAGAAAGATACCACCCCAGGTGTGTGGCCTGGTGTGAGGCTGGGCTGCCCACCTGCTTCCGCTTGACCCTTGGTTGGATGCTTGCAGAGGACACAACTGTATAAGCTGACATGGCAACTGGTCCCCGTGAGTCCAGGTGCAACGTCGCAGAGTGCACACTGAGTGGAGAAGGTGGGGTGAAGTCAACACAGGAAGCTGACTGGTCCATCTGAATGCCAGTCCATGGTGAGTGCTTAGTGCCACAGGTAATAGAGAGTCTTTGAAGGATTTTAAGCAGGACCATTACTTGATGAAAACAATGTGTAAGCATCTGATAACACAGTGGTTATTACCTACAGAAGTGAAGAGGAGGAGGAGGAAGAGGAGGAGGACATCTTTCCAGGTGGAAAGAACAGCATTGCAAACTGCTGTAGAGCAGGACCTGGAAAGTGTGGCTGGAGCTGGGGGCAGTGTGTGGGGTGACCACACAATCTAGCATCTTCTGAGCACGAATGTGTGCTCTGACACTTCTGAGCACGAACGTGTGTGCTATGAACAGTTATTCCAGGACAGTACCTGTAAGTAAGGACTGTCCCGGGGAAAACTGGGAAGCACATAAACAGCTAGCGGAGTGGTGCCTGGTAATTTGGGGCCACATTACACAGGCCCACAGCCCATGGGAAAGAGCTGGGGTTTTATTCTAAGTGCACTGGGGAGGAAGACTTCGAAGGGTGTTGAACCAAGCAGTGTCATACCACGTTCCAATTTATGCAAGGTAAGGGATTCTCGTGTGAACGCGCAAAGGGTAAAAATTCAAGGATAGAGCATGACTCTTCGATATTGATCATTGCCTTGTTTTGGATGCACCGGAAAATAGCATGTAAGCACCTTGTTTATATCTCTTCAAAGTGTTCTATTGCTGCACATGGGAGGTCATTACAGTGTATCTCAGCATCCCAGGAACATTTGGCTTTCAAGTGAATCCCAACACACATGGAAACCACACAAAACAACTGAGTCAAGCACTATTACTTGCCTTACAACTTCCACTTGGAGATAGCCAAACCCCAGGCTATGGCCACCCAGCCAAGGGAGACCATGCTGGCTGGCTGTGAGACCCTCCAATTAGCTTCGGGGGCAGCACATGTCTGTGGCACTGAAAAAAGAATTTGGGCTGACATGAACTTCAGTGAGGTCCCAGGTGTCAAAGTTGAGTCACAGGGTGCCATAGGCAAAATATTTGCACCCCCGCCCTCAACGCATGTGTTGAAACCTTACCCCAGTGTGGTGCTATGAGGAGGTGGGGCCTTCTGGAGGTGATCAGGTTAGGAGGTGGAGGCCTCAGGAATGGCATCGGTGCCTGTACAAAAGAGACCTCGGAGACCTCAGGGACCTCCCTCACCCCTTCTGCCACCTGAGGACACAGCAACAAGACAGGCTCTATGAACCAGGAAGCCCTCACCAGATATCAAATGTGCTGACATCCTGATCTTGGACTCCCCAGCTGCCAGGACTTAGAAGTCAATTCCCACTGTTTATAGATTAGTCTATGGTGTTTTGTTACAGCAGCCAGGAGGGATTAAGACACAGGGAAACCAACTAACTTCCAAACAAGCATCCTAGGGGTGCAATGCTCCCTACATGTTCCCCAGATGTTTAAGACCACCAGCATTTATTGGGCACCTATGGCGTACAAGGCACGACGTTCAACCCTGGCAGTGGACTGCAATGATGAGTAAGTACCAGTGCCTGCCTTCTGTCAGGAAAAATACAGTAAAGAGATAACTGATCTCAGGGTATGACACATAAGCAAGATGATAAGCTAACAACTCCAATAAAGGTTCAGACACTGTGCTCTTGGTTAACAGAAAAAGAGATGAATATACTTAGTGGAGTAGGTGGAACTTACCCTGGGCAGTGAAAAATGGGAAAGACTTGGCAGGTAAACAGGCGGGAAAAGACATTAAGGCCACTGGAACCTTGGCTCTGTGATCAGTTCGTGTGTGACCTTGAGTAAGCCACCTAACCTAAGTTTTCATTTCCTCATTATTAAATTAGGAAAATGATGGTGCAAGGTTGTTGTGGGCAAAAGCTGAAATGATGTGCATGAGAGCACCCAACAAAGTGTCCAGCATCGAACAGGTTGCCCTCACCACCCATTCCGCTGACCCTGCATTCGGAGGAGGAAATCAGGGGAGTGAGCTGAACTTTGGGGGAGAATGGGAAATACTCCCGTTTGAAAGAAAGGCGGAATGAGTGGAGACAATGGCTGGAAAGCAGTTCTGGACCTAAGGAAGAGGAACCCAGGGCGTGAGAAACCCTTGGCTGAGGTGCTGGGTGTCCTTCACATGTCACACACATGTTACCCATATATATCTGTCCTTCCATCACCAGGTGGGGTGGGCTTAGTCTCAGGACCCAGTCACGACCCTGTGAATTGCTCAGGTCCAATCCCAACCCAGTCTGAACATCCTGCAACTAAAAATTAAGTTGTGAAGTTCATCTTCCAAAAATTAATCTCCACCAAAATTGTCAACAACTTAATAGAAAGAATTATTAAGGAATTAAAAATAACTGAAGCAACACAAGGGAGACGCTACTGCCCCTCTGACAATGGGAACAAGGGGAAGCTTGGAGTTATTGAAACTTAGAAGTTCCTCAAAAAATTAACACTGGAATTACTATATGATACCGCAATTCAGCTTCTGAGTAAACACCCAGAAGAACTGAGACCAGGGCCTCAAAGAGATATTTGTACACCTGTGCTCACAGCAGCGTTATTCACAGGAGCCAAAAGGTGGAAGCAGCCCAGGTGTCCATTGACGGACAACTGGATGAAGAAGGCAAGGTGTGTACACGCGATGGGATGTATCAGGGTTAAGAAGAAATGAAACTCTGGCACACGCTTCAACCCACGTGAACCTTCAGGTTTGTTTGTTACAAAATAAGTTTGTTACAAAAGGGTAAATACTGTACGATGCTACTTATAGGAAGTACCCAGAGGGGTCAAACTCATAGATACAAAGTAAAATGGTGGGAGCCCCAGGGGCTGGGGAGGAGAACAGATAGGGACTACATGGGGATAAAGCTCCAGTTGTACAAGATGAAAAGAGTTCTGGAAATTGGTCGCACCAACAATGTGAATGCTCTTAACAATATTAAACTATACCCTTAAAAATGGTTACAAGGGGTGGCACCTGGGCGGCTCAGTCAATTGAGCGTCCGACTTGGGCTCAGGTCGTGATCCCACGGTTCATGAGTTCGAGCCCCATATCGGGCTCTGCGCTGGCAGCTCAGAGCCTGGAGCCTGCTTCAGATTCTGTGTCTCCCTCTCTCTCTCTCAAAAATAAATAAACGTTAAAAAAATTAAAAAAAAAAAAAAGAATTAGACCAGAGGTCAACAGCATCACCTTTAAACAAAACAAAACAAAACAAAAAAAATGGTCACAATGGTAAATTCCGTGTTGTGTGTATTTTAGCAGTTAAAGAAAAACCAGAGTTTTGGAAGAGGAGTCTGGCAGAATTGAGACTCACACCCTGGGCGCTGGTGTCCCTGAGTTACAGGGATGTTCTGGGGCTGGGAGCTGAGGAGAAAAGGCCGCTAGAGCCATACTAGCAGGACAGGATGCAGAAGGAGAGGGGAAATCTCTTCTTTCTTCTGGCCATCCAGTCTCTCACCGCTTTGCCCGCTCGGCAGAGCCAAGCTCAGAGCCACCTGGCAAAGAAAAGCAGTTTGCAAAGTCCAGGGTCCTGCAGCACAAGTCGAGTGAGTGCAATGGTGCAGCTTTGAGGACAAGACCATGGCTGGCACCATGGGCCACACAATGTTTCTGAGCAAGGAAATTGCACAATCAGGGTTTTTGAAAGCTGAGTCTGTCTGGGAGAGACCCTGAGAGCCCAGCCTCAGGATTCTTCTGCTTTTGACACCAAGGTTTCTGTCCTATTCCTGAACCCTGAATCCTACTCCTCACTCTATCCTTAGTTCTAGTAAGTGGATTCTGTTGTGCTCCTAACTTTTGAGGCTGCCCAAAGGTTGGGGAGAGCTCAGAAGCATGAAAGTGACAGTCAGCTCGTGTCCCCTAATACGACCTGCTTTAAATACTGTAAGAGAGGAAAACATTTCCTTCCACCCATCTCAGGGTCTTGGCCGGGGCTCAGTAATAAAGACTGATTAGCAAGAGAAAAACACGAGTTTAATAATAGTAACGTGTGTCTCACGTATCCATGGGAGAAGCTCAGGCTTATATGGTATGTGTAACAAAGGACAGTAAAGTCCATTTCTCCATAGAAGTAACAGGACAAAGACAGCAGTTTGGGCTGCAATCAAACAACACAAAGAAATGAAAGGCATCCGAAGCGGCAAGGAGGAAGTGAAACTTTCACTCTTTGCAGACAACATGATACTCTATGTGGAAAACCCAAAAGATTCCACCAAACACTGCTAGAACTGATCCATGAATTCAGCGAAGTCACAGGATATAAAATCAATGCACAGAAATCTGTTGCATTTCTATACACCAATAATGAAGCAGCAGGAAGAGAAATCAAGGAATCGATCCCATTTACAATTGCACCAAAAACCATAAAATACCTAGGAATAAACTTAACCAAAGAGGTGAAAAACCTATACACTGAAAATTATAGAAGACTTATGAAAGAAATTGAAGAAGACACACACAAAAAAAGGAAAAATATTCCTTGCTCATGGACTGGAAGAGCAAATATTGTTAAAATGTCAATACTACTCAAAGCAATCTACATATTCAGTGCAATCCCTATCAACATAACACCAGCACTCTTCATAGAGCTAGAACAAACAACCCTAAAATTTGTATGGAACCAGAAAAGACCCCAAATAGCCAACACAATTCTGAAAAAGAAAACCAAGCCTAAAGGCATCACAATTCCGAACTTCAAGATGTATTACAAAGCTGTAATCATCAAGACAGTACGGTACTGGCACAAAAAACAGACACATAGATCAATGGAACAGAAGAGAGAACCCAGAAATGGACCCATAAATGTATGGCCAGTTAATCTTTGGCAAAACAGGAAAGAATATCCAATGGAATAAAGACAGTCTCTTCAGCAAATAGTGTTGGGAAAACTGGACAGCAACAGGCAGAATGAATCTGGACCATTCTCTGACACCATACACAAAAATAAACTCAAAATGGATGAAAGACCTAAGCCAAGACAGGAAGCCATCAAAATCCTAGGGAAGAAAGCAGGCAAAAACCTCTTTGACCTCAGCCACAGTAACTTCTTACTCAACATGTCTCCAGAGGGAAGGGAAACAAATACAAATATTGGGACCTCATCAGGATAAAAAGCTTCTGCACGACAAAGGAAACAATCAGCAAAACTAAAAGGCAACAGATGGAATGGGAGAAGATATTTGCAAAAGATATATCAGATAAAGGTTTAGTATCCAAAATCTATAAAGGACCTGGGCACCTGGGTGGCTCAGTTGGTTGAGCATCCGACTTTGGCTCAGATCGTGTTCTTGTGGTTTGTGAGTTGGAGCCATTTGCAAGAATGTGGATGGAACTAGGGTGTATTATGCAAAATTAGAGAAAGATAATTATCCTATGACTTCACTCACATGTGGAATTTAAGATACAAGACAGATGAACATAGGGGAAGGGAAGCAAAAATAAGATAAAAACAGGGAGGGGGACAAAACAGAAGAGGCTCTTAAATACAGAGAACAAACTGAGGGTTGCTGGAGGGGCTGTGGGTGGGGGGGTGGGCTAAGTGGGGGATGGGCATTAAGGAGGACACTTGCTGGGATGAGCGCTGGGTGTTATACGTAGGGGATGAACCACTGGAGTCTACTCCTGAAATCATTATTGTACTAGATGCTAACTAACTTGGATGTAAAACAAACAAACAAACAAATAATATTTTTTTTTAAAGAAAGAAAGAAACATTGCTGAGGGGAATGCCAATTCCTGTCACACACCATTTCTGTGACCGAGAGCAAAGGCAGACAGCCCAGACCCTAACCCTCTTTGCCACGTCAGTCTCGACTTTATTCAACCATATCTGTCTCAGTCACCAGGTGAAATAGGGCAGAGGAGACTCAGTAAATTATTAGGGGCGCCTGGGTGGCTCCGTCGGTTAAGCGTCCGACTTCGGCTCAGGTCACGATCTCGCAGTCTGTGAGTTCGAGCCCCGTGTCGGGCTCTGTGCCGACAGCTTGGGGCCTGGAGCCTGCTTCGGATTCTGTGTCTCTCCATCTCTCGGTCCCTCCCTTGCTCATGCTGTCTCTCTGTCTCTCAATAATAAATGAACATTAAAAATTTTTTTTAAATAAAAAAATATTAAGTGCTGTACAAATATCACTGCCACCAGCAGAACTGGCCAGTTCTCATCACTTTCCTTCCTCCCACAAGTGCTGTGAAAATCCTAAGGAACTTCACCTGAAAAGACCCCATGTTGTTTCAGGACTGGACACTAGGTGTTGCTATTTGTTGGGATAACATATTGTTAATTTTCTCCCGTGACTCCAGAAAGCCTGTATTTTTTGTAGATACAGAGATGGGTTTTTTTCTCTATTTGATTTTGAGAATTACCTTGTGTTTCCCATAATGTATACATAGTCAGTAAAGGAGACTATATTTCCCGAGACTTCACTTCTGTTTTCCCTCCTCCGGTGCCCCTGACTTTAACAATCACCCACCTCCCTGCAGTACAGTTCACTCCCCGGTCACTATTTCCTTCCTTCAGCCAACGTTTGTTGAGCATCATATACAGGCCAGGAACTGGACCGGGGGACTGCAGACACCAGAGAGAACAGACCAAGCGGCATCTGCCACACAGTTCGCTCTGATGCTTGTCCTCAGACAACAGCCCCCGTTTCCAAGTGTCTGTTGGGAAGGGGACTAACAAAACCTTTCTGTCTGTCCCCACGCTGAAAGCCCCGGAAGTGTCTTCCCTGAAGTTCACCTGCCTCTCTGTATTCACCTTGAGCACTGGCTCTTGACTTGAATGGAGCTCTCTCAAGTCATCAAGCTCTCAACCCGCACTTCCCGGACCCCCTCCTTCCTCCCCTCTGCCAACCGGGGGCCACACCCGAGCTTTGCACCGGGTCTTGCCCTTATCTCCGCCCCCAAAGCAACCACCAACAGTCAGGTCATCAGTGCCCTCGGCCTGGGCCATGGTGAGAGACCCCAAACTGGCTTTCCTGCCTCCATTTCTTCTCTCCTACAAATGCCTTGCCCTAATGACAGAGTGCTTCTTGTGAAGAGTGCTCCCCACCATGTGACCCCACCTCGATTCTTTATTCTAGAATATTTAAACCTCTCCCTAGCATCTAAAACTTTTCTCTGTCACCAGACTCCAAGCTACATAATCTGCATCCTACTTCTAAATTAACAAAAAGTGGGTAAAGAAATATTTCTGTGCCAGGCGTTGGCTGAGGCACATGGGCTACAGACATGAGCAAGACCGGACCCCTTCTCTCAGGATAAGCAGGTTATAAAATACCTGTAATAGACTGAATCGTGCCCCTCTCTCACAAATTCACATGTTGAAGCCTTAACCCGTGGTTCCTTAGAAGGTGAAAGTGCTCAAGGTGAATACAGAGAGGCAGGTGAACTTCAGGGAAGCCATCTCCGGGGCTTTCAGCGTGGGGACAGACAGGAAGAGTCTTTGAATAGGTAAGGAAGGTAAAATGAGGTCATATGGGGGGGGTCCTCCTAATCCAGTATGACTGCTGTCCTTCTAGGAAGAGGGGGTGACACCAGGGAGAGCAGCCTCGGAAGGAACTGACCCTGCCAGCACCTTGACCCCAGGCTTCTGAGTCTCCAGAACTGTGCTGAAATAAATGTCTGTTGCTTAAGCAACCCCGTCTGTGGAATTTTATGACACCTGACCTAGCAAACTAAGACAATAAGTAAATACAAAAAATCTTTGGAGGAAGGACGCTCGCCTGTATATGGGGACCACACAAGGAGTGGTCAACTCTCTTCTGTAAGCCCAGGGCTGCGTTCTTCCTTATTGTTCTCCTAATATGTCCAGTTTTGTCCAGTATCCATGGCTCTGCTCTGTTTCTTCCCTTGTACAGTCTGCTTCCTGCTCCACTGCTGCAGCCAGCGTTCACCGTGGAGGCCAAGGACAATGTTACCACAGTCTTTTCTCTGTTCTGAACTTGATTTCATTTGTATCTCCTTTTTGCTCCTGTACCATTTTCCGGGTGCCTTTCCTGTAGTCCTCATCCCCCTCATATTTATTTCTGTATCTCTGTAGTTTGACTGGCCAACTCTTCCCAATTATAAATGCTTTGATGTATGGAAATGTCTCTCACTTACCTTCATGTCCCTTATGGCACCTGTTACCGGGACTTAACACACAGAAGATGCTCAGTAAATAAGTATCTAACTGGAGCAAGGGGGAAACTCTGCTAGAATAAAGGAAGCCAATCATTTTTACGTGAACTTTTTAAAAAATTCTGTTTGAATGTTTATTTAGTTTTGACAGAGAGAGAGAGAGCATGAGCAGGGGAGGGGCAGAGAGAGGGTGAGACCCAGAATCCAAAGCAGGCTCCAGGCTCTGAGCTGTCAGCACAGAGCCCGATGCGGGGCTCGAACTCACGAGCTGTGAGATCACGACCTGAGCCGAAGTCAGATGCTTAACCGACTGAGCCACCCAGGCGCCCCTTACTTGAACTTTTAAGGAGAATACGGTTGTTCCTTCTTTCCTGTAAAACAAAGGCAAAAACTGCTGGGTTCTTTTCTGTTCTCTTGACGTCCTGACTCAACCCCCTCATGATTTTGCAGCTTCATCAGATTGCCAATGTTTCCTCTCCTGTGAACAAAGTATTTGGCCACATCTTGGCAGTCAAAGCTGTGAGCTTTTATTTTGTTTTTGAGAGAGAGCACAAGCTGAGGAGGAACAGAGAGAGACGGAGAATCATAAGCATACTCTACCCCCAGTGCAGAGCCCAACATGGGGCTTGAACCCACGACCCTGGGATCATGACCTCAGCTGAAATCAAAACTCAGACGTCTAACTGAGCCACCCAGGGGCCCCAAAGCCATAGGTTTTCAATTTACAGAAGTAGGGCTTTAGGTTTAATGGGGATAATCAGGAGAAGCTGACTCTCCAACCTGAGTCTTCAAATGTGGTTTATATGGATCTAGATGAAGTTTGGATGAAACGGGCACACTGGCCATGAGCAAACCTATAGGATCTAAGTACTGAGGAGTGAACCCGGAGGGGCTGAATGGGAACCACTAACTACAAGTCTAACATTTTCTGCCCTCTGGAAATGCGGCCTCTCTTCCGGAGGTGATTTTCCCCTTTTCCCGAGGTCTGCCTTCACCTTAAACCCGAGGGAGCCCAGAGAACAGCTTCAGAATTCCCCCCCCTCATTCTCAATCACAAACAAGTGGTTTCACCCGTAAACGTTCTCCTCTTCTCCTCTGCTGGCTAAACCTTTATTTTAAAACTGTAATTACAATATCTCTCAGAAATGTCAAGAACTCAAGCATGAGTAATCCTGGAGTTCAACAGGAGCAGAGGCCGTATTGCTCTATTGGGCTCGTAACACGGTCGTCTTCGTGTAAACTGAAGCTGGGAGACCCTGTGCTCGTCAACTCGTGGGAATTCTGCCGCACAGTGAAAACGTGAACCACAGTTACGTCCGACGGTGTCAGCGAATCTCACGGACCTGACGTCGAACGCAAGAAGCTGCTCACAGAGTCCGTGCTATACTATTTCATTATTACCAAGTTCGAGAATAGGCAAAGGGAATCTCCCGTGACGGTGAGGTTTACATGAGCAGATTCACGTAAAGTCCTCGGAAAAGTGAACGACTGGAAATCAATCCGTAAGCGTGAGCCACTTTTGTTAGAATGAGAGACGTTCAGTGAAACCTCTCTGAAATGAGTGGTGCTCATTAAACGGTCTTAATGAGGAGCCTGAAGGTAACCTTGTGGGAGAACCGCACAGGAGCCTCACTGAGGAACTTGGCTCTGGGAAGCAGGACCCCTGGACTTGCAGGCAGAGGTGAGGTCAGGAGGGAAATGGGCTCCCGGAAGGGCAGGAGGCAGAGGGGTCGGGAGAACAACAGGAACCATCGCATGGCTCGGGCAAGGGGTGGGACGGGGGTGGTAGCAAGTTATTTCTGAGAGGAGTGGGACTGAAGGAGCAGAAAAGCTTGTGGCAGAAGCTCCAGAGAGGGATTTTGGGGACACCCACGCCCCAAATAAGTAAAATCTAGGGCCGGGACTTGTTATAGCTTCAGAAAGCCACATCCTTGCTTTGGAAACAGCTCCAGGAAAAGCCCCCCAGCCTGTTCCAACCAGATCCCTCCCTCTTAAGATTCAGGAACGGCCCTGGGCCTCTGCTCCCTTATTTTCCTGAGGCATCTTCACGCTCCAGCCTCGCTTCGTGTTCTCCAGGAAGAATGCACACATGCTCAGGAGTGTTGAATTTGTTTCAAAACGTTGGAACATTTCTTTCTACTTACTGCTCTTTCCCGCCTACCCTCCTTTTACTCAGGAATTTTCTGATCCAAAGAGACTTAAAGAGTGGCTTGGGAGTTGATAGCAGGTGTTATCAAGAAGGCTTTGATACTGGTTTTTAAAGTACTATTTTCTTCAGATTTATCTTTCCATACATAAATGTAAAAGTGTCTCTGTAAAGTGCCCCACTGCACTTATAAACTATCATTCTCAAATTAATGGACAATCACAATGAAAAAGTAATTATAACCCTCTGTAATTATCACGGCACCATTAAGTTCTTCACGCCTCAAGATTGTTCTACATGAGAATGAGGGTTTCAACGGCGTGGCTCATCACACAGTTGCACAGATGCTATCTGATGTTCTTACCCCAATTGTGTTTCCTTCTTCCTCACCTCCAGATAAAAGAAGTATGATGCAGGAAAGGCATGAGCACAGAGGATCGAGTGTAAACTATTCACGAATTTTTTCAAAAGAAAGAACTACTTCAAATTATGTTTTGGTAGTAGAAAAGGGGACGCTTAGGCAAAACTTGCGGACTCGTTGGCATTCCTTTAGATAAATAGGTGAAGCCTGGATCTTTCACTCCGCAAACCACGAAAATCGCCAGGGTGAGGAGACTCACTGGGTTGGCTCCAACAGTGTGTGTTTCTGAGAAGCCGTCTCACAAAACCTGACCCCAGTGAAATGAGCCATTCATCACAAAGACTTTAAAAACATAGGGTATACTTTGTCTCTGATATATTGGGTCAACTTTGTCTATATAGTTACGGTTTTGTATGATAAGACCCAAACGGAGAGATTTCCACGAGCACACTAAAATTGTATGCAAAATCGTGCCTGTGCGCGCTTTGTCTTGTGGAGATGGATGTATATCCTTCATCACGTTCTCAAAAGGAGCCACAACTGAAATAAGGTTAAGAATCACTGACCTCCGGGTGAGGTTCAGAAAAACAAGACAAACCAAACCAAAACAAACCCGGAGAGCCCAAGAGCAAAGCCCACAGTTCACACAAAGACAGTCACAGGGTGGGTGGAGGGGACCACACAATAAAGGTGCTGAAGCATTAAACTAGCAAATAGCTGTGCAGAAGCAGAGAGAGCCATCAGTCCCCACCAGACAGGGTTTGCATATTGTGGATGCTCTGAGCTCAGTTTGCCAGAATTGATTTTTTCGAGTCAGGCTCCCAAATCATTCGGGTCAAGACTGTCCTCCCAAGCCCTTGGAGAAAGGGAGAAAGCCCGCGTGGACCGCAGGTGGGGAAACAGTCCAGCCAGGAGGGAAAGGTTGCTGGGGGGACGTGGCCTGGAACAATGCCGGGCTTAAACCTTATGGAGGCATGAGACAGGGCACCCATTGTTTGGATCATTTCAAGCCTTTTCAGTTTGTTTGTGGTGTGCCTAGAGGCCGTCCTTCCCAAGTGGCACCTTTTCTTGAGGGATGGGTCTCAGGAACCTGGAGGGGGAAGGGGAGGAGAAGGATTCACCTCCCCCTGGGCTCACCTCCCCCTGGATTCACCTCCCCCTAGATTCACCCCCCACCGCCCTGGATTCACCTCCCCCCGGACTCATCTGCCCTGGATTCACCTCCCCCTGGATTCACCTCTCCCTAGATTCACCTCCCCTTGACTCACCTGCCCCGAGATTCACCTCCCCCTGGACTCACCTCCCCCTGGATTCACCTCCCCCTGGACTCACCTCCCCCTGGGTTCACCTCCCTCTTGGCTCACCTCTCCCTGGGCTCACCTGCCCCTAGATTCACCTCCCCCTGGATTCACCTCCCCCTGGATTCACCTCCCCCTGGATTCACCTCTCCCTGGACTCACCTGCCCCTAGATTCACCTCCCCCTGGACTCACCTCCCCCTGGACTCACCTCCCCTTGGACTCACCTGCCCCTGGATTCACCTCCCCCTGGACTCACCTCCCCCTGGATTCACCTCCCCATGGACTCACCTGCCCCTAGATGCACCTCCCCCTGGACTCACCTCCCCCTAGCACCTCACTGCTGATTATCTCTTGTTTCTGGTTCTCCTGGCATTTTCGTAGCCCTGAACTTGGAGCACTCGCCTCTCTTCTCCCACGACCTTATCCTTCTTCCTCCAAGTTTGACTTTTGTAGTAAGAGGAATAGGTTACATTTGCATTTTTCAGACCCCTTTGGAGGAACGACCCTTGCGTGAAACACTAGTGTATTGAGCTTCCCTGCTGTGAACTTGTACAAAACTAATCATCTTGAGGACCAACTTCTAGTACGTGCTGTGTATTTATACACCGTTGTAGCATAATTTTTTAAAAAGTAGTAGGATGAACTGACAACGTTGGGGTCCAATTAGAGTTTATTTGCATCACAAGTGACCTGGCCCAAAGGCTCACCTACTGTCAAGCAAGCAGTAGGCAACGGCGGCAGGTGAAAGCAGCAGGTGGTGAAGGTGACAGGTGAAGGCAGCAGGTGAACAAGGCGGCAGGTGAACAAGGCAGCAGGTGAAGGTCTCTACGCCTCTGTCCGTTCTGAGTTGCTCTTACTCGATCAGTTCATTTACTTGTTCATTAACTGAACACATAGTGGGCACCGGAGTCCTCTTTTTGGGGTATATTTCCTGCCTTTCAGGGATGGAAGATTCCTGTAAGGAGAGACAAGTATGTAACTGTGTGAGGTGGTGCACAGGGGGGCTATTGACTCATCAGGTATGAAGTCTCCCATTGGTCTAGAGGACATGAGTCGTTTCCTCTCTATGAAGTCACATCTGGGAGGGGCTTGAGGGTCGAGTAGGGATGTGTGGTGGAGGGAGAGGCAGAAGGAGAACATTCCAGTGCCGAGAAAAACACATGAAGACACTCAATAAGAAAAGACTGGGAAGACAGTGGTGCTAGAAAGTCCATCCCTCGGAACCTTCTAGCAAGGGAGTAGATTTTGTCAGAGGGGTGAGGAGACAGGTAACGATGGGTAGTACAGAGGGAAAAAGTGGAGGGTGAGTCTGCAAAGATAGCTGGAGGTTCCTAGTAGGAAAACCCATATCTGCTACACAATTGCATTTTATCCCCAAAGCAACATGAGGATAACAGCGTTTTCAAGTGTAGCAATGATGGCCATCACATGTTTCATTTTGTCCTAAGTACTTGTCTACATTAACTTATTTAGACCTTATACCAATTTTATGAGATAGGTACTATCGTTGTCCCCATTTGAAGATAATGAAACCAAAGCACAGAGAGGTTAACCAAATTACGAGGGCCACACAGCTAGTAAGTGATGAAGCTGTGTGAATTAGTTAAGAGAGATTTGGACAAATACCGGACAGCAATGTGCTGTGTGTCCCAAGGTAGTGGCAAGGAATCCAGTCTGGAGGATGTTATAGCAATCCAAAAAAGGGATCTTGTGTCGAGACAGAGCTAAGATGTAAAAGTGCATCAAAAGTATTCTGTGTGGGGGCACCTTGGGCTCAGTAGGTTAGCACTCGACTTTGGCTCAGGTCATGGTCTTGCGGTTCATGGATGGAGCCTCACATCAGGCTCTGTGCGGACAGCTCGAAGACTGGAGCCTGCCCCCTCTCCTGTTGTGCTCTCTCTCTCTCTCTCTCTCTCAAAAATAAATAAACATTTAAAAAAAGTATTCTGTGTCAAAATCCTGTCTCTCCTCTGCTTGTTACCGGACCCAAAGCAGTCTGAGTTTTCCAGGATGACTTCATCATAGATTAAAGCTTTGATAAAGAATGTCGACTGAACCTGGGTGAGCATTGACTCTTGATTTTGGCTCAGGTCATGATCCCAGGGTCATGGGATGGAGCCCCAAATTGGGCTCCTTGCTGAGTGTGGACCCTGCTCGAGATCCTCTCTCTCTCTCTCTCTCTCCCGCAGCCCCACTCCCTGGCTCACACACACTCTCTCTAAAAAAATAAAAAAATAAAATACAAAAATAAAGTGGGGTGTGGTATTTCCTTAGTGCATGAATATAAAAGAAAAGATGTTCTTTTATAGGGGTTCAGGCAGGGGGTGCTGCTCACAAGGAGACCTTGCATTTGCTCTGCCGAAGAAGGTGGCTTTCTGAGAGCTTAATGAGCAAGTTGGGGTTGGATGTCACGCCTGCAGGCACTGGTCTCAATTTACTTAGCTGGTGCATAGAGAGGATATTTTTGCCTTATTCGTTCGACAAACCTTGTTTGGGCACTGTCACCTGCTGGGATTGTGCTGAGTGCTTGCAATCGGAGCCAAATAAAACGTGGTTGGTGACTTCAGGAAAGTTCTCTCTGGCCCCTTTATCAGTCAAGCTCCAGCCAGGAATAAGAAGCAACACCAGTTATGCTAACGAAGAGGAATTTGTGCAGGGGGTTGGTTTCCTGGGCGATGGGCATCTGGGCAGGCAAGGGAGGCATGGCTGGGAAACCAGGCAACACGAGTGAAGCACGAGGCCGGGGAGCAGGGTCGAACCTGGGAACCCGTCCCAACAGCCATTGCCAAGGCGAAGGGTCACCCCAGGTGATGCGACAGAGGAGGAGGCAAGTCCTGTCAGCCTCCAGGCTGCAGTCTTCCCTCATGACCCCTGCGATGCCCCCGGTGGGGGCGGGGGGCAGTGTGCAGAGGGGAAGAGTCTGCAGGGCTGAGGCGGGGAGACAGAAAGGCCAGCAAATCAGTCATTCTGGAAGAGAGTCCAGTCTGGGTCTGAGCTGGAACTGAAACATGCCTGAGCTGCAGGCCTCCGAGTTGGAACGTCCAGAATTTGACTCTCTTGCACCCGCCTTGGGGCCTTTGCCCGGGGGGGTTCCTTCTGTCTTGGAACACTTTTCCCCAGCCCTTTTGTTTTCACTTTTTTAAAGCCTCTGCCCCAAAGTCCCGTCTTGATGATTGTAATCGAAACCCTACCACTGCCCCCATTCTTTTATCTTGCCTTATTTTTTCCTAGAATATTTATCATGGTGGAAAATAAACATGTCACGTTATAACAAATAAACATTTGTCATCATGTTGCAATTTCACATATTCATTTATTGCTTTCTTGTTAATTTTTGGGCGCCCCCCCCCCCCCCGCCTCTTTGGAACACATAATCCTCCTGGGTGGGAATTGTTGTCTCTTGTTTCCCCACGGGCCGAGAGCAGTCGATGCCATCCGGATAGCTGTTGAACGAACACGGGAATGAGGGGATGCTTAGCTGAGGAAGAATAAGAAGGTTGTGTGGGGCAAAAGGCTAATAAAACTAGTAAGAAAAGACTCATAAGGAAAGTGCTGTGTCTGTCGAGATACCTGATCGCTCTCCCATGTAGGAAGGAGCAGCCGCAGGAAGAAAATGCAGGAGGTGTGTCGCAAACAGTATCTACAAGGTGAGCCCAGGTGCCAAAGCGGATCAGGGCTGGGGACAGGACACCTGCCAGCGACTCCACATCGAGGCCTTGGACATTGTAGGTACACAGGTTTCTGGCCAGGCCAGCGGCACGGTCTCATAAACCGTGCGCGCTTGGGTTTGTTGGAGCGAACGATGAAGAAGGTGTGAAAGGGGAGGGCTCGGCAGAGGCCACCCCTCTTTGTAAATGCAGAGCCAGTGTTCCGTTTGCCAGAGATCCTTCCAACATTCTTTGGGCCACACTCCGCTAATATGAAAATTCTACCGGACTGCCACGAGGAAAAAAGAGTAAAAGATACAGAACACGACTCAAAGAAAAGAAAAGAAAAGAAACAACAGCCCACTACAGAAAAGTACTTTGAAAGTACCTGCGGTGAAGCGAGCAGTGTGGCTCAACGGCACCTCCTGCTTTGTTCTCAGGTAAAATCCCAGACCCCTGCACCTGTAAGTTATTCCCTACAACCATGTGGACATCATCTCAGCCTCTCTGATTCAGTCCTAAGCACTGTCCATTTAATTTTTTTAAATGTTTTCATTTATTTTTGAGACAGAGACAGAGCGTGAGCAGGGGAGGGGCAGAGAGAGAGAGGGAGACACAGAATCCGAAGCAGGCTCCGGGCTCTGAGCTGTCAGCACAGAGCCCGACACGGGGCTCGAATCCATGAATGGTGAGATCATGACCTGAGCTGAAGTCGGACGCTCAACCGGCTGAGCCCCCCAGGCGCCCCTCCATTTAATTTTTAACAAAACCCTTCGCACATGTGTGGTCTTGCTTTCTGTTTCTGTTTCTCATCGTAACACGTCAAGGAAAGTGTACAAAGACGCATAGTGTCGACACAGTATATTGATAGCCCAAAGTTCTATGCATACTTCTGTAGGAGGAAAAAGTTGTATTGCTGTATTTAAGGAACCTTTCTTTTAGAAAGGTTTACGGAATGTTGCTTATGTGCAATGGGGTTGCCAGATTTAGTAAATAAAAATACAGGATGCTCAGTTAAATTTGAACTTCAGATCAACAGTAAATACTTTCTTACTAGAACTACGTCCCATGCAATGTTTGGGATGTACTCTTGATTTAGGTGGGCCAGGTCCCAGGACCCAGAGGGGACCCCACAGGACCAGCCAAGAGGGTCTGTGGCTGCATGCGGGATGGAAATCAGATGCCAGCCAGGAGGCAATGAGGGCAGAATCTACCGAATAACGCCAAGTGGTGTGAGTATAGTAGGCAGAGCGTCTGGGAGACTCAGATGGAAGGGAGTCTCCCCACCACTTGGGGTTGGGGGTTTATACTGGAAAGGGGTCCAGGGTAAATGTTCTTTCAGGAATCCAGGGTGGGGTCCAATTGAAAGCAAGTGGCAGGTGAACAGCAGGTGTTGTAACATAAATCACTGAAGCCGGGGGGCAGGGGGGGGTACTGATGCCAGTGTCAGCCGAGTTTGACAGACACAGAGCTGGAACAGGCTTGGGGGCCCGTCTCTTACGTTATCAGGTGTCGGGGGCCTAGGACGAAACACAGAGAACGATGAAGTTCTTACTCCCCGCCTTGGGGTGGGAACATAGCTTTTTCGGTTTACTCAGATACAAGGTGAAATATGGCGCATGAGTAAGTGGGACCTCGCAGAGAAACAGATGGAGCCCGTCGTTCAGCTTCCCTACCTTATTTGTACTGAAAATAATAGGACATTCCAAGTTTACTGGGCAGCCTGCGTTTTATCTGGCAACTCAATATTTGCAATGTGGTCTGTCTCAGGATAGAAACACAGGAGAATCAGCAAAAACTCTAGGCTTCTGCCACGCCTACTCAAGGCAGATATAACCACCCTGTACAGTGCTTGATTTCAAATGTTTTTAAGAGTGTGCTAACTGCACAGGAAGTGACTTCTTACTAACTAATGAGGATCCTGTTACAGAGAAGGTGTATTCCTTCTCTTTAAGGCTTACATCCACTGTTTTTACAAGTTAAGTTTTGCCTTGACCTTCCCAGCCTGTAGTTAATTTCTTCATAGGAAATTAAGTTTGTATCACCAAGACTCAGAGCTGAAAATTCATTTTATTGTCTACCTGGTGGTTAGATTTGCAAGTCGGGAGCAGTGCTGTGTGTCTATTTCAGTTACCCAACCTTGAATGAAACCTGTATTCAAGAGGAAAGGCTTGCTTTCTGGCCCCTGTTGAGGTTTAGCAGGTGAAGCTTTCTCTGGCTTGAGCATTTCTGCTTAGCGGTGATGTTAGGAGGAAAACACGGGGAGGCTCGCGCACCAATCAGGTGTGTGGATTGCTCGCTGGTTTTGCAGAAAGACAAACAAGGTTTGGCATTTGCAGTTACGAACTTGTATACAAGCCCTTCAGAACACACCCACACAAACTGTTCAGTTAAGGAGTACCACGCCAAATTTCCCTGTTGTTTTACAGGTGGAACTTCACTGGTGTAGGCCTTAAAGAGGTCTGAAATAGAAGTATCTGATTATTATACGACGTGTCCCTGTGGAAATCACATTTCATTTGAATTCCACAAGAGAAAAGAGGTGAACAAACCCTATGTTATTTCTACTCGCAAGTGTTTACTTGCAGAGGATATGAACCCATGTTGAACATATTTCCATGGGATGCAACACGGACAAACCTACCCTGAAAGTGGATTTAGGGGAGGTGGGGGAAATGGAGAGATGCTGTTTTCACGGGTGTTGAGTTTCAGCCTGGGGAGATGAGAAAGTTCTGGGGAGGGACGGGAGTGATGGGTATACGCACCGCAGTGTGCGTTTGGACGTAGCCAAAATGGCAAATTTTATGTTTTATATATTTTACCACAATAACGAATTAGACCAGAATACCAAAAGTTACATTTTTAAGTATTCTGGGTAACCTGAAACATTTCTGGGGCGGCTACCCTTTTAGGAAGAAAGCACCACCTTAAACGTAGTTAGGAGTCATCTTTCACGTTCAGTGATACTGTTGGATCATAGGAGATTGGGATCTTCACAAAAGCACCTTGCATACGGGGCCTTGCAGCAGTTGGGAATTATTAACTGGAGAGCCCTGGCTGACCTTAACTACCACTCAGTACATAATCTTTAATTAATATAACTCTACACTAAGTGGTTAGCGTTCCAAGGAACATGCTGCCGTGACTGCCTCCAAGTAGACTGGTTCACTGTGCCACGTGACTACATTAGTGTGTGTCCAAACGGTGGAAGGCACACTTGTGGACCTGCGGCTGCCGTGGCCCTTGGTGATGCTGGTTGTTTACGAACAAATTTTTATGTTTATGAACAAATAAGCATAAGGAAAACACCCAGGTATGAATGGGAGTGTAGAAAGTGTAAGTAAACTTTTAAACTAACCTTATTAGCTCTGCTAATTAACCCACTTATCTGTCAGAGCCAGGTGGTGAGTAAGGAGGGAACAAAAAGTATTTTTCCTTAAAACGTTTTCTCCCAGGTCTGAATACAACTACACAGCGGTCATGATTTTGCAAAGGCTGATGCCGAAGGCCAGGTGGCGGGTGGGAGGGAGCTCAGCAGCACACTAGGGGGCCTCACAGGGGTCTGGGGGGGTACCGCACTCCCTCCACACCAGAAAAATTGGGGAGCCCACTGGGAGGGAGATCAATAGTCCTGTCTCTGGGACCACTGAACTCCATCCAGGTGGACTCTCTTCCTCCCCTGTGCGTAACAAGGAATTTGGAATAGGCCATTTCCCAAGTCTCCTTCCAGATTTATATGCTGATTATACAATTTGCCCCACCCGCCAGTCCCATAATAACTGAGGCAGTTTTCCTGATGGGACCAGGCAGCAGTGGCCCTCCTGTCCTTGGCCTGGAAGGACATGCTGACTCCAGAGCTCTGGTGACAAGAGATGGATGCTGTAGAGTGAGCAGGGGACTAGTGTCTTAGGGAGTGGTGTCGTTTCACTGGGAACAGGAACCGACTACAACTAACCCGAGTAACACGGGGACTTTACCGGAAGGACACAGAATTTTCAGAATTTAAGGACAGGAAGTTGAGCTGGACCTCACAAGGGACTGGAAATCCAATGCTGGAAAGCTGGGCACAAAGATGGAACACCGCTCCGATAACTCGGTCTTCCCTTCTCCCCTCTTTCCTCTAGTATCTCCTGCTTTTGTTCCACCAGCTCCAACACCCTGCTCATGCCTAGAACCTAATTCCAGGTTTACAGGGCATTTCTATCTCAACATGAAAGAGACCAACTGCAGCTCCACTGGTGACCAAAACCCATGCTGCAGAGACTCTCAGCTGTTTGGGTTTGAGACAGATCGACTTCAGTTTGCTATGCCAGTGAGTATGGAGCACGTGGCTCAGTGCCCACTCAGCAGGGGCTCTGGGAGCAGATGCCCTTGAACAAGGACGTGCTATGCATACACTCCTCAAGCTTACTTCGGTTGCAAGCAGAAGCCTTCCCTGGCTCGTCAAGCAAAAGAATGTTTTGGAAATACACAGGGATTATCACCTGTAATCAAAGGAGGCAGGGCAGGTCCTGGTCCTCAGCAAACGGTGTTAACAGACCTTTTCTTTAGGGTACAGCCATTTATGTGACTGTTCTAAGGGCTACCTTCTGTGTTTTCCTGTGCCATATGTTAAATTCCTGGAGGTGCGGGAAGACCATGAAGGGCCTGGTTTAGGATGTGTCCATTTCTGGACTCATCTGTTTTACAGGGACATGACCAACCTGTCCCACTTTTCCTAGGACCATCCCAGTGTTTTTTTTTTTTTTTTAATTTTTTTTTCAACGTTTTTTATTTATTTTTGGGACAGAGAGAGACAGAGCATGAATGGGGGAGGGGCAGAGAGAGAGGGAGACACAGAATCGGAAACAGGCTCCAGGCTCCGAGCCATCAGCCCAGAGCCTGACGCGGGGCTCGAACTCACGGACCGCGAGATCGTGACCTGGCTGAAGTCGGACGCTTAACCGACTGCGCCACCCAGGCGCCCCATCATCCCAGTGTTTTAAGTGCCAAAATTCTAGTGTCCTGGGATCCCCCTCAGTCCTGGGCAAACCAGGACACTTGGTCACCTAAGAACATGGTCACTTGTACATGGTATATGGTCCTTTGAGGGGACCTCTCTATTTATTAGGGGCATCTCTACCACAAGCAAAGAATTGTGGTGAGCTATATGGAAACATTTCATGACATTTCGCGGAGTGCCTGTTACATTCTACTTCTTGATGGGGGGGGGTGGTGCACGCATGTGTGTACACACACAAACACAGGCGCGCACACACGCTCTTCCCAGTCTCTCAAGGCCACACCTCTCCACTACATGATTTGGTGATGTCACGCACCACCACAAAGCGACTGCTAACCTCCCCAACGTGGGCAAGCGGGAAGCTGTACCCTTCTACTGGGTGCAGGGCTGATGTCGTGCCCTGCAGGCACAGACTGTCTACATGTTGTCCATTCTTCCTTCTCTGCTGTTGACAATCCTATCTGTACCTCTCACAACATAACCCCAGAGCGAGAGAAAAAAATTGTCATACCTTTTCTTCCTAAAGAGGAAAGGGGGGACTTGGCGCGCAAGAAAGTATTCATTAAACACAAGCAGCAAGCAAAACAGCCATAGAGGTAACCGTCCTCATCCCTGTGGCTGGTAACGAAGCCTCATTACCATTCTAAGGGCTCAGTAGTTCCAGCGGGCATTTCGGTTGGTTGGGGCGATCCGCCCAATGCGGTGATATGAGGGGTAAGAGCCCTGCTGGTCCCCCCTTAAAGGCCTTGATCACTGTTTTGGCGTCCCCGATGCAGCCCCCCGGCTCCCCCGTGCGGCCGGGCTCTCTCCGACGCCCCTCTCTCCCGCAGGCCCTCCCGCCTCCTCCGATCTCCAGCGCGCGCTCGTCGCTCCCGACCGTCTCTCCGAGAAGGGGGGGTGGGAGGGACTTGCGCCTCCCGTCCCGCAGCGCCGGTCCCTCTCCCCGCCCGCCCGCCCGCCCGCGTCACCTTCCACCCCGCAAAGCGGAGCTCCGCGTCTGGGCCCCGCGGGGCCCCACCGCCGCCACCAGCCCACCGGCCGGCGGCCCCGAGGACCCCGCGCCCCTGCCCGCGGCCTGGGGGCGGGACTTCCGGTCCCGCGCGCGAACGCCTTCCGGCGCCAGGCGGAAGCCGGCTCAGGGTCCGCGTTGGGGCCGGAGCGTCCCGGACGCCGGTCTCCTCAGTGGACGCGTCTTGGCCACGCCGCCGCCGCCGCCGCCGCCGCCGCCGCCGCCGCCGCCGCCGCCGCGCGACGGGGAGACCGGGTAGGGCCGGGGGGGCCGGGGGGACCTGGGCGCCCCGCGCGGGCGGAGGGCGACCGAGCATGGTCGGGGCCGCGGGAGGGGTGCCGTGAGGGGCGGGGGGCCCAGCCGCGTAGCCTCGCCGCGGGTCCGTGCTGGCTTCCGGACGTGTGTGTGGGTTGGAGGGACATCGGACGCTCCGGGGACACTCGAGGTCTCCCTTCAGCCGAGTCCCCTTCGGGCTGCACTTCTTTGTCACAGGAATTTAGCAGCCCTTCCTCCGGTCGGGGGCTCGGACCCCAGGCCCCACGTACAGTCGCCCACGCCCCCGACTGAGCCAGCAGGCGCCCGCGGACCTACTGCTGTCAGGCTGACCGCAGTTCTCGTTCTGGAACCCTCCGTGGCGCCAGAGTTTAGCTTGTGCTGCTTCCACTGCCCCGAGCGACCTCGTCAGCACGCTTGGAGCTGCGGAGAGGGTCGCAGGGAGCTGTGCCTGCGCTTGTACTGGAGCCCCTGTGCGTTAGTGACTCGGTTTACCCAGTGAGGACAGTCTAGGTGCGGTTTTAGCGGATTACACCCAGTCCCTAGGATACGGGTTAGTGACTCCGTTTACTCAGTGAGGACGCTCCAGGTGCGGGTGCAGCCGATTACACCCAGTCCCTAGGGTTCGGGTTAGTGACTCGGTTTACCCAGTGAGGACCCTCCAGATGTGGGTGGAGTGGATTACACCCAGTCCCTAGGGTTCGGGTTAGTGACTCGGTTTATCCAGTGAGGACAGTCTAGGTGTGGGTGCAGCCGATTACACCCAGTCCCTAGGATCCGGGTTAGTGACTCGGTTTACCCAGTGAGGACAGTCTAGGTGCGGTTTTAGCGGATTACACCCAGTCCCTAGGATACGGGTTAGTGACTCCGTTTACTCAGTGAGGACGCTCCAGGTGCGGGTGCAGCCGATTACACCCAGTCCCTAGGGTTCGGGTTAGTGACTCGGTTTACCCAGTGAGGACCCTCCAGATGTGGGTGGAGTGGATTACACCCAGTCCCTAGGGTTCGGGTTAGTGACTCGGTTTATCCAGTGAGGACAGTCTAGGTGTGGGTGCAGCCGATTACACCCAGTCCCTAGGATCCGGGTTAGTGACTCGGTTTACCCAGTGAGGACAGTCTAGGTGCGGTTTTAGCGGATTACACCCAGTCCCTAGGATACGGGTTAGTGACTCCGTTTACTCAGTGAGGACGCTCCAGGTGCGGGTGCAGCCGATTACACCCAGTCCCTAGGGTTCGGGTTAGTGACTCGGTTTACCCAGTGAGGACCCTCCAGATGTGGGTGGAGTGGATTACACCCAGTCCCTAGGGTTCGGGTTAGTGACTCGGTTTATCCAGTGAGGACAGTCTAGGTGTGGGTGCAGCCGATTACACCCAGTCCCTAGGGTTCGGGTTAGTGACTCGGTTTACCCAGTGAGGACAGTCTAGGTGCGGTTTTAGCGGATTACACCCAGTCCCTAGGATACGGGTTAGTGACTCCGTTTACTCAGTGAGGACGCTCCAGGTGCGGGTGCAGCCGATTACACCCAGTCCCTAGGGTTCGGGTTAGTGACTCGGTTTACCCAGTGAGGACCCTCCAGATGTGGGTGGAGTGGATTACACCCAGTCCCCAGGGTTCGGGTTAGTGACTCGGTTTATCCAGTGAGGACAGTCTAGGTGTGGGTGCAGCCGATTACACCCAGTCCCTAGGATCCGGGTTAGTGACTCGGTTTACCCAGTGAGGACAGTCTAGGTGCGGTTTTAGCGGATTACACCCAGTCCCTAGGATACGGGTTAGTGACTCCGTTTACTCAGTGAGGACGCTCCAGGTGCGGGTGCAGCCGATTACACCCAGTCCCTAGGGTTCGGGTTAGTGACTCGGTTTACCCAGTGAGGACCCTCCAGATGTGGGTGGAGTGGATTACACCCAGTCCCTAGGGTTCGGGTTAGTGACTCAGTTTACCCAGTGAAGACCCTCCAGATGCTGGTGGAGTGGATTACACCCAGTCCCTAGGATATGGGTTTAGTGACTCAGTTTACCCAGTGAGGACAGTCTAGGTGTGGGTGCAGTGGACTATACCCAGTCCCTAGGATATGGGTTTAGTGACTCAGTTTACCCAGTGAGGACAGTCTAGGTGTGGGTGCAGCCAGTTATACCCAGTCCCTAGGGTTTGGGTTAGTGACTCGGTTTACCCAATGAGAACAATCTAGGTGTGGGTGCAGCCGATTACACCCAGTCCCTAGGGTTCGGGTTAGTGACTCAGTTTACCCAGCGAGGACCCTCCAGATGTGGGTGGAGTGGATTACACCCAGACCCTAGGGTTCGGGTTAGTGACTCGGTTTACCTAGTGAGGACCCTCCAGATGCGGGTGGAGTGGATTACACCCAGTCCCTAGGGTCCGGGTTAGTGACTTGGTTTACCCAGTGAGGACCATCCAGATGGTGGTGGAGTGGATTACACCAGACCCTAGGGTTCGGGTTGGTGACTCGGTTTACCCAGTGAGGACAGTCTAGGTGCGGGTGCAGCCGATTACACCCAGTCCCTAGGGTTGGCTACCACAAGGCCACAGACTGTGTTGAGTGTTCCCGGAACCATGGTGTCTCACTCACAGTAAACACAGGTGGTGTCTCTAGTGGCCAGGGAGGGGCTTGTCGGCTTATTTTGTCATTACTGCAGCTCATGCTGAGTATTCTCCTCATTGTCTACACTGCATGTGATTTTTATTGGCTGCGCTTCCTAAGGACATCGTACAGCCTCTCACTTAGGTATAATTAGAGACTCCGACCTGAAAAGGCGAATTGGGTTTTGCCACAAACTGGGCACCCAGCAGGGCAGTCCTCGCACTGTCACTGTTGGAGGGGACAGCTGCCTAGAGCCTTCCTCCTCTTGGGTGCTAGACTGCGTCGGTGCAGGTTGCCCGGATACCAGGTTCTGTGGTCTGACTTGCACTAAGTGAACTAGAATGTTCTGTGTTTGTTGGTGCCTCAGTGTATTGGCTGACTTGTAAATCCCTCACCCCCTCCCCCCCCCCCCCGCCCCCCGGCTTTATCAGGTGTAATTGACAGACAAGAACTGTGTGTATTCTAGGCGCACCGTGTGGTACACATTTTGATGTACATTGTGACATGATGGTCACAATGAAGCTGATGACACATAGTGACCAGTACCTAGCCGTCTTAAGATCTACCTCGTCCAGATCTCAGATCACAGTGTTAGTAACGCTTATGAACTCTTTTTTTTTTAAAAAAATTTTTTTTCAACGTTTTTTATTTATTTTTGGGACAGAGAGAGACAGAGCATGAACGGGGGAGGGGCAGAGAGAGAGGGAGACACAGAATCGGAAACAGGCTCCAGGCTCCGAGCCATCAGCCCAGAGCCTGACGCGGGGCTCGAACTCACGGACCGCGAGATCGTGACCTGGCTGAAGTCGGATGCTTAACCGACTGCGCCACCCAGGCGCCCCTCGCTTATGAACTCTTGATGGACTTGAAAATTTGTACTTGAGTTGGGTGTAATCTCCTTATATTTAGGGACATAGCTGATATTTACAGGTGGAGAGCAGTGTCTAGAAATAAACAGTGCTTCAACATGTAATTAAGTATAGTGGGTAATTTCTCAACTAGAAAATGGTAAAATGGCCTGATCTTTATAGTTATTGTGTTGATTGCTGTGTGGATTTCTCTGTATATCTTCATTTAATCTGTTTCTTTAAGTTAGACAGTGTTCCTTTTCTGATAAGGCTTGTTCCGAATTGTCCATAAAATCTTGGTTTAAGAAACGTATTCCTCCCCCTTCGCTTGGTTTTTGGGAGATAAAACAGTTGGGAAAGTATGCAGGTCTTTAGACTTTAGTTTGCGGTTGAGGAAGTGCTTGTTTTTGAAACACAAGAGCCCGCCCTCTCTGGCAACTGTCTAGTTATATGTCTGAATGATATATTTGAAATTGGATTGCTGTGTGTTCTGGATAATCTCTGGGATTTTTCTTTGTTCTAATCGTTGAGTAAAATTTTAAGTTTTCTGTAGATGAACCCAAGTGTTGTTCTGTAGGATTGTGATACATTTTACACTTTAACCAATAGTGGAAATTTTAACAGGGCTGGGCAAATTACTAGTTATTCTTAACAGATTTATTACTTATTTTTGTTTCTGCGATGGCAAAATGCGTAGCTGTGCGACGGGAGAACTACTAAGACAGTGATGGCCCGGGCTGTTTTTATTTTCACGTATTTACACATTGCTTTCCATAGTCACCTGTTTGTAATATGTGCAGTAATTTGCTATATTGGGATTTTGGGCTCTGTGCTCCCTGACTGTCAACTTTATAATTACATAGTCTGCTCTCTGTTACCCGTATACCCCATTACAAGGGCACCCCCTGCCGTTTGATGGTATTGATGAAAGGACAGTGTTGATCTGCAGACCTACTGTCCAGCTGCAGGGCCTGTGACGCATGCTGGCTGTCACCAAGATTAGCTGAGGCATCATCAGCCTCTTCTTTTAGTAGGACTTTCTGCCCTTTCTGTGCTGCTGAGTGAGACCTTTTCTCTCAGTGACTGAGATGACGTTGGCCTCAGCCAAAAGGGCTGTCGGTATAGCCTAGTTCGTTCTGCTGACCTTGATCCCATAAATCTTGGCAAATTTTTTGCCCTCCTGACATGCAGTTATGGCTGTGAACCATTTGTTTACGTTGTTATTGTTTGAAAAACAGTTTAAATACTAAATCATGATTGGATTATATAACTGGACTACACTTACTTTTGCTTGGAGCGAGGCATCACATTAAATTCTACAGGAACCATTCTTTGAAGTGATACAGTTGCAAATACTACAGAAAATACACTGATTGTCATTAGTCTTTGTTCTTGTTATGAGTTTTGTTTGTTGGTTTGTTTTAGTTTGAGATCCTCATGAAAAGAAACTGTCCAGTAGGAGATGGGGGGGGGAGGGGATGTTAGGAGGTGATGGTGGGGGCTTTCTGCAGTGGTTTACACCTGCACGTTGTAACAACTGCACGTTGTTTACAGTTATCAGTGCTTGGTGGTAATAAAAAGAAGAAGGACGTAGTTGGCTTTATCATTGTTTTAAAATACAGACAGTGCTCTCCTTTATTGCCTGCGGGGCGTAGAGAGAGAAATTCCTCCTGCCGCTCCCACCTGCCTGCGAGAGAACGACCTGGCAAAGGCTCTTGAAGTTGGAAAGTTTACGTGGTCACTGGGAATCGTGGAGAGGCTTGAGGGAAGGATTGAAATGTGAATAAAGAAACAAACATTGAGGTTTATTTTAGCATTGGTATTTTTCGTGGACATTGACGGGAACACTGCGCATACAAGAAGACCAAGCACCGCGTACGAGTGACCTCGTCTTAGTTAAAGCGGAGATGATAGGGCCGACCCGGGAAGTGATGCATTGTCAGGTTCTAGACTTTCCCACAAGAACTAGTGACCACACAGGTAAGAAGTATCGGAGTCAACACCGAACATTTCAGACCTAGGCAGTGACTATTGACTTGGTCTTTCTTTCCTGACAAACAGTTACTGGTTCCAGTTTGCTCGGTGCTCCAGCTGGAAAGTACCTTGGGAGATACTCTGACGGCACTCCTTGGAGCATGGTGAATGTTGACCAGCCACGACAGGTGGGCTTCAACTTCCAGACCTCTGTAGCCTCTGCAGGCTCTTATCATCCTGACAGGGGTTGTAATGCCTGTGTCAGCCTGTGCTTGTGACTTAACACGTTTTCATTTGATCTCAGAATAAGCCGGTCAGCTTGCGTCCATTCAAGTCACCTCTTTTTTTTTTTTTTTTTTTTTTCTCTTGGCGGATCGGAGTTTTCTTTCACACCTGCCGGCTCAGAGGAGATCCTTCTCCAGAGATCTGAGCCCTGAGCACCACATGGGGGACAGTTTATCGTGCGTTACTTCCGCATTCCTCACTAGTAGTAATTTGGCGCCCAAGGCAAGCAGGGCAGGAGGAAGAACCCGGAAGAGGAGTGTCTAAGCTAGGAACTAGAGTCCTGTTAGTCCCGTCCTCTTATGGTGCAGAACTTTACTTAATTTTCCCAACATTCCCCCCTTGGATGCTGTTTTAAAAACATCTTTTTTAGTAGGCATCACCCCTTAGCTCTAGGGGTTGGTACTCTCGGACGGCTAAGATGCGTGTTGCAGTTTCCAGGTAATGTTGAGGGACCTGGTCAGGGTTTGTATAGTGTCCGCCACAAATGCAGGCCCGTTGTCACTGTGTATGGTTAAGGGCAGACCAAACCGAGGCATCATTTCACGTAGAAGAGCTTTGGCCACCTCACGACTTCGCGCCGTCCTGGTCGGGAAGGCCTTGACCCATCCTCAGTACGCGCAGATTATTACGAGGAGGTACCTGAATCCTTTGCTTGGTTTTATATCTGTCAAGTCCACCTCCAAGTCTTGGAAAGGGGTGGGTTTCTGGTAACCGTCAGACCAGGTTTAGGGAGGATATGGTTTGCATACTTAGAGATTGATGAATTAACCAGGCCCCAAGTACATAATAAAGCACGAAAGTCTTTATCTGTTGATGGGTCTACAGTGAGAATAGTCTTGGCATGCAATGGTTGGGGGGAATCCATCCCATTTTCTAGTTGTTTAAATAATCATATGCCCACGGGGTCTTATTATTATCCCCACAGAAGATTGTCTGTACATGAAGTACTGTGACAATTTTTCTGAAGTTTACCTCAAGTTGTGTAGGTTAGGCAAACAACAAACATTTAAAGGCAGTCGGAGCTAGAATTTAACATCCATAACTGTGCGCTGTTGAAACATAGTTTTTCTCTCTAAAAACCCTCATTTCCAGAGATGGCCAAATCAAGACCAATGCCTTTGTAGAACAAGTCACGTCTTAAGAAACCTGGCCTAATTATTTACATAAGCTCAGCAAGAATAGCGATTGATCCTGAGGATCTGTTAAAAGTTTGCTTTCCTGGAACCTTTTATAAGGAAACTCCAGATTGAACTTTTAGTAGCCTCTCCAGGCCAGAAGCCAAGCCAAATACTTGCCATCAGACAGGCCTGCAATACCTGTGGAACTGGGTGAATTCCTCTTCACAAGGTCCCCAAGATATCCTGAGGTTCCTGCACCTGCCAGGAAGTGACCTTCTTTACCGCTGAGAACTGTGTAAGCAAGGTATCCGGCCAACATTTCCAAGGGCCTTTATGAAGTCAACGCTTAATCTGTAGTCCTTAGTTATCAAAAAAAGCAGAACAGCATCCTTTTTAGGAACACTTAACCTGTTCTGTAATAAATGCCTTGTTAACCCCTCGGGTAAGACTGTCTTTGTACTTTTAGGATCCCTGTACTTTCCGTTTAGGATCCCTGCTTGAAAAGGACTTCCTGCCTGGTCTGTTCACGCAGCTTTATGTTGGTTGATGTTTCAAGAGTCTAGGTTTTTCGTAACCCTTTTTTAAGGGGGTGAGCAAAGCTTAGAAGAGTCTGACTGATGTAGAATAATAACTGGTAATTTTTGTATAAATATTTACAGAGTGCTTTTCTTATATCGTCATTTGGTCCTGAGGCAGGATTGAATGTCAGGGACAGAAACCCTGAGCTTCAGGAAGGTTAGGTGACCAGCCCGGTGATGTCTTCTGGAATGAGGTGCTGGACCTGGGGTGCGATCCCAGGTCTTTATGTGGACTCACCCGTTCAATTGCGTCTCAACTCTTGGGCCCTTATACATCAGGTATTTTTAAATGTATCTTGGAGCCCCTTTGGCTTTCTCATTTCTTCTCCCTTGTCACCAAACTAACTTGTCTCCGGGGAAATAAGTTGCTGACTCAGCTTAATTGTTCTCTTCTGCAATCAAAGTCCTATCATCGAGGGATTAGCGTGAACCTGTAGCACTCATGTAATGCAGTCTTCTGCCTGATCTGGATACTCTCATAACCCTTTCCTTCCCAGAGTATCTATGGCCCTTGCAGGAATACTTAGAGTAACAAGGTGTTCACTTTCTGGTGTAGCCTTGGTTCATTGTTGGGTTATTCTTTTCCTTGTAACAGGTCCAAATTGCCTGTTGTGGTTTTTATTTATTTATTTTCTTTAATTTATTTTTTTAAATTTTTTTAACGTTTATTTATTTTTTTGAGACAGAGAGAGACAGAGCATGAACAGGGGAGGAGCAGAGAGAGAGGGAGACACAGAATCTGAAACAGGCTCCAGGCTCTGAGCTGTCAGCACAGAGCCGGACGCGGGGTTCGAGCTCACGGACCGTGAGATCATGACCTGAGCCGAAGTCAGACGCTTAACCGACCAAGCCACCCAGGTGCCCGCCTGTTGTGGTTTTTATGTTTTAGTTATATCATCCAGAGCAACACTGAAAATCTGTTTTCTCTTTGCAGTGTAAAATTTTGTCATATATTTAAGGATAACTGTCTCTTCTCCAGGTTAAATAATGCCAATACCTACATGTGCTACTGTCCCGATCATCTTATTCTGGCTCCACTAGGTTGTCAGTATCTTGAAAATATGGCTTCCCTAATTGTCTACACTATTTTATTTTACTTTTAAAATGTTTACTTAGTTTTGAGAGAGAGAGAGAGACAGAAAGAGAACAAGTGGGGGAGGGACAGAGAGAGAGGGAGGCACGGAATCTGAAGCAGGCTCCATGCTCTGAACTGCCAGCTCAGACCTCGATGCGGGGCTTGAACCCACGAACTGTGAGATCATGACCTGAACCAGAGTCAGACACTTAACTGACTGAGCCATCCAGGGGCCCCTGTCCACACTATTTTATTTTATTTATTTGTTTATTTTTTTAATTTTTTTTTTTAACGTTTATTTTATTTTTGAGACAGAGAGAGACAGAGCATGAACAGGGGAGGGGCAGAGAGAGAGGGAGACACAGAATCAGAAGCAGGCTCCAGGCTCTGAGCTGTCAGCACAGAGCCCGACGCGGGGCTCGAACTCACGGACTGTGAGATCGTGACCTGAGCCGAAGTCAGACACTCAACCGACCAAGCCACCCAGGCGCCCCTGTCCACACTATTTTAGATGTCTGATCAAGGCAGCAAATATGGGGGCTTTTCCTTCCTGTAGGGTGGACACCTACTGTCATATTATTGCACATTCAATACTATTGAGGTTTAAAATTACATTCACATTTAAGCAGACGCATCTAGCTCTTATATTAAGCATTTGGTAAACCACAGCTCCCAAAATTATATGGGAAATCTGTTAATCTGCTCTCTCTACCTGTACAGCTGGTTTTTGAACTCATCTACAAGACTTTACATTTATTCCTGTTGACTTTGATCCTGGCTGGGTTTCAGAAGCTCAGCATTTCAGCTTGTAGTGATCTGTTTTTGTTCCGTTTTCTAACACACTTATCCTTTTCAGCTTTTATGTTTATAATGCTTATCCCTTAAAGCTTGGTTGAGTCAGGGCTGGCTTTCATTATAGCTAAGTAGCTAATGCTCCTTGTGAGGCTTTGCGGCAGATCACCTACGGGTAATTTTATACCAGGTTTTCCGTGGAGAAGTGTGACAAGTGATAGTTCTCTGGATCTGGTACCCTTATTCCCTGGAAGACCCTAGAATTACTTATAGGCCAACCCAGAGTTGTGTCGGATTTTCCGCTCCCTACCACTCACTTTCACACGCATGTCTCCAAAGAATAGAGAAAACCAATTGCTGGAATTGTGTTCCTAGGCACCTGGCTCTCTCCTACCCCTCCAGACTGGATGTTACCACTTAAACCTAGAATAGTTGAAACCTTGATTCAAAGAAAGCCTCTGGGACCTGCCATTTCTTATGTTAATGATTTTGCTTGAAGTTCATCTTTCAACTATGTATGAACTCTCACCCAGCTGCCATGAGCTGTAAAAAAGATTTTAAGAAAAGATTTATAGAGGGAAATGATAATAAATGTTCTTGGAAACTACACTTGCCAGTGGCCTCAGTCCATTATTGTAATCGAGATATACAGTTGTAGCTATGGGTTATGTGGAGATCGACATAGATTGTATGTAGAGATTATTTTCATTTTTAGTCAATGTGAAACCTTCAAATCCCAAACTAGTAATCTCTCATAGACAGCGTTTTTAAGCTTTAGTTCAAATCTTAGTTTTTTATCTCCATACTTTTAACATTACGGTGGCTTATAGCTAAGTCTGGATTTGAGGAAAGTCTATCAGTTGTGAGATTAATTCTGTATGTATTAGATGGCATATGGGGAGGGAGACATGAAATAACTGAGTTTTTATTGAGTCAGCAACAGGACGGCAGAGGAGTGGCTCAGGATGCCTGGCTTCTAGAAGTGGCTATGCTGCTCATGCGCTGTGGCCGGGCGAGGGGCCTGTTCTGGTAACGGGGTAGGTACATCCCTCTCAGCCTCCGTTGCTTAATTCCTACTGTGGTAAGTCCTTTTCTGAAGCTAGACATGGCTGTGATCTGTGGCCTCCGGGCCCCTTTCCAGCTCTGATATTCTGGAGCTGTCCGGTCCAGTCGTGACCAGTCACAGGTGGCCACACGGAACCTCACTGCACGTGCCCAGATGCCACATGTGGCCGTGGTTATCACACCAGAGGGTGTGGGTAAGTGTCCTGGTGGACGCTGTTCTAGAGCCTGCCCTGTGTAAAGCCAGGGACAGATCCCAGTAGCACAATTTAATGTGGAAAATGGGCTCTTTAGGAGAGTCTGTGTCTGGTGCACAAGGGCAGTTGCCTCAGTGACGGCTGGGTTCTTTCATTGACACGTAATCACTGCCGGGTGCCTTCACCAGCAGGTGCGAGTAGTTGCACAGACAGACACAGTGTGCTGGAGGGTTTAGACGTCCTACGCACTTGGTTTGCACAGCCCTTTCTTTTTTTTTTTTAAATTTTTTTTTTCAACGTTTTTTATTTATTTTTGGGACAGAGAGAGACAGAGCATGAACGGGGGAGGGTCAGAGAGAGAGGGAGACACAGAATCGGAAACAAGCACAGCCCTTTCTTGTATCTGTCGTACCACAGAGGACAGGGGACTCGGGAACTGCCCCTCTGTTGTGAGATCTCTGTTTCTGTGAAATGGCTTCGGAGGGCCAGTGACAGCTGCTTTTGAACAAATGCATTACATCTGTGTCCAGAGTGTGGACAAGAGTGCTGTCTGTGTTAGGGGAATTTGGCTAAACAGGTATCTTTAGACCAGTGATTTTTAACCTGTCAGATCCAACACTCTATTTTTATAACAGGTATTTTACAGTTCCTCCTTTACCATCCTGAAATGAATTCATAGGCATACTGTAACTACTTACAAATCTGATGGCAAAGAAATGAACACAATTTCTAACTATGATATAAAGGAGGAATAAAAATAAAATCATTAAAAAATGATTAAAAATATTTTTAATACGCGTGTGTTCGATACATTCCAGATGGTCAGCGTTTTGTGTCTGTGTCTAGAATTACTGTGGATGAGACGGTTACAAATGCACACTTGTGCGGGTGGGTTGTACTTAACGTATGTGCTGCCATTGAGGTGATTTTCCAAAATGGTGAATAATTTGGTAAAATGCAGAGAATAGTTAGGTATGGTCTTGCCTTGGCTTCAAAGCAGTTTTATTTTGGGAAAATTTGGTGATTATTAAAAGTGTGAAAAAGATAATTTGTATTTTTTTTTAATGTTTTTATTTATTTTTGAGACAGAGACAGAGCATGAGCAGTGGAGAGAGGGAGACACAGAATCTGAAGCAGGCTCTAGGCTCTGAGCTGTCAGCACAGAGTCTGATGGGGGGCTTGAACCCACGGACTGTGAGATCATGACCTGAGCTGAAGTCGGATGTGTAACTGACTGAGCCACCCAGGCACCCCAAGATAATTTGTATTTTTATGTTACGTGGTGTTACACTCGAGGCTTAGGTAATTTAGACATGCTTTGCATCCACATGTATTTCTGGTGGGTTATTAA